>NW_026542600.1:65242328-65288658 GCF_028750875.1 Macrosteles quadrilineatus | reverse complement strand
TCCGACAGTTACCTGATGGCTACAGTACCATTCTGGGGGAGAGAGGAGTTACCGTGTCTGGGGGCCAGAAACAGAGGATAGCTATCGCCCGCGCTCTACTGAAAATCCCATCCATCCTCATACTAGACGAGGCTACCAGGTTAGTTGCAAGGGAATGACTTGATTGTAAAACATGTTAAAAATGTAACATGTAAAAATGTAACATGTGGAAATATAAGAAGTTAAAATGTAACATGTTAAAATGTAACGTGTTAAAATGTAACATTTTAAAATGTAACATGCTTAATGTAACGTGTTAAAATGTAACATATTAATATGTAACATGTAAAAATGTAACATGTAAAATTGTAACCTTTTAAAATGTAACATGCTTAAAGGTAACTTGTTAAAATGTAACACATAAAAACGTTATGAGTACTGGTATGAGTAAAAGTTTTTATGTCAGCTTGGTGGTTGAGTGATTATAGTACTGCTGTACTCGCCTTGTAATCAGAAGGTAGCTGGTTTGATTCTATGTTACTTTGTTTGTATTACCTGTCACTAGTTTGGTATTACTAATTTAATTAATCTTTGTCACAGGTGTACGAGGCTGCTGGGCTGGCCAATGCTGACAGTTTTATCCGACAGTTCCCTGATGGCTACAGTACCATTCTGGGGGAGAGAGGAGTTACCGTGTCTGGGGGCCAGAAACAGAGGATAGCTATCGCCTGCGCTCTACTGAAAATCCCATCCATCCTCATACTAGACGAGGCTACCAGGTTAGTTGCAAGGGAATGACTTGATTGTAAAACATGTTAAAATGTAACATGTAAAAATGTAACATGTGGAAATATAAGAAGTTAAAATGTAACATGTTAAAATGTAACGTGTTAAAATGTAACATTTTAAAATGTAACATGCTTAAATGTAACGTGTTAAAATGTAACATATTAAAAATGTACATGTAAAAATGTAACATGTAAAATTGTAACCTTTTAAAATGTAACATGCTTAAAGGTAACTTGTTAAAATGTAACACATTAAAAACACCTGTGACATGTAACACATTAAAATGTAACATGTTAAAATGTAACGTGTTAAAATGTAACATTTTAAAATGTAACATGCTTAAATGTAACGTGTTAAAATGTAACATATTAAAATGTAACATGTAAAAATGTAACATGTAAAATTGTAACCTTTTAAAATGTAACATGCTTAAAGGTAACTTGTTAAAATGTAACACATTAAAAACGTTATGAGTACTGGTATGAGTAAAAGTTTTTATGTCAGCTTGGTGGTTGAGTGATTATAGTACTGCTGTACTCGCCTTGTAATCAGAAGGTAGCTGGTTTGATTCTATGTTACTTTGTTTGTATTACCTGTCACTAGTTTGGTATTACTAATTTAATTAATCTTTGTCACAGGTGTACGAGGCTGCTGGGCTGGCCAATGCTGACAGTTTTATCCGACAGTTCCCTGATGGCTACAGTACCATTCTGGGGGAGAGAGGAGTTACCGTGTCTGGGGGCAAGAAACAGAGGATAGCTATCGCCTGCGCTCTACTGAAAATCCCATCCATCCTCATACTAGACGAGGCTACCAGGTTAGTTGCAAGTGAATGACTTGATTGTAAAACATGTTAAAATGTAACATGTAAAAATGTAACATGTGGAAATATAAGAAGTTAAAATGTAACATGTTAAAATGTAACGTGTTAAAATGTAACATTTTAAAATGTAACATGCTTAAATGTAACGTGTTAAAATGTAACATATTAAAATGTAACATGTAAAAATGTAACATGTAAAATTGTAACCTTTTAAAATGTAACATGCTTAAAGGTAACTTGTTAAAATGTAACACATTAAAAACGTTATGAGTACTGGTATGAGTAAAAGTTTTTATGTCAGCTTGGTGGTTGAGTGATTATAGTACTGCTGTACTCGCCTTGTAATCAGAAGGTAGCTGGTTTGATTCTATGTTACTTTGTTTGTATTACCTGTCACTAGTTTGGTATTACTAATTTAATTAATCTTTGTCACAGGTGTACGAGGCTGCTGGGCTGGCCAATGCTGACAGTTTTATCCGACAGTTACCTGATGGCTACAGTACCATTCTGGGGGAGAGAGGAGTTACCGTGTCTGGGGGCCAGAAACAGAGGATAGCTATCGCCCGCGCTCTACTGAAAATCCCATCCATCCTCATACTAGACGAGGCTACCAGGTCAGTTGCAAGGGAAAGACTTGATCATAAAAAATGTTAAAATGTAACATGTAAATATGTAAAATGTAAAAATGTAGACGACGACGACGACGACGACGACGACGACGACGACGACGACGAACGACGACGACGACGACGACGACGACGACGACGACGACGACGACGACGACGACCGACGACGACGACGACGACGACGACGACGACGACGACGACGACGACGACGACGACGACGACGACGACGACGACGACGACGACGACGACGACGACGACGACGACGACGACGACGACGACGACGACGACGACGACGACGACGACGACGACGACGACGACGACGACGACGACGACGACGACGACGACGACGACGACGACGACGACGACGACGACGACGACGACGACGACGACGACGACGACGACGACGACGACGACGACGACGACGACGACGACGACGACGACGGTTTTTATGTCAGCTTGGTGGTTGAGTGATTATAGTACTGCTGTACTCGCCTTGTAATCAGAAGGTAGCTGGTTTGATTCTATGTTACTTTGTTTGTATTACCTGTCACTAGTTTGGTATTACTAATTTAATTAATCTTTGTCACAGGTGTACGAGGCTGCTGGGCTGGCCAATGCTGACAGTTTTATCCGACAGTTACCTGATGGCTACAGTACCATTCTGGGGGAGAGAGGAGTTACCGTGTCTGGGGGCCAGAAACAGAGGATAGCTATCGCCCGCGCTCTACTGAAAATCCCATCCATCCTCATACTAGACGAGGCTACCAGGTTAGTTGCAAGGGAATGACTTGATTGTAAAACATGTTAAAATGTAACATGTAAAAATGTAACATGTGGAAATATAAGAAGTTAAAATGTAACATGTTAAAATGTAACGTGTTAAAATGTAACATTTTAAAATGTAACATGCTTAAATGTAACGTGTTAAAATGTAACATATTAAAATGTAACATGTAAAAATGTAACATGTAAAATTGTAACCTTTTAAAATGTAACATGCTTAAAGGTAACTTGTTAAAATGTAACACATTAAAAACGTTATGAGTACTGGTATGAGTAAAAGTTTTTATGTCAGCTTGGTGGTTGAGTGATTATAGTACTAGCTGTACTCGCCTTGTAATCAGAAGGTAGCTGGTTTGATTCTATGTTACTTTGTTTGTATTACCTGTCACTAGTTTGTATTACTAATTTAATTAATCTTTGTCACAGGTGTACGAGGCTGCTGGGCTGGCCAATGCTGACAGTTTTATCCGACAGTTCCCTGATGGCTACAGTACCATTCTGGGGGAGAGAGGAGTTACCGTGTCTGGGGGCCAGAAACAGAGGATAGCTATCGCCTGCGCTCTACTGAAAATCCCATCCATCCTCATACTAGACGAGGCTACCAGGTTAGTTGCAAGGGAATGACTTGATTGTAAAACATGTTAAAATGTAACATGTAAAAATGTAACATGTGGAAATATAAGAAGTTAAAATGTAACATGTTAAAATGTAACGTGTTAAAATGTAACATTTTAAAATGTAACATGCTTAAATGTAACGTGTTAAAATGTAACATATTAAAATGTAACATGTAAAAATGTAACATGTAAAATTGTAACCTTTTAAAATGTAACATGCTTAAAGGTAACTTGTTAAAATGTAACACATTAAAAACGTTATGAGTACTGGTATGAGTAAAAGTTTTTATGTCAGCTTGGTGGTTGAGTGATTATAGTACTGCTGTACTCGCCTTGTAATCAGAAGGTAGCTGGTTTGATTCTATGTTACTTTGTTTGTATTACCTGTCACTAGTTTGGTATTACTAATTTAATTAATCTTTGTCACAGGTGTACGAGGCTGCTGGGCTGGCCAATGCTGACAGTTTTATCCGACAGTTACCTGATGGCTACAGTACCATTCTGGGGGAGAGAGGAGTTACCGTGTCTGGGGGCCAGAAACAGAGGATAGCTATCGCCCGCGCTCTACTGAAAATCCCATCCATCCTCATACTAGACGAGGCTACCAGGTCAGTTGCAAGGGAAAGACTTGATCATAAAAAATGTTAAAATGTAACATGTAAATATGTAAAATGTAAAAATGTAGACGACGACGACGACGACGACGACGACGACGACGACGACGACGACGACGACGACGACGACGACGACGACGACGACGACGACGACGACGACGACGACCGACGACGACGACGACGACGACGACGACGACGACGACGACGGACGACGACGACGACGACGGACGACGACGACGACGACGACGACGACGACGACGACGACGACGACGACGACGACGACGACGACGACGACGACGACGACGACGACGACGACGACGACGACGACGACGACGACGACGACGACGACGACGACGACGACGACGACGACGACGACGACGACGACGACGACGACGACGACGACGACGACGACGACGACGACGACGACGACGACGACGACGACGACGACGACGACGACGACGACGACGACGACGACGACGACGACGACGACGACGACGACGACGACGACGACGACGACGACGACGACGACGACGACGACGACGACGGTTTTTATGTCAGCTTGGTGGTTGAGTGATTATAGTACTGCTGTACTCGCCTTGTAATCAGAAGGTAGCTGGTTTGATTCTATGTTACTTTGTTTGTATTACCTGTCACTAGTTTGGTATTACTAATTTAATTAATCTTTGTCACAGGTGTACGAGGCTGCTGGGCTGGCCAATGCTGACAGTTTTATCCGACAGTTCCCTGATGGCTACAGTACCATTCTGGGGGAGAGAGGAGTTACCGTGTCTGGGGGCCAGAAACAGAGGATAGCTATCGCCTGCGCTCTACTGAAAATCCCATCCATCCTCATACTAGACGAGGCTACCAGGTTAGTTGCAAGGGAATGACTTGATTGTAAAACATGTTAAAATGTAACATGTAAAAATGTAACATGTGGAAATATAAGAAGTTAAAATGTAACATGTTAAAATGTAACGTGTTAAAATGTAACATTTTAAAATGTAACATGCTTAAATGTACGTGTTAAAATGTAACATATTAAAATGTAACATGTAAAAATGTAACATGTAAAAATGTAACATGTAAAATTGTAACCTTTTAAAATGTAACATGCTTAAAGGTAACTTGTTAAAATGTAACACATTAAAAACGTTATGAGTACTGGTATGAGTAAAAGTTTTTATGTCAGCTTGGTGGTTGAGTGATTATAGTACTGCTGTACTCGCCTTGTAATCAGAAGGTAGCTGGTTTGATTCTATGTTACTTTGTTTGTATTACCTGTCACTAGTTTGGTATTACTAATTTAATTAATCTTTGTCACAGGTGTACGAGGCTGCTGGGCTGGCCAATGCTGACAGTTTTATCCGACAGTTCCCTGATGGCTACAGTACCATTCTGGGGGAGAGAGGAGTTACCGTGTCTGGGGGCCAGAAACAGAGGATAGCTATCGCCTGCGCTCTACTGAAAATCCCATCCATCCTCATACTAGACGAGGCTACCAGGTTAGTTGCAAGGGAATGACTTGATTGTAAAACATGTTAAAATGTAACATGTAAAAATGTAACATGTGGAAATATAAGAAGTTAAAATGTAACATGTTAAAATGTAACGTGTTAAAATGTAACATTTTAAAATGTAACATGCTTAAATGTAACGTGTTAAAATGTAACATATTAAATGTAACATGTAAAAATGTAACATGTAAAATTGTAACCTTTTAAAATGTAACATGCTTAAAGGTAACTTGTTAAAATGTAACACATTAAAAACGTTATGAGTACTGGTATGAGTAAAAGTTTTTATGTCAGCTTGGTGGTTGAGTGATTATAGTACTGCTGTACTCGCCTTGTAATCAGAAGGTAGCTGGTTTGATTCTATGTTACTTTGTTTGTATTACCTGTCACTAGTTTGGTATTACTAATTTAATTAATCTTTGTCACAGGTGTACGAGGCTGCTGGGCTGGCCAATGCTGACAGTTTTATCCGACAGTTCCCTGATGGCTACAGTACCATTCTGGGGGAGAGAGGAGTTACCGTGTCTGGGGGCCAGAAACAGAGGATAGCTATCGCCTGCGCTCTACTGAAAATCCCATCCATCCTCATACTAGACGAGGCTACCAGGTTAGTTGCAAGGGAATGACTTGATTGTAAAACATGTTAAAATGTAACATGTAAAAATGTAACATGTGGAAATATAAGAAGTTAAAATGTAACATGTTAAAATGTAACGTGTTAAAATGTAACATTTTAAAATGTAACATGCTTAAATGTAACGTGTTAAAATGTAACATATTAAAATGTAACATGTAAAAATGTAACATGTAAAATTGTAACCTTTTAAAATGTAACATGCTTAAAGGTAACTTGTTAAAATGTAACACATTAAAAACGTTATGAGTACTGGTATGAGTAAAAGTTTTTATGTCAGCTTGGTGGTTGAGTGATTATAGTACTGCTGTACTCGCCTTGTAATCAGAAGGTAGCTGGTTTGATTCTATGTTACTTTGTTTGTATTACCTGTCACTAGTTTGGTATTACTAATTTAATTAATCTTTGTCACAGGTGTACGAGGCTGCTGGGCTGGCCAATGCTGACAGTTTTATCCGACAGTTCCCTGATGGCTACAGTACCATTCTGGGGGAGAGAGGAGTTACCGTGTCTGGGGGCCAGAAACAGAGGATAGCTATCGCCTGCGCTCTACTGAAAATCCCATCCATCCTCATACTAGACGAGGCTACCAGGTTAGTTGCAAGGGAATGACTTGATTGTAAAACATGTTAAAATGTAACATGTAAAAATGTAACATGTGGAAATATAAGAAGTTAAAATGTAACATGTTAAAATGTAACGTGTTAAAATGTAACATTTTAAAATGTAACATGCTTAAATGTAACGTGTTAAAATGTAACATATTAAAATGTAACATGTAAAAATGTAACATGTAAAATTGTAACCTTTTAAAATGTAACATGCTTAAAGGTAACTTGTTAAAATGTAACACATTAAAAACGTTATGAGTACTGGTATGAGTAAAAGTTTTTATGTCAGCTTGGTGGTTGAGTGATTATAGTACTGCTGTACTCGCCTTGTAATCAGAAGGTAGCTGGTTTGATTCTATGTTACTTTGTTTGTATTACCTGTCACTAGTTTGGTATTACTAATTTAATTAATCTTTGTCACAGGTGTACGAGGCTGCTGGGCTGGCCAATGCTGACAGTTTTATCCGACAGTTACCTGATGGCTACAGTACCATTCTGGGGGAGAGAGGAGTTACCGTGTCTGGGGGCCAGAAACAGAGGATAGCTATCGCCCGCGCTCTACTGAAAATCCCATCCATCCTCATACTAGACGAGGCTACCAGGTCAGTTGCAAGGGAAAGACTTGATCATAAAAAATGTTAAAATGTAACATGTAAATATGTAAAATGTAAAAATGTAGACGACGACGACGACGACGACGACGACGACGACGACGACGACGACGACGACGACGACGACGACGACGACGACGACGACGACGACGACGACGACGACGACGACGACGACGACGACGACGACGACGACGACGACGACGACGACGACGACGACGACGACGACGACGACGACGACGACGACGACGACGACGACGACGACGACGACGACGACGACGACGACGACGACGACGACGACGACGACGACGACGACGACGACGACGACGACGACGACGACGACGACGACGACGACGACGACGACGACGACGACGACGACGACGACGACGACGACGACGACGACGACGACGACGACGACGACGACGACGACGACGACGACGACGACGACGACGACGACGACGACGACGACGACGACGACGACGACGACGACGACGACGACGACGACGACGACGACGACGACGACGACGACGACGACGACGACGACGACGACGACGACGACGACGACGACGACGACGACGACGACGACGACGACGACGACGACGACGACGACGACGACGACGACGACGACGACGACGACGACGACGACGACGACGACGACGACGACGACGACGACGACGACGACGACGACGACGACGACGACGACGACGACGACGACGACGACGACGACGACGACGACGACGACGACGGTTTTTATGTCAGCTTGGTGGTTGAGTGATTATAGTACTGCTGTACTCGCCTTGTAATCAGAAGGTAGCTGGTTTTATTCTATGTTACTTTGTTTGTATTACCTGTCACTAGTTTGGTATTACTAATTTAATTAATCTTTGTCACAGGTGTACGAGGCTGCTGGGCTGGCCAATGCTGACAGTTTTATCCGACAGTTACCTGATGGCTACAGTACCATTCTGGGGGAGAGAGGAGTTACCGTGTCTGGGGGCCAGAAACAGAGGATAGCTATCGCCCGCGCTCTACTGAAAATCCCATCCATCCTCATACTAGACGAGGCTACCAGGTTAGTTGCAAGGGAATGACTTGATTGTAAAACATGTTAAAATGTAACATGTAAAAATGTAACATGTGGAAATATAAGAAGTTAAAATGTAACATGTTAAAATGTAACGTGTTAAAATGTAACATTTTAAAATGTAACATGCTTAAATGTAACGTGTTAAAATGTAACATATTAAAATGTAACATGTAAAAATGTAACATGTAAAATTGTAACCTTTTAAAATGTAACATGCTTAAAGGTAACTTGTTAAAATGTAACACATTAAAAACGTTATGAGTACTGGTATGAGTAAAAGTTTTTATGTCAGCTTGGTGGTTGAGTGATTATAGTACTGCTGTACTCGCCTTGTAATCAGAAGGTAGCTGGTTTGATTCTATGTTACTTTGTTTGTATTACCTGTCACTAGTTTGGTATTACTAATTTAATTAATCTTTGTCACAGGTGTACGAGGCTGCTGGGCTGGCCAATGCTGACAGTTTTATCCGACAGTTCCCTGATGGCTACAGTACCATTCTGGGGGAGAGAGGAGTTACCGTGTCTGGGGGCCAGAAACAGAGGATAGCTATCGCCTGCGCTCTACTGAAAATCCCATCCATCCTCATACTAGACGAGGCTACCAGGTTAGTTGCAAGGGAATGACTTGATTGTAAAACATGTTAAAATGTAACATGTAAAAATGTAACATGTGGAAATATAAGAAGTTAAAATGTAACATGTTAAAATGTAACGTGTTAAAATGTAACATTTTAAAATGTAACATGCTTAAATGTAACGTGTTAAAATGTAACATATTAAAATGTAACATGTAAAAATGTAACATGTAAAATTGTAACCTTTTAAAATGTAACATGCTTAAAGGTAACTTGTTAAAATGTAACACATTAAAAACGTTATGAGTACTGGTATGAGTAAAAGTTTTTATGTCAGCTTGGTGGTTGAGTGATTATAGTACTGCTGTACTCGCCTTGTAATCAGAAGGTAGCTGGTTTGATTCTATGTTACTTTGTTTGTATTACCTGTCACTAGTTTGGTATTACTAATTTAATTAATCTTTGTCACAGGTGTACGAGGCTGCTGGGCTGGCCAATGCTGACAGTTTTATCCGACAGTTCCCTGATGGCTACAGTACCATTCTGGGGGAGAGAGGAGTTACCGTGTCTGGGGGCCAGAAACAGAGGATAGCTATCGCCTGCGCTCTACTGAAAATCCCATCCATCCTCATACTAGACGAGGCTACCAGGTTAGTTGCAAGGGAATGACTTGATTGTAAAACATGTTAAAATGTAACATGTAAAAATGTAACATGTGGAAATATAAGAAGTTAAAATGTAACATGTTAAAATGTAACGTGTTAAAATGTAACATTTTAAAATGTAACATGCTTAAATGTAACGTGTTAAAATGTAACATATTAAAATGTAACATGTAAAAATGTAACATGTAAAATTGTAACCTTTTAAAATGTAACATGCTTAAAGGTAACTTGTTAAAATGTAACACATTAAAAACGTTATGAGTACTGGTATGAGTAAAAGTTTTTATGTCAGCTTGGTGGTTGAGTGATTATAGTACTGCTGTACTCGCCTTGTAATCAGAAGGTAGCTGGTTTGATTCTATGTTACTTTGTTTGTATTACCTGTCACTAGTTTGGTATTACTAATTTAATTAATCTTTGTCACAGGTGTACGAGGCTGCTGGGCTGGCCAATGCTGACAGTTTTATCCGACAGTTCCCTGATGGCTACAGTACCATTCTGGGGGAGAGAGGAGTTACCGTGTCTGGGGGCCAGAAACAGAGGATAGCTATCGCCTGCGCTCTACTGAAAATCCCATCCATCCTCATACTAGACGAGGCTACCAGGTTAGTTGCAAGGGAATGACTTGATTGTAAAACATGTTAAAATGTAACATGTAAAAATGTAACATGTGGAAATATAAGAAGTTAAAATGTAACATGTTAAAATGTAACGTGTTAAAATGTAACATTTTAAAATGTAACATGCTTAAATGTAACGTGTTAAAATGTAACATATTAAAATGTAACATGTAAAAATGTAACATGTAAAATTGTAACCTTTTAAAATGTAACATGCTTAAAGGTAACTTGTTAAAATGTAACACATTAAAAACGTTATGAGTACTGGTATGAGTAAAAGTTTTTATGTCAGCTTGGTGGTTGAGTGATTATAGTACTGCTGTACTCGCCTTGTAATCAGAAGGTAGCTGGTTTGATTCTATGTTACTTTGTTTGTATTACCTGTCACTAGTTTGGTATTACTAATTTAATTAATCTTTGTCACAGGTGTACGAGGCTGCTGGGCTGGCCAATGCTGACAGTTTTATCCGACAGTTACCTGATGGCTACAGTACCATTCTGGGGGAGAGAGGAGTTACCGTGTCTGGGGGCCAGAAACAGAGGATAGCTATCGCCCGCGCTCTACTGAAAATCCCATCCATCCTCATACTAGACGAGGCTACCAGGTTAGTTGCAAGGGAATGACTTGATTGTAAAACATGTTAAAATGTAACATGTAAAAATGTAACATGTGGAAATATAAGAAGTTAAAATGTAACATGTTAAAATGTAACGTGTTAAAATGTAACATTTTAAAATGTAACATGCTTAAATGTAACGTGTTAAAATGTAACATATTAAAATGTAACATGTAAAAATGTAACATGTAAAATTGTAACCTTTTAAAATGTAACATGCTTAAAGGTAACTTGTTAAAATGTAACACATTAAAAACGTTATGAGTACTGGTATGAGTAAAAGTTTTTATGTCAGCTTGGTGGTTGAGTGATTATAGTACTGCTGTACTCGCCTTGTAATCAGAAGGTAGCTGGTTTGATTCTATGTTACTTTGTTTGTATTACCTGTCACTAGTTTGGTATTACTAATTTAATTAATCTTTGTCACAGGTGTACGAGGCTGCTGGGCTGGCCAATGCTGACAGTTTTATCCGACAGTTCCCTGATGGCTACAGTACCATTCTGGGGGAGAGAGGAGTTACCGTGTCTGGGGGCCAGAAACAGAGGATAGCTATCGCCTGCGCTCTACTGAAAATCCCATCCATCCTCATACTAGACGAGGCTACCAGGTTAGTTGCAAGGGAATGACTTGATTGTAAAACATGTTAAAATGTAACATGTAAAAATGTAACATGTGGAAATATAAGAAGTTAAAATGTAACATGTTAAAATGTAACGTGTTAAAATGTAACATTTTAAAATGTAACATGCTTAAATGTAACGTGTTAAAATGTAACATATTAAAATGTAACATGTAAAAATGTAACATGTAAAATTGTAACCTTTTAAAATGTAACATGCTTAAAGGTAACTTGTTAAAATGTAACACATTAAAAACGTTATGAGTACTGGTATGAGTAAAAGTTTTTATGTCAGCTTGGTGGTTGAGTGATTATAGTACTGCTGTACTCGCCTTGTAATCAGAAGGTAGCTGGTTTGATTCTATGTTACTTTGTTTGTATTACCTGTCACTAGTTTGGTATTACTAATTTAATTAATCTTTGTCACAGGTGTACGAGGCTGCTGGGCTGGCCAATGCTGACAGTTTTATCCGACAGTTCCCTGATGGCTACAGTACCATTCTGGGGGAGAGAGGAGTTACCGTGTCTGGGGGCCAGAAACAGAGGATAGCTATCGCCTGCGCTCTACTGAAAATCCCATCCATCCTCATACTAGACGAGGCTACCAGGTTAGTTGCAAGGGAATGACTTGATTGTAAAACATGTTAAAATGTAACATGTAAAAATGTAACATGTGGAAATATAAGAAGTTAAAATGTAACATGTTAAAATGTAACGTGTTAAAATGTAACATTTTAAAATGTAACATGCTTAAATGTAACGTGTTAAAATGTAACATATTAAAATGTAACATGTAAAAATGTAACATGTAAAATTGTAACCTTTTAAAATGTAACATGCTTAAAGGTAACTTGTTAAAATGTAACACATTAAAAACGTTATGAGTACTGGTATGAGTAAAAGTTTTTATGTCAGCTTGGTGGTTGAGTGATTATAGTACTGCTGTACTCGCCTTGTAATCAGAAGGTAGCTGGTTTGATTCTATGTTACTTTGTTTGTATTACCTGTCACTAGTTTGGTATTACTAATTTAATTAATCTTTGTCACAGGTGTACGAGGCTGCTGGGCTGGCCAATGCTGACAGTTTTATCCGACAGTTACCTGATGGCTACAGTACCATTCTGGGGGAGAGAGGAGTTACCGTGTCTGGGGGCCAGAAACAGAGGATAGCTATCGCCCGCGCTCTACTGAAAATCCCATCCATCCTCATACTAGACGAGGCTACCAGGTTAGTTGCAAGGGAATGACTTGATTGTAAAACATGTTAAAATGTAACATGTAAAAATGTAACATGTGGAAATATAAGAAGTTAAAATGTAACATGTTAAAATGTAACGTGTTAAAATGTAACATTTTAAAATGTAACATGCTTAAATGTAACGTGTTAAAATGTAACATATTAAAATGTAACATGTAAAAATGTAACATGTAAAATTGTAACCTTTTAAAATGTAACATGCTTAAAGGTAACTTGTTAAAATGTAACACATTAAAAACGTTATGAGTACTGGTATGAGTAAAAGTTTTTATGTCAGCTTGGTGGTTGAGTGATTATAGTACTGCTGTACTCGCCTTGTAATCAGAAGGTAGCTGGTTTGATTCTATGTTACTTTGTTTGTATTACCTGTCACTAGTTTGGTATTACTAATTTAATTAATCTTTGTCACAGGTGTACGAGGCTGCTGGGCTGGCCAATGCTGACAGTTTTATCCGACAGTTCCCTGATGGCTACAGTACCATTCTGGGGGAGAGAGGAGTTACCGTGTCTGGGGGCCAGAAACAGAGGATAGCTATCGCCTGCGCTCTACTGAAAATCCCATCCATCCTCATACTAGACGAGGCTACCAGGTTAGTTGCAAGGGAATGACTTGATTGTAAAACATGTTAAAATGTAACATGTAAAAATGTAACATGTGGAAATATAAGAAGTTAAAATGTAACATGTTAAAATGTAACGTGTTAAAATGTAACATTTTAAAATGTAACATGCTTAAATGTAACGTGTTAAAATGTAACATATTAAAATGTAACATGTAAAAATGTAACATGCTTAAAGGTAACTTGTTAAAATGTAACACATTAAAAACGTTATGAGTACTGGTATGAGTAAAAGTTTTTATGTCAGCTTGGTGGTTGAGTGATTATAGTACTGCTGTACTCGCCTTGTAATCAGAAGGTAGCTGGTTTGATTCTATGTTACTTTGTTTGTATTACCTGTCACTAGTTTGGTATTACTAATTTAATTAATCTTTGTCACAGGTGTACGAGGCTGCTGGGCTGGCCAACGCTGACAGTTTTATCCGACAGTTACCTGATGGCTACAGTACCATTCTGGGGGAGAGAGGAGTTACCGTGTCTGGGGGCCAGAAACAGAGGATAGCTATCGCCCGCGCTCTACTGAAAATCCCATCCATCCTCATACTAGACGAGGCTACCAGGTTAGTTGCAAGGGAATGACTTGATTGTAAAACATGTTAAAATGTAACATGTAAAAATGTAACATGTGGAAATATAAGAAGTTAAAATGTAACATGTTAAAATGTAACGTGTTAAAATGTAACATTTTAAAATGTAACATGCTTAAATGTAACGTGTTAAAATGTAACATATTAATATGTAACATGTAAAAATGTAACATGTAAAATTGTAACCTTTTAAAATGTAACATGCTTAAAGGTAACTTGTTAAAATGTAACACATTAAAAACGTTATGAGTACTGGTATGAGTAAAAGTTTTTATGTCAGCTTGGTGGTTGAGTGATTATAGTACTGCTGTACTCGCCTTGTAATCAGAAGGTAGCTGGTTTGATTCTATGTTACTTTGTTTGTATTACCTGTCACTAGTTTGGTATTACTAATTTAATTAATCTTTGTCACAGGTGTACGAGGCTGCTGGGCTGGCCAATGCTGACAGTTTTATCCGACAGTTCCCTGATGGCTACAGTACCATTCTGGGGGAGAGAGGAGTTACCGTGTCTGGGGGCCAGAAACAGAGGATAGCTATCGCCTGCGCTCTACTGAAAATCCCATCCATCCTCATACTAGACGAGGCTACCAGGTTAGTTGCAAGGGAATGACTTGATTGTAAAACATGTTAAAATGTAACATGTAAAAATGTAACATGTGGAAATATAAGAAGTTAAAATGTAACATGTTAAAATGTAACGTGTTAAAATGTAACATTTTAAAATGTAACATGCTTAAATGTAACGTGTTAAAATGTAACATATTAAAATGTAACATGTAAAAATGTAACATGTAAAATTGTAACCTTTTAAAATGTAACATGCTTAAAGGTAACTTGTTAAAATGTAACACATTAAAAACACCTGTGACATGTAACACATTAAAATGTAACATGTTAAAATGTAACGTGTTAAAATGTAACATTTTAAAATGTAACATGCTTAAATGTAACGTGTTAAAATGTAACATATTAAAATGTAACATGTAAAAATGTAACATGTAAAATTGTAACCTTTTAAAATGTAACATGCTTAAAGGTAACTTGTTAAAATGTAACACATTAAAAACGTTATGAGTACTGGTATGAGTAAAAGTTTTTATGTCAGCTTGGTGGTTGAGTGATTATAGTACTGCTGTACTCGCCTTGTAATCAGAAGGTAGCTGGTTTGATTCTATGTTACTTTGTTTGTATTACCTGTCACTAGTTTGGTATTACTAATTTAATTAATCTTTGTCACAGGTGTACGAGGCTGCTGGGCTGGCCAATGCTGACAGTTTTATCCGACAGTTCCCTGATGGCTACAGTACCATTCTGGGGGAGAGAGGAGTTACCGTGTCTGGGGGCCAGAAACAGAGGATAGCTATCGCCTGCGCTCTACTGAAAATCCCATCCATCCTCATACTAGACGAGGCTACCAGGTTAGTTGCAAGGGAATGACTTGATTGTAAAACATGTTAAAATGTAACATGTAAAAATGTAACATGTGGAAATATAAGAAGTTAAAATGTAACATGTTAAAATGTAACGTGTTAAAATGTAACATTTTAAAATGTAACATGCTTAAATGTAACGTGTTAAAATGTAACATATTAAAATGTAACATGTAAAAATGTAACATGTAAAATTGTAACCTTTTAAAATGTAACATGCTTAAAGGTAACTTGTTAAAATGTAACACATTAAAAACGTTATGAGTACTGGTATGAGTAAAAGTTTTTATGTCAGCTTGGTGGTTGAGTGATTATAGTACTGCTGTACTCGCCTTGTAATCAGAAGGTAGCTGGTTTGATTCTATGTTACTTTGTTTGTATTACCTGTCACTAGTTTGGTATTACTAATTTAATTAATCTTTGTCACAGGTGTACGAGGCTGCTGGGCTGGCCAATGCTGACAGTTTTATCCGACAGTTACCTGATGGCTACAGTACCATTCTGGGGGAGAGAGGAGTTACCGTGTCTGGGGGCCAGAAACAGAGGATAGCTATCGCCCGCGCTCTACTGAAAATCCCATCCATCCTCATACTAGACGAGGCTACCAGGTCAGTTGCAAGGGAAAGACTTGATCATAAAAAATGTTAAAATGTAACATGTAAATATGTAAAATGTAAAAATGTAGACGACGACGACGACGACGACGACGACGACGACGACGACGACGACGACGACGACGACGACGACGACGACGACGACGACGACGACGACGACGACGACGACGACGACGACGACGACGACGACGACGACGACGACGACGACGACGACGACGACGACGACGCCGACGACGACGACGACGACGACGACGACGACGACGACGACGACGACGACGACGACGACGACGACGACGACGACGACGACGACGACGACGACGACGACGACGACGACGACGACGACGACGACGACGACGACGACGACGACGACGACGACGACGACGACGACGACGACGACGACGACGACGACGACGACGACGACGACGACGACGACGACGACGACGACGACGACGACGACGACGACGACGACGACGACGACGACGACGACGACGACGACGACGACGACGACGACGACGACGACGACGACGACGACGACGACGACGACGACGACGACGACGACGACGACGACGACGACGACGACGACGACGACGACGACGACGACGACGACGACGACGACGACGACGACGACGACGACGGTTTTTATGTCAGCTTGGTGGTTGAGTGATTATAGTACTGCTGTACTCGCCTTGTAATCAGAAGGTAGCTGGTTTGATTCTATGTTACTTTGTTTGTATTACCTGTCACTAGTTTGGTATTACTAATTTAATTAATCTTTGTCACAGGTGTACGAGGCTGCTGGGCTGGCCAATGCTGACAGTTTTATCCGACAGTTACCTGATGGCTACAGTACCATTCTGGGGGAGAGAGGAGTTACCGTGTCTGGGGGCCAGAAACAGAGGATAGCTATCGCCCGCGCTCTACTGAAAATCCCATCCATCCTCATACTAGACGAGGCTACCAGGTTAGTTGCAAGGGAATGACTTGATTGTAAAACATGTTAAAATGTAACATGTAAAAATGTAACATGTGGAAATATAAGAAGTTAAAATGTAACATGTTAAAATGTAACGTGTTAAAATGTAACATTTTAAAATGTAACATGCTTAAATGTAACGTGTTAAAATGTAACATATTAAAATGTAACATGTAAAAATGTAACATGTAAAATTGTAACCTTTTAAAATGTAACATGCTTAAAGGTAACTTGTTAAAATGTAACACATTAAAAACGTTATGAGTACTGGTATGAGTAAAAGTTTTTATGTCAGCTTGGTGGTTGAGTGATTATAGTACTGCTGTACTCGCCTTGTAATCAGAAGGTAGCTGGTTTGATTCTATGTTACTTTGTTTGTATTACCTGTCACTAGTTTCACTAGTTTGGTATTACTAATTTAATTAATCTTTGTCACAGGTGTACGAGGCTGCTGGGCTGGCCAATGCTGACAGTTTTATCCGACAGTTCCCTGATGGCTACAGTACCATTCTGGGGGAGAGAGGAGTTACCGTGTCTGGGGGCCAGAAACAGAGGATAGCTATCGCCTGCGCTCTACTGAAAATCCCATCCATCCTCATACTAGACGAGGCTACCAGGTTAGTTGCAAGGGAATGACTTGATTGTAAAACATGTTAAAATGTAACATGTAAAAATGTAACATGTGGAAATATAAGAAGTTAAAATGTAACATGTTAAAATGTAACGTGTTAAAATGTAACATTTTAAAATGTAACATGCTTAAATGTAACGTGTTAAAATGTAACATATTAAAATGTAACATGTAAAAATGTAACATGTAAAATTGTAACCTTTTAAAATGTAACATGCTTAAAGGTAACTTGTTAAAATGTAACACATTAAAAACGTTATGAGTACTGGTATGAGTAAAAGTTTTTATGTCAGCTTGGTGGTTGAGTGATTATAGTACTGCTGTACTCGCCTTGTAATCAGAAGGTAGCTGGTTTGATTCTATGTTACTTTGTTTGTATTACCTGTCACTAGTTTGGTATTACTAATTTAATTAATCTTTGTCACAGGTGTACGAGGCTGCTGGGCTGGCCAATGCTGACAGTTTTATCCGACAGTTACCTGATGGCTACAGTACCATTCTGGGGGAGAGAGGAGTTACCGTGTCTGGGGGCCAGAAACAGAGGATAGCTATCGCCCGCGCTCTACTGAAAATCCCATCCATCCTCATACTAGACGAGGCTACCAGGTCAGTTGCAAGGGAAAGACTTGATCATAAAAAATGTTAAAATGTAACATGTAAATATGTAAAATGTAAAAATGTAGACGACGACGACGACGACGACGACGACGACGACGACGACGACGACGACGACGACGACGACGACGACGACGACGACGACGACGACGACGACGACGACGACGACGACGACGACGACGACGACGACGACGACGACGACGACGACGACGACGACGACGACGACGACGACGACGACGACGACGACGACGACGACGACGACGACGACGACGACGACGACGACGACGACGACGACGACGACGACGACGACGACGACGACGACGACGACGACGACGACGACGACGACGACGACGACGACGACGACGACGACGACGACGACGACGACGACGACGACGACGACGACGACGACGACGACGACGACGACGACGACGACGACGACGACGACGACGACGACGACGACGACGACGACGACGACGACGACGACGACGACGACGACGACGACGACGACGACGACGACGACGACGACGACGACGACGACGACGACGACGACGACGACGACGACGACGACGACGACGACGACGACGGTTTTTATGTCAGCTTGGTGGTTGAGTGATTATAGTACTGCTGTACTCGCCTTGTAATCAGAAGGTAGCTGGTTTGATTCTATGTTACTTTGTTTGTATTACCTGTCACTAGTTTGGTATTACTAATTTAATTAATCTTTGTCACAGGTGTACGAGGCTGCTGGGCTGGCCAATGCTGACAGTTTTATCCGACAGTTCCCTGATGGCTACAGTACCATTCTGGGGGAGAGAGGAGTTACCGTGTCTGGGGGCCAGAAACAGAGGATAGCTATCGCCTGCGCTCTACTGAAAATCCCATCCATCCTCATACTAGACGAGGCTACCATGTTAGTTGCAAGGGAATGACTTGATTGTAAAACATGTTAAAATGTAACATGTAAAAATGTAACATGTGGAAATATAAGAAGTTAAAATGTAACATGTTAAAATGTAACGTGTTAAAATGTAACATTTTAAAATGTAACATGCTTAAATGTAACGTGTTAAAATGTAACATATTAAAATGTAACATGTAAAAATGTAACATGTAAAAATGTAACATGTAAAATTGTAACCTTTTAAAATGTAACATGCTTAAAGGTAACTTGTTAAAATGTAACACATTAAAAACGTTATGAGTACTGGTATGAGTAAAAGTTTTTATGTCAGCTTGGTGGTTGAGTGATTATAGTACTGCTGTACTCGCCTTGTAATCAGAAGGTAGCTGGTTTGATTCTATGTTACTTTGTTTGTATTACCTGTCACTAGTTTGGTATTACTAATTTAATTAATCTTTGTCACAGGTGTACGAGGCTGCTGGGCTGGCCAATGCTGACAGTTTTATCCGACAGTTCCCTGATGGCTACAGTACCATTCTGGGGGAGAGAGGAGTTACCGTGTCTGGGGGCCAGAAACAGAGGATAGCTATCGCCTGCGCTCTACTGAAAATCCCATCCATCCTCATACTAGACGAGGCTACCAGGTTAGTTGCAAGGGAATGACTTGATTGTAAAACATGTTAAAATGTAACATGTAAAAATGTAACATGTGGAAATATAAGAAGTTAAAATGTAACATGTTAAAATGTAACGTGTTAAAATGTAACATTTTAAAATGTAACATGCTTAAATGTAACGTGTTAAAATGTAACATATTAAAATGTAACATGTAAAAATGTAACATGTAAAATTGTAACCTTTTAAAATGTAACATGCTTAAAGGTAACTTGTTAAAATGTAACACATTAAAAACGTTATGAGTACTGGTATGAGTAAAAGTTTTTATGTCAGCTTGGTGGTTGAGTGATTATAGTACTGCTGTACTCGCCTTGTAATCAGAAGGTAGCTGGTTTGATTCTATGTTACTTTGTTTGTATTACCTGTCACTAGTTTGGTATTACTAATTTAATTAATCTTTGTCACAGGTGTACGAGGCTGCTGGGCTGGCCAATGCTGACAGTTTTATCCGACAGTTCCCTGATGGCTACAGTACCATTCTGGGGGAGAGAGGAGTTACCGTGTCTGGGGGCCAGAAACAGAGGATAGCTATCGCCTGCGCTCTACTGAAAATCCCATCCATCCTCATACTAGACGAGGCTACCAGGTTAGTTGCAAGGGAATGACTTGATTGTAAAACATGTTAAAATGTAACATGTAAAAATGTAACATGTGGAAATATAAGAAGTTAAAATGTAACATGTTAAAATGTAACGTGTTAAAATGTAACATTTTAAAATGTAACATGCTTAAATGTAACGTGTTAAAATGTAACATATTAAAATGTAACATGTAAAAATGTAACATGTAAAATTGTAACCTTTTAAAATGTAACATGCTTAAAGGTAACTTGTTAAAATGTAACACATTAAAAACGTTATGAGTACTGGTATGAGTAAAAGTTTTTATGTCAGCTTGGTGGTTGAGTGATTATAGTACTGCTGTACTCGCCTTGTAATCAGAAGGTAGCTGGTTTGATTCTATGTTACTTTGTTTGTATTACCTGTCACTAGTTTGGTATTACTAATTTAATTAATCTTTGTCACAGGTGTACGAGGCTGCTGGGCTGGCCAATGCTGACAGTTTTATCCGACAGTTCCCTGATGGCTACAGTACCATTCTGGGGGAGAGAGGAGTTACCGTGTCTGGGGGCCAGAAACAGAGGATAGCTATCGCCCGCGCTCTACTGAAAATCCCATCCATCCTCATACTAGACGAGGCTACCAGGTCAGTTGCAAGGGAAAGACTTGATCATAAAAAATGTTAAAATGTAACATGTAAATATGTAAAATGTAAAAATGTAGACGACGACGACGACGACGACGACGACGACGACGACGACGACGACGACGACGACGACGACGACGACGACGACGACGACGACGACGACGACGACGACGACGACGACGACGACGACGACGACGACGACGACGACGACGACGACGACGACGACGACGACGACGACGACGACGACGACGACGACGACGACGACGACGACGACGACGACGACGACGACGACGACGACGACGACGACGACGACGACGACGACGACGACGACGACGACGACGACGACGACGACGACGACGACGACGACGACGACGACGACGACGACGACGACGACGACGACGACGACGACGACGACGACGACGACGACGACGACGACGACGACGACGACGACGACGACGACGACGACGACGACGACGACGACGACGACGACGACGACGACGACGACGACGACGACGACGACGACGACGACGACGACGACGACGACGACGACGACGACGACGACGACGACGACGACGACGACGGTTATGTCAGCTTGGTGGTTGAGTGATTATAGTACTGCTGTACTCGCCTTGTAATCAGAAGGTAGCTGGTTTGATTCTATGTTACTTTGTTTGTATTACCTGTCACTAGTTTGGTATTACTAATTTAATTAATCTTTGTCACAGGTGTACGAGGCTGCTGGGCTGGCCAATGCTGACAGTTTTATCCGACAGTTACCTGATGGCTACAGTACCATTCTGGGGGAGAGAGGAGTTACCGTGTCTGGGGGCCAGAAACAGAGGATAGCTATCGCCCGCGCTCTACTGAAAATCCCATCCATCCTCATACTAGACGAGGCTACCAGGTTAGTTGCAAGGGAATGACTTGATTGTAAAACATGTTAAAATGTAACATGTAAAAATGTAACATGTGGAAATATAAGAAGTTAAAATGTAACATGTTAAAATGTAACGTGTTAAAATGTAACATTTTAAAATGTAACATGCTTAAATGTAACGTGTTAAAATGTAACATATTAAAATGTAACATGTAAAAATGTAACATGTAAAAATGTAACATGTAAAATTGTAACCTTTTAAAATGTAACATGCTTAAAGGTAACTTGTTAAAATGTAACACATTAAAAACGTTATGAGTACTGGTATGAGTAAAAGTTTTTATGTCAGCTTGGTGGTTGAGTGATTATAGTACTGCTGTACTCGCCTTGTAATCAGAAGGTAGCTGGTTTGATTCTATGTTACTTTGTTTGTATTACCTGTCACTAGTTTGGTATTACTAATTTAATTAATCTTTGTCACAGGTGTACGAGGCTGCTGGGCTGGCCAATGCTGACAGTTTTATCCGACAGTTCCCTGATGGCTACAGTACCATTCTGGGGGAGAGAGGAGTTACCGTGTCTGGGGGCCAGAAACAGAGGATAGCTATCGCCTGCGCTCTACTGAAAATCCCATCCATCCTCATACTAGACGAGGCTACCAGGTTAGTTGCAAGGGAATGACTTGATTGTAAAACATGTTAAAATGTAACATGTAAAAATGTAACATGTGGAAATATAAGAAGTTAAAATGTAACATGTTAAAATGTAACGTGTTAAAATGTAACATTTTAAAATGTAACATGCTTAAATGTAACGTGTTAAAATGTAACATATTAAAATGTAACATGTAAAAATGTAACATGTAAAATTGTAACCTTTTAAAATGTAACATGCTTAAAGGTAACTTGTTAAAATGTAACACATTAAAAACGTTATGAGTACTGGTATGAGTAAAAGTTTTTATGTCAGCTTGGTGGTTGAGTGATTATAGTACTGCTGTACTCGCCTTGTAATCAGAAGGTAGCTGGTTTGATTCTATGTTACTTTGTTTGTATTACCTGTCACTAGTTTGGTATTACTAATTTAATTAATCTTTGTCACAGGTGTACGAGGCTGCTGGGCTGGCCAATGCTGACAGTTTTATCCGACAGTTCCCTGATGGCTACAGTACCATTCTGGGGGAGAGAGGAGTTACCGTGTCTGGGGGCCAGAAACAGAGGATAGCTATCGCCTGCGCTCTACTGAAAATCCCATCCATCCTCATACTAGACGAGGCTACCAGGTTAGTTGCAAGGGAATGACTTGATTGTAAAACATGTTAAAATGTAACATGTAAAAATGTAACATGTGGAAATATAAGAAGTTAAAATGTAACATGTTAAAATGTAACGTGTTAAAATGTAACATTTTAAAATGTAACATGCTTAAATGTAACGTGTTAAAATGTAACATATTAAAATGTAACATGTAAAAATGTAACATGTAAAATTGTAACCTTTTAAAATGTAACATGCTTAAAGGTAACTTGTTAAAATGTAACACATTAAAAACGTTATGAGTACTGGTATGAGTAAAAGTTTTTATGTCAGCTTGGTGGTTGAGTGATTATAGTACTGCTGTACTCGCCTTGTAATCAGAAGGTAGCTGGTTTGATTCTATGTTACTTTGTTTGTATTACCTGTCACTAGTTTGGTATTACTAATTTAATTAATCTTTGTCACAGGTGTACGAGGCTGCTGGGCTGGCCAATGCTGACAGTTTTATCCGACAGTTCCCTGATGGCTACAGTACCATTCTGGGGGAGAGAGGAGTTACCGTGTCTGGGGGCCAGAAACAGAGGATAGCTATCGCCCGCGCTCTACTGAAAATCCCATCCATCCTCATACTAGACGAGGCTACCAGGTCAGTTGCAAGGGAAAGACTTGATCATAAAAAATGTTAAAATGTAACATGTAAATATGTAAAATGTAAAAATGTAGACGACGACGACGACGACGACGACGACGACGACGACGACGACGACGACGACGACGACGACGACGACGACGACGACGACGACGACGACGACGACGACGACGACGACGACGACGACGACGACGACGACGACGACGACGACGACGACGACGACGACGACGACGACGACGACGACGACGACGACGACGACGACGACGACGACGACGACGACGACGACGACGACGACGACGACGACGACGACGACGACGACGACGACGACGACGACGACGACGACGACGACGACGACGACGACGACGACGACGACGACGACGACGACGACGACGACGACGACGACGACGACGACGACGGTTTTTATGTCAGCTTGGTGGTTGAGTGATTATAGTACTGCTGTACTCGCCTTGTAATCAGAAGGTAGCTGGTTTGATTCTATGTTACTTTGTTTGTATTACCTGTCACTAGTTTGGTATTACTAATTTAATTAATCTTTGTCACAGGTGTACGAGGCTGCTGGGCTGGCCAATGCTGACAGTTTTATCCGACAGTTACCTGATGGCTACAGTACCATTCTGGGGGAGAGAGGAGTTACCGTGTCTGGGGGCCAGAAACAGAGGATAGCTATCGCCCGCGCTCTACTGAAAATCCCATCCATCCTCATACTAGACGAGGCTACCAGGTTAGTTGCAAGGGAATGACTTGATTGTAAAACATGTTAAAATGTAACATGTAAAAATGTAACATGTGGAAATATAAGAAGTTAAAATGTAACATGTTAAAATGTAACGTGTTAAAATGTAACATTTTAAAATGTAACATGCTTAAATGTAACGTGTTAAAATGTAACATATTAAAATGTAACATGTAAAAATGTAACATGTAAAATTGTAACCTTTTAAAATGTAACATGCTTAAAGGTAACTTGTTAAAATGTAACACATTAAAAACGTTATGAGTACTGGTATGAGTAAAAGTTTTTATGTCAGCTTGGTGGTTGAGTGATTATAGTACTGCTGTACTCGCCTTGTAATCAGAAGGTAGCTGGTTTGATTCTATGTTACTTTGTTTGTATTACCTGTCACTAGTTTGGTATTACTAATTTAATTAATCTTTGTCACAGGTGTACGAGGCTGCTGGGCTGGCCAATGCTGACAGTTTTATCCGACAGTTCCCTGATGGCTACAGTACCATTCTGGGGGAGAGAGGAGTTACCGTGTCTGGGGGCCAGAAACAGAGGATAGCTATCGCCTGCGCTCTACTGAAAATCCCATCCATCCTCATACTAGACGAGGCTACCAGGTTAGTTGCAAGGGAATGACTTGATTGTAAAACATGTTAAAATGTAACATGTAAAAATGTAACATGTGGAAATATAAGAAGTTAAAATGTAACATGTTAAAATGTAACGTGTTAAAATGTAACATTTTAAAATGTAACATGCTTAAATGTAACGTGTTAAAATGTAACATATTAAAATGTAACATGTAAAAATGTAACATGTAAAATTGTAACCTTTTAAAATGTAACATGCTTAAAGGTAACTTGTTAAAATGTAACACATTAAAAACGTTATGAGTACTGGTATGAGTAAAAGTTTTTATGTCAGCTTGGTGGTTGAGTGATTATAGTACTGCTGTACTCGCCTTGTAATCAGAAGGTAGCTGGTTTGATTCTATGTTACTTTGTTTGTATTACCTGTCACTAGTTTGGTATTACTAATTTAATTAATCTTTGTCACAGGTGTACGAGGCTGCTGGGCTGGCCAATGCTGACAGTTTTATCCGACAGTTACCTGATGGCTACAGTACCATTCTGGGGGAGAGAGGAGTTACCGTGTCTGGGGGCCAGAAACAGAGGATAGCTATCGCCCGCGCTCTACTGAAAATCCCATCCATCCTCATACTAGACGAGGCTACCAGGTCAGTTGCAAGGGAAAGACTTGATCATAAAAAATGTTAAAATGTAACATGTAAATATGTAAAATGTAAAAATGTAGACGACGACGACGACGACGACGACGACGACGACGACGACGACGACGACGACGACGACGACGACGACGACGACGACGACGACGACGACGACGACGACGACGACGACGACGACGACGACGACGACGACGACGACGACGACGACGACGACGACGACGACGACGACGACGACGACGACGACGACGACGACGACGACGACGACGACGACGACGACGACGACGACGACGACGACGACGACGACGACGACGACGGTTTTTATGTCAGCTTGGTGGTTGAGTGATTATAGTACTGCTGTACTCGCCTTGTAATCAGAAGGTAGCTGGTTTGATTCTATGTTACTTTGTTTGTATTACCTGTCACTAGTTTGGTATTACTAATTTAATTAATCTTTGTCACAGGTGTACGAGGCTGCTGGGCTGGCCAATGCTGACAGTTTTATCCGACAGTTCCCTGATGGCTACAGTACCATTCTGGGGGAGAGAGGAGTTACCGTGTCTGGGGGCCAGAAACAGAGGATAGCTATCGCCTGCGCTCTACTGAAAATCCCATCCATCCTCATACTAGACGAGGCTACCAGGTTAGTTGCAAGGGAATGACTTGATTGTAAAACATGTTAAAATGTAACATGTAAAAATGTAACATGTGGAAATATAAGAAGTTAAAATGTAACATGTTAAAATGTAACGTGTTAAAATGTAACATTTTAAAATGTAACATGCTTAAATGTAACGTGTTAAAATGTAACATATTAAAATGTAACATGTAAAAATGTAACATGTAAAAATGTAACATGTAAAATTGTAACCTTTTAAAATGTAACATGCTTAAAGGTAACTTGTTAAAATGTAACACATTAAAAACGTTATGAGTACTGGTATGAGTAAAAGTTTTTATGTCAGCTTGGTGGTTGAGTGATTATAGTACTGCTGTACTCGCCTTGTAATCAGAAGGTAGCTGGTTTGATTCTATGTTACTTTGTTTGTATTACCTGTCACTAGTTTGGTATTACTAATTTAATTAATCTTTGTCACAGGTGTACGAGGCTGCTGGGCTGGCCAATGCTGACAGTTTTATCCGACAGTTCCCTGATGGCTACAGTACCATTCTGGGGGAGAGAGGAGTTACCGTGTCTGGGGGCCAGAAACAGAGGATAGCTATCGCCTGCGCTCTACTGAAAATCCCATCCATCCTCATACTAGACGAGGCTACCAGGTTAGTTGCAAGGGAATGACTTGATTGTAAAACATGTTAAAATGTAACATGTAAAAATGTAACATGTGGAAATATAAGAAGTTAAAATGTAACATGTTAAAATGTAACGTGTTAAAATGTAACATTTTAAAATGTAACATGCTTAAATGTAACGTGTTAAAATGTAACATATTAAAATGTAACATGTAAAAATGTAACATGTAAAATTGTAACCTTTTAAAATGTAACATGCTTAAAGGTAACTTGTTAAAATGTAACACATTAAAAACGTTATGAGTACTGGTATGAGTAAAAGTTTTTATGTCAGCTTGGTGGTTGAGTGATTATAGTACTGCTGTACTCGCCTTGTAATCAGAAGGTAGCTGGTTTGATTCTATGTTACTTTGTTTGTATTACCTGTCACTAGTTTGGTATTACTAATTTAATTAATCTTTGTCACAGGTGTACGAGGCTGCTGGGCTGGCCAATGCTGACAGTTTTATCCGACAGTTCCCTGATGGCTACAGTACCATTCTGGGGGAGAGAGGAGTTACCGTGTCTGGGGGCCAGAAACAGAGGATAGCTATCGCCTGCGCTCTACTGAAAATCCCATCCATCCTCATACTAGACGAGGCTACCAGGTTAGTTGCAAGGGAATGACTTGATTGTAAAACATGTTAAAATGTAACATGTAAAAATGTAACATGTGGAAATATAAGAAGTTAAAATGTAACATGTTAAAATGTAACGTGTTAAAATGTAACATTTTAAAATGTAACATGCTTAAATGTAACGTGTTAAAATGTAACATATTAAAATGTAACATGTAAAAATGTAACATGTAAAATTGTAACCTTTTAAAATGTAACATGCTTAAAGGTAACTTGTTAAAATGTAACACATTAAATAACTTGTTAAAATGTAACACATTAAAAACGTTATGAGTACTGGTATGAGTAAAAGTTTTTATGTCAGCTTGGTGGTTGAGTGATTATAGTACTGCTGTACTCGCCTTGTAATCAGAAGGTAGCTGGTTTGATTCTATGTTACTTTGTTTGTATTACCTGTCACTAGTTTGGTATTACTAATTTAATTAATCTTTGTCACAGGTGTACGAGGCTGCTGGGCTGGCCAATGCTGACAGTTTTATCCGACAGTTCCCTGATGGCTACAGTACCATTCTGGGGGAGAGAGGAGTTACCGTGTCTGGGGGCCAGAAACAGAGGATAGCTATCGCCCGCGCTCTACTGAAAATCCCATCCATCCTCATACTAGACGAGGCTACCAGGTCAGTTGCAAGGGAAAGACTTGATCATAAAAAATGTTAAAATGTAACATGTAAATATGTAAAATGTAAAAATGTAGACGACGACGACGACGACGACGACGACGACGACGACGACGACGACGACGACGACGACGACGACGACGACGACGACGACGACGACGACGACGACGACGACGACGACGACGACGACGACGACGACGACGACGACGACGACGACGACGACGACGACGACGACGACGACGACGACGACGACGACGACGACGACGACGACGACGACGACGACGACGACGACGACGACGACGACGACGACGACGACGACGACGACGACGACGACGACGACGACGACGACGACGACGACGACGACGACGACGACGACGACGGTTTTTATGTCAGCTTGGTGGTTGAGTGATTATAGTACTGCTGTACTCGCCTTGTAATCAGAAGGTAGCTGGTTTGATTCTATGTTACTTTGTTTGTATTACCTGTCACTAGTTTGGTATTACTAATTTAATTAATCTTTGTCACAGGTGTACGAGGCTGCTGGGCTGGCCAATGCTGACAGTTTTATCCGACAGTTACCTGATGGCTACAGTACCATTCTGGGGGAGAGAGGAGTTACCGTGTCTGGGGGCCAGAAACAGAGGATAGCTATCGCCCGCGCTCTACTGAAAATCCCATCCATCCTCATACTAGACGAGGCTACCAGGTTAGTTGCAAGGGAATGACTTGATTGTAAAACATGTTAAAATGTAACATGTAAAAATGTAACATGTGGAAATATAAGAAGTTAAAATGTAACATGTTAAAATGTAACGTGTTAAAATGTAACATTTTAAAATGTAACATGCTTAAATGTAACGTGTTAAAATGTAACATATTAAAATGTAACATGTAAAAATGTAACATGTAAAATTGTAACCTTTTAAAATGTAACATGCTTAAAGGTAACTTGTTAAAATGTAACACATTAAAAACGTTATGAGTACTGGTATGAGTAAAAGTTTTTATGTCAGCTTGGTGGTTGAGTGATTATAGTACTGCTGTACTCGCCTTGTAATCAGAAGGTAGCTGGTTTGATTCTATGTTACTTTGTTTGTATTACCTGTCACTAGTTTGGTATTACTAATTTAATTAATCTTTGTCACAGGTGTACGAGGCTGCTGGGCTGGCCAATGCTGACAGTTTTATCCGACAGTTCCCTGATGGCTACAGTACCATTCTGGGGGAGAGAGGAGTTACCGTGTCTGGGGGCCAGAAACAGAGGATAGCTATCGCCTGCGCTCTACTGAAAATCCCATCCATCCTCATACTAGACGAGGCTACCAGGTTAGTTGCAAGGGAATGACTTGATTGTAAAACATGTCAAAATGTAACATGTAAAAATGTAACATGTGGAAATATAAGAAGTTAAAATGTAACATGTTAAAATGTAACGTGTTAAAATGTAACATTTTAAAATGTAACATGCTTAAATGTAACGTGTTAAAATGTAACATATTAAAATGTAACATGTAAAAATGTAACATGTAAAATTGTAACCTTTTAAAATGTAACATGCTTAAAGGTAACTTGTTAAAATGTAACACATTAAAAACGTTATGAGTACTGGTATGAGTAAAAGTTTTTATGTCAGCTTGGTGGTTGAGTGATTATAGTACTGCTGTACTCGCCTTGTAATCAGAAGGTAGCTGGTTTGATTCTATGTTACTTTGTTTGTATTACCTGTCACTAGTTTGGTATTACTAATTTAATTAATCTTTGTCACAGGTGTACGAGGCTGCTGGGCTGGCCAATGCTGACAGTTTTATCCGACAGTTACCTGATGGCTACAGTACCATTCTGGGGGAGAGAGGAGTTACCGTGTCTGGGGGCCAGAAACAGAGGATAGCTATCGCCCGCGCTCTACTGAAAATCCCATCCATCCTCATACTAGACGAGGCTACCAGGTCAGTTGCAAGGGAAAGACTTGATCATAAAAAATGTTAAAATGTAACATGTAAATATGTAAAATGTAAAAATGTAGACGACGACGACGACGACGACGACGACGACGACGACGACGACGACGACGACGACGACGACGACGACGACGACGACGACGACGACGACGACGACGACGACGACGACGACGACGACGACGACGACGACGACGACGACGACGACGACGACGACGACGACGACGACGACGACGACGACGACGACGACGACGACGACGACGACGACGACGACGACGACGACGACGACGACGACGACGACGACGACGACGACGACGACGACGACGACGACGACGACGACGACGACGACGACGACGACGACGACGACGACGACGACGACGACGACGACGACGACGACGACGACGACGACGACGACGACGACGACGACGACGACGACGACGACGACGACGACGACGACGACGACGACGACGACGACGACGACGACGACGACGACGACGACGACGACGACGACGACGACGACGACGACGACGACGACGACGACGACGACGACGACGACGACGACGACGACGACGACGACGACGACGACGACGACGACGACGACGACGACGACGACGACGACGACGACGACGACGACGACGACGACGACGACGACGACGACGACGACGACGACGACGACGACGACGACGACGACGACGACGACGACGACGACGACGACGACGACGACGACGACGACGACGACGACGACGACGACGACGACGACGACGACGACGACGACGACGACGACGACGACGACGACGACGGTTTTTATGTCAGCTTGGTGGTTGAGTGATTATAGTACTGCTGTACTCGCCTTGTAATCAGAAGGTAGCTGGTTTGATTCTATGTTACTTTGTTTGTATTACCTGTCACTAGTTTGGTATTACTAATTTAATTAATCTTTGTCACAGGTGTACGAGGCTGCTGGGCTGGCCAATGCTGACAGTTTTATCCGACAGTTACCTGATGGCTACAGTACCATTCTGGGGGAGAGAGGAGTTACCGTGTCTGGGGGCCAGAAACAGAGGATAGCTATCGCCCGCGCTCTACTGAAAATCCCATCCATCCTCATACTAGACGAGGCTACCAGGTTAGTTGCAAGGGAATGACTTGATTGTAAAACATGTTAAAATGTAACATGTAAAAATGTAACATGTGGAAATATAAGAAGTTAAAATGTAACATGTTAAAATGTAACGTGTTAAAATGTAACATATTAAAATGTAACATGTAAAAATGTAACATGTAAAATTGTAACCTTTTAAAATGTAACATGCTTAAAGGTAACTTGTTAAAATGTAACACATTAAAAACGTTATGAGTACTGGTATGAGTAAAAGTTTTTATGTCAGCTTGGTGGTTGAGTGATTATAGTACTGCTGTACTCGCCTTGTAATCAGAAGGTAGCTGGTTTGATTCTATGTTACTTTGTTTGTATTACCTGTCACTAGTTTGGTATTACTAATTTAATTAATCTTTGTCACAGGTGTACGAGGCTGCTGGGCTGGCCAATGCTGACAGTTTTATCCGACAGTTCCCTGATGGCTACAGTACCATTCTGGGGGAGAGAGGAGTTACCGTGTCTGGGGGCCAGAAACAGAGGATAGCTATCGCCCGCGCTCTACTGAAAATCCCATCCATCCTCATACTAGACGAGGCTACCAGGTCAGTTGCAAGGGAAAGACTTGATCATAAAAAATGTTAAAATGTAACATGTAAATATGTAAAATGTAAAAATGTAGACGACGACGACGACGACGACGACGACGACGACGACGACGACGACGACGACGACGACGACGACGACGACGACGACGACGACGACGACGACGACGACGACGACGACGACGACGACGACGACGACGACGACGACGACGACGACGACGACGACGACGACGACGACGACGACGACGACGACGACGACGACGACGACGACGACGACGACGACGACGACGACGACGACGACGACGAATACGACGACGACGACGACGACGACGACGACGACGACGACGACGACGACGACGACGACGACGACGACGACGACGACGACGACGACGACGACGACGACGACGACGACGACGACGACGACGACGACGACGACGACGACGACGACGACGACGACGACGACGACGACGACGACGACGACGACGACGACGACGACGACGACGACGACGACGACGACGACGGTTTTTATGTCAGCTTGGTGGTTGAGTGATTATAGTACTGCTGTACTCGCCTTGTAATCAGAAGGTAGCTGGTTTGATTCTATGTTACTTTGTTTGTATTACCTGTCACTAGTTTGGTATTACTAATTTAATTAATCTTTGTCACAGGTGTACGAGGCTGCTGGGCTGGCCAATGCTGACAGTTTTATCCGACAGTTCCCTGATGGCTACAGTACCATTCTGGGGGAGAGAGGAGTTACCGTGTCTGGGGGCCAGAAACAGAGGATAGCTATCGCCTGCGCTCTACTGAAAATCCCATCCATCCTCATACTAGACGAGGCTACCAGGTTAGTTGCAAGGGAATGACTTGATTGTAAAACATGTTAAAATGTAACATGTAAAAATGTAACATGTGGAAATATAAGAAGTTAAAATGTAACATGTTAAAATGTAACGTGTTAAAATGTAACATTTTAAAATGTAACATGCTTAAATGTAACGTGTTAAAATGTAACATATTAAAATGTAACATGTAAAAATGTAACATGTAAAATTGTAACCTTTTAAAATGTAACATGCTTAAAGGTAACTTGTTAAAATGTAACACATTAAAAACGTTATGAGTACTGGTATGAGTAAAAGTTTTTATGTCAGCTTGGTGGTTGAGTGATTATAGTACTGCTGTACTCGCCTTGTAATCAGAAGGTAGCTGGTTTGATTCTATGTTACTTTGTTTGTATTACCTGTCACTAGTTTGGTATTACTAATTTAATTAATCTTTGTCACAGGTGTACGAGGCTGCTGGGCTGGCCAATGCTGACAGTTTTATCCGACAGTTCCCTGATGGCTACAGTACCATTCTGGGGGAGAGAGGAGTTACCGTGTCTGGGGGCCAGAAACAGAGGATAGCTATCGCCTGCGCTCTACTGAAAATCCCATCCATCCTCATACTAGACGAGGCTACCAGGTTAGTTGCAAGGGAATGACTTGATTGTAAAACATGTTAAAATGTAACATGTAAAAATGTAACATGTGGAAATATAAGAAGTTAAAATGTAACATGTTAAAATGTAACGTGTTAAAATGTAACATTTTAAAATGTAACATGCTTAAATGTAACGTGTTAAAATGTAACATATTAAAATGTAACATGTAAAAATGTAACATGTAAAATTGTAACCTTTTAAAATGTAACATGCTTAAAGGTAACTTGTTAAAATGTAACACATTAAAAACGTTATGAGTACTGGTATGAGTAAAAGTTTTTATGTCAGCTTGGTGGTTGAGTGATTATAGTACTGCTGTACTCGCCTTGTAATCAGAAGGTAGCTGGTTTGATTCTATGTTACTTTGTTTGTATTACCTGTCACTAGTTTGGTATTACTAATTTAATTAATCTTTGTCACAGGTGTACGAGGCTGCTGGGCTGGCCAATGCTGACAGTTTTATCCGACAGTTACCTGATGGCTACAGTACCATTCTGGGGGAGAGAGGAGTTACCGTGTCTGGGGGCCAGAAACAGAGGATAGCTATCGCCCGCGCTCTACTGAAAATCCCATCCATCCTCATACTAGACGAGGCTACCAGGTCAGTTGCAAGGGAAAGACTTGATCATAAAAAATGTTAAAATGTAACATGTAAATATGTAAAATGTAAAAATGTAGACGACGACGACGACGACGACGACGACGACGACGACGACGACGACGACGACGACGACGACGACGACGACGACGACGACGACGACGACGACGACGACGACGACGACGACGACGACGACGACGACGACGACGACGACGACGACGACGACGACGACGACGACGACGACGACGACGACGACGACGACGACGACGACGACGACGACGACGACGACGACGACGACGACGACGACGACGACGACGACGACGACGACGACGACGACGACGACGACGACGGTTTTTATGTCAGCTTGGTGGTTGAGTGATTATAGTACTGCTGTACTCGCCTTGTAATCAGAAGGTAGCTGGTTTGATTCTATGTTACTTTGTTTGTATTACCTGTCACTAGTTTGGTATTACTAATTTAATTAATCTTTGTCACAGGTGTACGAGGCTGCTGGGCTGGCCCTGACAGTTTTATCCGACAGTTTCCTGATGGCTACAGTACCATTCTGGGGGAGAGAGGAGTTACCGTGTCTGGGGGCCAGAAACAGAGGATAGCTATCGCCTGCGCTCTACTGAAAATCCCATCCATCCTCATACTAGACGAGGCTACCAGGTTAGTTGCAAGGGAATGACTTGATTGTAAAACATGTTAAAATGTAACATGTAAAAATGTAACATGTGGAAATATAAGAAGTTAAAATGTAACATGTTAAAATGTAACGTGTTAAAATGTAACATTTTAAAATGTAACATGCTTTAATGTAACGTGTTAAAATGTAACATATTAAAATGTAACATGTAAAAATGTAACATGTAAAATTGTAACCTTTTAAAATGTAACATGCTTAAAGGTAACTTGTTAAAATGTAACACATTAAAAACGTTATGAGTACTGGTATGAGTAAAAGTTTTTATGTCAGCTTGGTGGTTGAGTGATTATAGTACTGCTGTACTCGCCTTGTAATCAGAAGGTAGCTGGTTTGATTCTATGTTACTTTGTTTGTATTACCTGTCACTAGTTTGGTATTACTAATTTAATTAATCTTTGTCACAGGTGTACGAGGCTGCTGGGCTGGCCAATGCTGACAGTTTTATCCGACAGTTCCCTGATGGCTACAGTACCATTCTGGGGGAGAGAGGAGTTACCGTGTCTGGGGGCCAGAAACAGAGGATAGCTATCGCCTGCGCTCTACTGAAAATCCCATCCATCCTCATACTAGACGAGGCTACCAGGTTAGTTGCAAGGGAATGACTTGATTGTAAAACATGTTAAAATGTAACATGTAAAAATGTAACATGTGGAAATATAAGAAGTTAAAATGTAACATGTTAAAATGTAACGTGTTAAAATGTAACATTTTAAAATGTAACATGCTTAAATGTAACGTGTTAAAATGTAACATATTAAAATGTAACATGTAAAAATGTAACATGTAAAATTGTAACCTTTTAAAATGTAACATGCTTAAAGGTAACTTGTTAAAATGTAACACATTAAAAACGTTATGAGTACTGGTATGAGTAAAAGTTTTTATGTCAGCTTGGTGGTTGAGTGATTATAGTACTGCTGTACTCGCCTTGTAATCAGAAGGTAGCTGGTTTGATTCTATGTTACTTTGTTTGTATTACCTGTCACTAGTTTGGTATTACTAATTTAATTAATCTTTGTCACAGGTGTACGAGGCTGCTGGGCTGGCCAATGCTGACAGTTTTATCCGACAGTTCCCTGATGGCTACAGTACCATTCTGGGGGAGAGAGGAGTTACCGTGTCTGGGGGCCAGAAACAGAGGATAGCTATCGCCTGCGCTCTACTGAAAATCCCATCCATCCTCATACTAGACGAGGCTACCAGGTTAGTTGCAAGGGAATGACTTGATTGTAAAACATGTTAAAATGTAACATGTAAAAATGTAACATGTGGAAATATAAGAAGTTAAAATGTAACATGTTAAAATGTAACGTGTTAAAATGTAACATTTTAAAATGTAACATGCTTAAATGTAACGTGTTAAAATGTAACATATTAAAATGTAACATGTAAAAATGTAACATGTAAAATTGTAACCTTTTAAAATGTAACATGCTTAAAGGTAACTTGTTAAAATGTAACACATTAAAAACGTTATGAGTACTGGTATGAGTAAAAGTTTTTATGTCAGCTTGGTGGTTGAGTGATTATAGTACTGCTGTACTCGCCTTGTAATCAGAAGGTAGCTGGTTTGATTCTATGTTACTTTGTTTGTATTACCTGTCACTAGTTTGGTATTACTAATTTAATTAATCTTTGTCACAGGTGTACGAGGCTGCTGGGCTGGCCAATGCTGACAGTTTTATCCGACAGTTCCCTGATGGCTACAGTACCATTCTGGGGGAGAGAGGAGTTACCGTGTCTGGGGGCCAGAAACAGAGGATAGCTATCGCCTGCGCTCTACTGAAAATCCCATCCATCCTCATACTAGACGAGGCTACCAGGTTAGTTGCAAGGGAATGACTTGATTGTAAAACATGTTAAAATGTAACATGTAAAAATGTAACATGTGGAAATATAAGAAGTTAAAATGTAACATGTTAAAATGTAACGTGTTAAAATGTAACATTTTAAAATGTAACATGCTTAAATGTAACGTGTTAAAATGTAACATATTAAAATGTAACATGTAAAAATGTAACATGTAAAATTGTAACCTTTTAAAATGTAACATGCTTAAAGGTAACTTGTTAAAATGTAACACATTAAAAACGTTATGAGTACTGGTATGAGTAAAAGTTTTTATGTCAGCTTGGTGGTTGAGTGATTATAGTACTGCTGTACTCGCCTTGTAATCAGAAGGTAGCTGGTTTGATTCTATGTTACTTTGTTTGTATTACCTGTCACTAGTTTGGTATTACTAATTTAATTAATCTTTGTCACAGGTGTACGAGGCTGCTGGGCTGGCCAATGCTGACAGTTTTATCCGACAGTTCCCTGATGGCTACAGTACCATTCTGGGGGAGAGAGGAGTTACCGTGTCTGGGGGCCAGAAACAGAGGATAGCTATCGCCTGCGCTCTACTGAAAATCCCATCCATCCTCATACTAGACGAGGCTACCAGGTTAGTTGCAAGGGAATGACTTGATTGTAAAACATGTTAAAATGTAACATGTAAAAATGTAACATGTGGAAATATAAGAAGTTAAAATGTAACATGTTAAAATGTAACGTGTTAAAATGTAACATTTTAAAATGTAACATGCTTAAATGTAACGTGTTAAAATGTAACATATTAAAATGTAACATGTAAAAATGTAACATGTAAAATTGTAACCTTTTAAAATGTAACATGCTTAAAGGTAACTTGTTAAAATGTAACACATTAAAAACGTTATGAGTACTGGTATGAGTAAAAGTTTTTATGTCAGCTTGGTGGTTGAGTGATTATAGTACTGCTGTACTCGCCTTGTAATCAGAAGGTAGCTGGTTTGATTCTATGTTACTTTGTTTGTATTACCTGTCACTAGTTTGGTATTACTAGTTTAATTAATCTTTGTCACAGGTGTACGAGGCTGCTGGGCTGGCCAATGCTGACAGTTTTATCCGACAGTTACCTGATGGCTACAGTACCATTCTGGGGGAGAGAGGAGTTACCGTGTCTGGGGGCCAGAAACAGAGGATAGCTATCGCCCGCGCTCTACTGAAAATCCCATCCATCCTCATACTAGACGAGGCTACCAGGTTAGTTGCAAGGGAATGACTTGATTGTAAAACATGTTAAAATGTAACATGTAAAAATGTAACATGTGGAAATATAAGAAGTTAAAATGTAACATGTTAAAATGTAACGTGTTAAAATGTAACATTTTAAAATGTAACATGCTTAAATGTAACGTGTTAAAATGTAACATATTAAAATGTAAAATGTAAAAATGTAACATGTAAAATTGTAACCTTTTAAAATGTAACATGCTTAAAGGTAACTTGTTAAAATGTAACACATTAAAAACGTTATGAGTACTGGTATGAGTAAAAGTTTTTATGTCAGCTTGGTGGTTGAGTGATTATAGTACTGCTGTACTCGCCTTGTAATCAGAAGGTAGCTGGTTTGATTCTATGTTACTTTGTTTGTATTACCTGTCACTAGTTTGGTATTACTAATTTAATTAATCTTTGTCACAGGTGTACGAGGCTGCTGGGCTGGCCAATGCTGACAGTTTTATCCGACAGTTCCCTGATGGCTACAGTACCATTCTGGGGGAGAGAGGAGTTACCGTGTCTGGGGGCCAGAAACAGAGGATAGCTATCGCCTGCGCTCTACTGAAAATCCCATCCATCCTCATACTAGACGAGGCTACCAGGTTAGTTGCAAGGGAATGACTTGATTGTAAAACATGTTAAAATGTAACATGTGGAAATATAAGAAGTTAAAATGTAACATGTTAAAATGTAACGTGTTAAAATGTAACATTTTAAAATGTAACATGCTTAAATGTAACGTGTTAAAATGTAACATATTAAAATGTAACATGTAAAAATGTAACATGTAAAATTGTAACCTTTTAAAATGTAACATGCTTAAAGGTAACTTGTTAAAATGTAACACATTAAAAACGTTATGAGTACTGGTATGAGTAAAAGTTTTTATGTCAGCTTGGTGGTTGAGTGATTATAGTACTGCTGTACTCGCCTTGTAATCAGAAGGTAGCTGGTTTGATTCTATGTTACTTTGTTTGTATTACCTGTCACTAGTTTGGTATTACTAGTTTAATTAATCTTTGTCACAGGTGTACGAGGCTGCTGGGCTGGCCAATGCTGACAGTTTTATCCGACAGTTACCTGATGGCTACAGTACCATTCTGGGGGAGAGAGGAGTTACCGTGTCTGGGGGCCAGAAACAGAGGATAGCTATCGCCCGCGCTCTACTGAAAATCCCATCCATCCTCATACTAGACGAGGCTACCAGGTCAGTTGCAAGGGAAAGACTTGATCATAAAAAATGTTAAAATGTAACATGTAAATATGTAAAATGTAAAAATGTAGACGACGAAGACGACGACGACGACGACGACGACGACGACGACGACGACGACGACGACGACGACGACGACGACGACGACGACGACGACGACGACGACGACGACGACGACGACGACGACGACGACGACGACGACGACGACGACGACGACGACGACGACGACGACGACGACGACGACGACGACGACGACGACGACGACGACGACGACGACGACGACGACGACGACGACGACGACGGTTTTTATGTCAGCTTGGTGGTTGAGTGATTATAGTACTGCTGTACTCGCCTTGTAATCAGAAGGTAGCTGGTTTGATTCTATGTTACTTTGTTTGTATTACCTGTCACTAGTTTGGTATTACTAATTTAATTAATCTTTGTCACAGGTGTACGAGGCTGCTGGGCTGGCCCTGACAGTTTTATCCGACAGTTCCCTGATGGCTACAGTACCATTCTGGGGGAGAGAGGAGTTACCGTGTCTGGGGGCCAGAAACAGAGGATAGCTATCGCCTGCGCTCTACTGAAAATCCCATCCATCCTCATACTAGACGAGGCTACCAGGTTAGTTGCAAGGGAATGACTTGATTGTAAAACATGTTAAAATGTAACATGTAAAAATGTAACATGTGGAAATATAAGAAGTTAAAATGTAACATGTTAAAATGTAACGTGTTAAAATGTAACATTTTAAAATGTAACATGCTTAAATGTAACGTGTTAAAATGTAACATATTAAAATGTAACATGTAAAAATGTAACATGTAAAATTGTAACCTTTTAAAATGTAACATGCTTAAAGGTAACTTGTTAAAATGTAACACATTAAAAACGTTATGAGTACTGGTATGAGTAAAAGTTTTTATGTCAGCTTGGTGGTTGAGTGATTATAGTACTGCTGTACTCGCCTTGTAATCAGAAGGTAGCTGGTTTGATTCTATGTTACTTTGTTTGTATTACCTGTCACTAGTTTGGTATTACTAATTTAATTAATCTTTGTCACAGGTGTACGAGGCTGCTGGGCTGGCCAATGCTGACAGTTTTATCCGACAGTTCCCTGATGGCTACAGTACCATTCTGGGGGAGAGAGGAGTTACCGTGTCTGGGGGCCAGAAACAGAGGATAGCTATCGCCTGCGCTCTACTGAAAATCCCATCCATCCTCATACTAGACGAGGCTACCAGGTTAGTTGCAAGGGAATGACTTGATTGTAAAACATGTTAAAATGTAACATGTAAAAATGTAACATGTGGAAATATAAGAAGTTAAAATGTAACATGTTAAAATGTAACGTGTTAAAATGTAACATTTTAAAATGTAACATGCTTAAATGTAACGTGTTAAAATGTAACATATTAAAATGTAACATGTAAAAATGTAACATGTAAAATTGTAACCTTTTAAAATGTAACATGCTTAAAGGTAACTTGTTAAAATGTAACACATTAAAAACGTTATGAGTACTGGTATGAGTAAAAGTTTTTATGTCAGCTTGGTGGTTGAGTGATTATAGTACTGCTGTACTCGCCTTGTAATCAGAAGGTAGCTGGTTTGATTCTATGTTACTTTGTTTGTATTACCTGTCACTAGTTTGGTATTACTAATTTAATTAATCTTTGTCACAGGTGTACGAGGCTGCTGGGCTGGCCAATGCTGACAGTTTTATCCGACAGTTCCCTGATGGCTACAGTACCATTCTGGGGGAGAGAGGAGTTACCGTGTCTGGGGGCCAGAAACAGAGGATAGCTATCGCCTGCGCTCTACTGAAAATCCCATCCATCCTCATACTAGACGAGGCTACCAGGTTAGTTGCAAGGGAATGACTTGATTGTAAAACATGTTAAAATGTAACATGTAAAAATGTAACATGTGGAAATATAAGAAGTTAAAATGTAACATGTTAAAATGTAACGTGTTAAAATGTAACATTTTAAAATGTAACATGCTTAAATGTAACGTGTTAAAATGTAACATATTAAAATGTAACATGTAAAAATGTAACATGTAAAATTGTAACCTTTTAAAATGTAACATGCTTAAAGGTAACTTGTTAAAATGTAACACATTAAAAACGTTATGAGTACTGGTATGAGTAAAAGTTTTTATGTCAGCTTGGTGGTTGAGTGATTATAGTACTGCTGTACTCGCCTTGTAATCAGAAGGTAGCTGGTTTGATTCTATGTTACTTTGTTTGTATTACCTGTCACTAGTTTGGTATTACTAATTTAATTAATCTTTGTCACAGGTGTACGAGGCTGCTGGGCTGGCCAATGCTGACAGTTTTATCCGACAGTTCCCTGATGGCTACAGTACCATTCTGGGGGAGAGAGGAGTTACCGTGTCTGGGGGCCAGAAACAGAGGATAGCTATCGCCTGCGCTCTACTGAAAATCCCATCCATCCTCATACTAGACGAGGCTACCAGGTTAGTTGCAAGGGAATGACTTGATTGTAAAACATGTTAAAATGTAACATGTAAAAATGTAACATGTGGAAATATAAGAAGTTAAAATGTAACATGTTAAAATGTAACGTGTTAAAATGTAACATTTTAAAATGTAACATGCTTAAATGTAACGTGTTAAAATGTAACATATTAAAATGTAACATGTAAAAATGTAACATGTAAAATTGTAACCTTTTAAAATGTAACATGCTTAAAGGTAACTTGTTAAAATGTAACACATTAAAAACGTTATGAGTACTGGTATGAGTAAAAGTTTTTATGTCAGCTTGGTGGTTGAGTGATTATAGTACTGCTGTACTCGCCTTGTAATCAGAAGGTAGCTGGTTTGATTCTATGTTACTTTGTTTGTATTACCTGTCACTAGTTTGGTATTACTAATTTAATTAATCTTTGTCACAGGTGTACGAGGCTGCTGGGCTGGCCAATGCTGACAGTTTTATCCGACAGTTCCCTGATGGCTACAGTACCATTCTGGGGGAGAGAGGAGTTACCGTGTCTGGGGGCCAGAAACAGAGGATAGCTATCGCCTGCGCTCTACTGAAAATCCCATCCATCCTCATACTAGACGAGGCTACCAGGTTAGTTGCAAGGGAATGACTTGATTGTAAAACATGTTAAAATGTAACATGTAAAAATGTAACATGTGGAAATATAAGAAGTTAAAATGTAACATGTTAAAATGTAACGTGTTAAAATGTAACATTTTAAAATGTAACATGCTTAAATGTAACGTGTTAAAATGTAACATATTAAAATGTAACATGTAAAAATGTAACATGTAAAATTGTAACCTTTTAAAATGTAACATGCTTAAAGGTAACTTGTTAAAATGTAACACATTAAAAACGTTATGAGTACTGGTATGAGTAAAAGTTTTTATGTCAGCTTGGTGGTTGAGTGATTATAGTACTGCTGTACTCGCCTTGTAATCAGAAGGTAGCTGGTTTGATTCTATGTTACTTTGTTTGTATTACCTGTCACTAGTTTGGTATTACTAGTTTAATTAATCTTTGTCACAGGTGTACGAGGCTGCTGGGCTGGCCAATGCTGACAGTTTTATCCGACAGTTACCTGATGGCTACAGTACCATTCTGGGGGAGAGAGGAGTTACCGTGTCTGGGGGCCAGAAACAGAGGATAGCTATCGCCCGCGCTCTACTGAAAATCCCATCCATCCTCATACTAGACGAGGCTACCAGGTTAGTTGCAAGGGAATGACTTGATTGTAAAACATGTTAAAATGTAACATGTAAAAATGTAACATGTGGAAATATAAGAAGTTAAAATGTAACATGTTAAAATGTAACGTGTTAAAATGTAACATTTTAAAATGTAACATGCTTAAATGTAACGTGTTAAAATGTAACATATTAAAATGTAACATGTAAAAATGTAACATGTAAAATTGTAACCTTTTAAAATGTAACATGCTTAAAGGTAACTTGTTAAAATGTGACACATTAAAAACGTTATGAGTACTGGTATGAGTAAAAGTTTTTATGTCAGCTTGGTGGTTGAGTGATTATAGTACTGCTGTACTCGCCTTGTAATCAGAAGGTAGCTGGTTTGATTCTATGTTACTTTGTTTGTATTACCTGTCACTAGTTTGGTATTACTAATTTAATTAATCTTTGTCACAGGTGTACGAGGCTGCTGGGCTGGCCAATGCTGACAGTTTTATCCGACAGTTCCCTGATGGCTACAGTACCATTCTGGGGGAGAGAGGAGTTACCGTGTCTGGGGGCCAGAAACAGAGGATAGCTATCGCCTGCGCTCTACTGAAAATCCCATCCATCCTCATACTAGACGAGGCTACCAGGTTAGTTGCAAGGGAATGACTTGATTGTAAAACATGTTAAAATGTAACATGTAAAAATGTAACATGTGGAAATATAAGAAGTTAAAATGTAACATGTTAAAATGTAACGTGTTAAAATGTAACATTTTAAAATGTAACATGCTTAAATGTAACGTGTTAAAATGTAACATATTAAAATGTAACATGTAAAAATGTAACATGTAAAATTGTAACCTTTTAAAATGTAACATGCTTAAAGGTAACTTGTTAAAATGTAACACATTAAAAACGTTATGAGTACTGGTATGAGTAAAAGTTTTTATGTCAGCTTGGTGGTTGAGTGATTATAGTACTGCTGTACTCGCCTTGTAATCAGAAGGTAGCTGGTTTGATTCTATGTTACTTTGTTTGTATTACCTGTCACTAGTTTGGTATTACTAATTTAATTAATCTTTGTCACAGGTGTACGAGGCTGCTGGGCTGGCCAATGCTGACAGTTTTATCCGACAGTTCCCTGATGGCTACAGTACCATTCTGGGGGAGAGAGGAGTTACCGTGTCTGGGGGCCAGAAACAGAGGATAGCTATCGCCTGCGCTCTACTGAAAATCCCATCCATCCTCATACTAGACGAGGCTACCAGGTTAGTTGCAAGGGAATGACTTGATTGTAAAACATGTTAAAATGTAACATGTAAAAATGTAACATGTGGAAATATAAGAAGTTAAAATGTAACATGTTAAAATGTAACGTGTTAAAATGTAACATTTTAAAATGTAACATGCTTAAATGTAACGTGTTAAAATGTAACATATTAAAATGTAACATGTAAAAATGTAACATGTAAAATTGTAACCTTTTAAAATGTAACATGCTTAAAGGTAACTTGTTAAAATGTAACACATTAAAAACGTTATGAGTACTGGTATGAGTAAAAGTTTTTATGTCAGCTTGGTGGTTGAGTGATTATAGTACTGCTGTACTCGCCTTGTAATCAGAAGGTAGCTGGTTTGATTCTATGTTACTTTGTTTGTATTACCTGTCACTAGTTTGGTATTACTAATTTAATTAATCTTTGTCACAGGTGTACGAGGCTGCTGGGCTGGCCAATGCTGACAGTTTTATCCGACAGTTCCCTGATGGCTACAGTACCATTCTGGGGGAGAGAGGAGTTACCGTGTCTGGGGGCCAGAAACAGAGGATAGCTATCGCCTGCGCTCTACTGAAAATCCCATCCATCCTCATACTAGACGAGGCTACCAGGTTAGTTGCAAGGGAATGACTTGATTGTAAAACATGTTAAAATGTAACATGTAAAAATGTAACATGTGGAAATATAAGAAGTTAAAATGTAACATGTTAAAATGTAACGTGTTAAAATGTAACATTTTAAAATGTAACATGCTTAAATGTAACGTGTTAAAATGTAACATATTAAAATGTAACATGTAAAAATGTAACATGTAAAATTGTAACCTTTTAAAATGTAACATGCTTAAAGGTAACTTGTTAAAATGTAACACATTAAAAACGTTATGAGTACTGGTATGAGTAAAAGTTTTTATGTCAGCTTGGTGGTTGAGTGATTATAGTACTGCTGTACTCGCCTTGTAATCAGAAGGTAGCTGGTTTGATTCTATGTTACTTTGTTTGTATTACCTGTCACTAGTTTGGTATTACTAATTTAATTAATCTTTGTCACAGGTGTACGAGGCTGCTGGGCTGGCCAATGCTGACAGTTTTATCCGACAGTTCCCTGATGGCTACAGTACCATTCTGGGGGAGAGAGGAGTTACCGTGTCTGGGGGCCAGAAACAGAGGATAGCTATCGCCTGCGCTCTACTGAAAATCCCATCCATCCTCATACTAGACGAGGCTACCAGGTTAGTTGCAAGGGAATGACTTGATTGTAAAACATGTTAAAATGTAACATGTAAAAATGTAACATGTGGAAATATAAGAAGTTAAAATGTAACATGTTAAAATGTAACGTGTTAAAATGTAACATTTTAAAATGTAACATGCTTAAATGTAACGTGTTAAAATGTAACATATTAAAATGTAACATGTAAAAATGTAACATGTAAAATTGTAACCTTTTAAAATGTAACATGCTTAAAGGTAACTTGTTAAAATGTAACACATTAAAAACGTTATGAGTACTGGTATGAGTAAAAGTTTTTATGTCAGCTTGGTGGTTGAGTGATTATAGTACTGCTGTACTCGCCTTGTAATCAGAAGGTAGCTGGTTTGATTCTATGTTACTTTGTTTGTATTACCTGTCACTAGTTTGGTATTACTAGTTTAATTAATCTTTGTCACAGGTGTACGAGGCTGCTGGGCTGGCCAATGCTGACAGTTTTATCCGACAGTTACCTGATGGCTACAGTACCATTCTGGGGGAGAGAGGAGTTACCGTGTCTGGGGGCCAGAAACAGAGGATAGCTATCGCCCGCGCTCTACTGAAAATCCCATCCATCCTCATACTAGACGAGGCTACCAGGTTAGTTGCAAGGGAATGACTTGATTGTAAAACATGTTAAAATGTAACATGTAAAAATGTAACATGTGGAAATATAAGAAGTTAAAATGTAACATGTTAAAATGTAACGTGTTAAAATGTAACATTTTAAAATGTAACATGCTTAAAT
>NW_026542600.1:65234828-65237328 GCF_028750875.1 Macrosteles quadrilineatus | reverse complement strand
GTTTTTATGTCAGCTTGGTGGTTGAGTGATTATAGTACTGCTGTACTCGCCTTGTAATCAGAAGGTAGCTGGTTTGATTCTATGTTACTTTGTTTGTATTACCTGTCACTAGTTTGGTATTACTAATTTAATTAATCTTTGTCACAGGTGTACGAGGCTGCTGGGCTGGCCAATGCTGACAGTTTTATCCGACAGTTCCCTGATGGCTACAGTACCATTCTGGGGGAGAGAGGAGTTACCGTGTCTGGGGGCCAGAAACAGAGGATAGCTATCGCCTGCGCTCTACTGAAAATCCCATCCATCCTCATACTAGACGAGGCTACCAGGTTAGTTGCAAGGGAATGACTTGATTGTAAAACATGTTAAAATGTAACATGTAAAAATGTAACATGTGGAAATATAAGAAGTTAAAATGTAACATGTTAAAATGTAACGTGTTAAAATGTAACATTTTAAAATGTAACATGCTTAAATGTAACGTGTTAAAATGTAACATATTAAAATGTAACATGTAAAAATGTAACATGTAAAATTGTAACCTTTTAAAATGTAACATGCTTAAAGGTAACTTGTTAAAATGTAACACATTAAAAACGTTATGAGTACTGGTATGAGTAAAAGTTTTTATGTCAGCTTGGTGGTTGAGTGATTATAGTACTGCTGTACTCGCCTTGTAATCAGAAGGTAGCTGGTTTGATTCTATGTTACTTTGTTTGTATTACCTGTCACTAGTTTGGTATTACTAGTTTAATTAATCTTTGTCACAGGTGTACGAGGCTGCTGGGCTGGCCAATGCTGACAGTTTTATCCGACAGTTACCTGATGGCTACAGTACCATTCTGGGGGAGAGAGGAGTTACCGTGTCTGGGGGCCAGAAACAGAGGATAGCTATCGCCCGCGCTCTACTGAAAATCCCATCCATCCTCATACTAGACGAGGCTACCAGGTTAGTTGCAAGGGAATGACTTGATTGTAAAACATGTTAAAATGTAACATGTAAAAATGTAACATGTGGAAATATAAGAAGTTAAAATGTAACATGTTAAAATGTAACGTGTTAAAATGTAACATTTTAAAATGTAACATGCTTAAATGTAACGTGTTAAAATGTAACATATTAAAATGTAACATGTAAAAATGTAACATGTAAAATTGTAACCTTTTAAAATGTAACATGCTTAAAGGTAACTTGTTAAAATGTAACACATTAAAAACGTTATGAGTACTGGTATGAGTAAAAGTTTTTATGTCAGCTTGGTGGTTGAGTGATTATAGTACTGCTGTACTCGCCTTGTAATCAGAAGGTAGCTGGTTTGATTCTATGTTACTTTGTTTGTATTACCTGTCACTAGTTTGGTATTACTAATTTAATTAATCTTTGTCACAGGTGTACGAGGCTGCTGGGCTGGCCAATGCTGACAGTTTTATCCGACAGTTCCCTGATGGCTACAGTACCATTCTGGGGGAGAGAGGAGTTACCGTGTCTGGGGGCCAGAAACAGAGGATAGCTATCGCCTGCGCTCTACTGAAAATCCCATCCATCCTCATACTAGACGAGGCTACCAGGTTAGTTGCAAGGGAATGACTTGATTGTAAAACATGTTAAAATGTAACATGTAAAAATGTAACATGTGGAAATATAAGAAGTTAAAATGTAACATGTTAAAATGTAACGTGTTAAAATGTAACATTTTAAAATGTAACATGCTTAAATGTAACGTGTTAAAATGTAACATATTAAAATGTAACATGTAAAAATGTAACATGTAAAATTGTAACCTTTTAAAATGTAACATGCTTAAAGGTAACTTGTTAAAATGTAACACATTAAAAACGTTATGAGTACTGGTATGAGTAAAAGTTTTTATGTCAGCTTGGTGGTTGAGTGATTATAGTACTGCTGTACTCGCCTTGTAATCAGAAGGTAGCTGGTTTGATTCTATGTTACTTTGTTTGTATTACCTGTCACTAGTTTGGTATTACTAGTTTAATTAATCTTTGTCACAGGTGTACGAGGCTGCTGGGCTGGCCAATGCTGACAGTTTTATCCGACAGTTACCTGATGGCTACAGTACCATTCTGGGGGAGAGAGGAGTTACCGTGTCTGGGGGCCAGAAACAGAGGATAGCTATCGCCCGCGCTCTACTGAAAATCCCATCCATCCTCATACTAGACGAGGCTACCAGGTCAGTTGCAAGGGAAAGACTTGATCATAAAAAATGTTAAAATGTAACATGTAAATATGTAAAATGTAAAAATGTAGACGACGAAGACGACGACGACGACGACGACGACGACGACGACGACGACGACGACGACGACGACGACGACGACGACGACGACGACGACGACGACGACGACGACGACGACGACGACGACGACGACGACGACGACGACGACGACGACGACGACGACGACGACGACGACGACGACGACGACGACGACGACGACGACGACGACGACGACGACGACGACGACGACGACGACGACGACGACGACG
>NW_026542600.1:65222328-65229828 GCF_028750875.1 Macrosteles quadrilineatus | reverse complement strand
ACGTGTTAAAATGTAACATATTAAAATGTAACATGTAAAAATGTAACATGTAAAATTGTAACCTTTTAAAATGTAACATGCTTAAAGGTAACTTGTTAAAATGTAACACATTAAAAACGTTATGAGTACTGGTATGAGTAAAAGTTTTTATGTCAGCTTGGTGGTTGAGTGATTATAGTACTGCTGTACTCGCCTTGTAATCAGAAGGTAGCTGGTTTGATTCTATGTTACTTTGTTTGTATTACCTGTCACTAGTTTGGTATTACTAATTTAATTAATCTTTGTCACAGGTGTACGAGGCTGCTGGGCTGGCCAATGCTGACAGTTTTATCCGACAGTTCCCTGATGGCTACAGTACCATTCTGGGGGAGAGAGGAGTTACCGTGTCTGGGGGCCAGAAACAGAGGATAGCTATCGCCTGCGCTCTACTGAAAATCCCATCCATCCTCATACTAGACGAGGCTACCAGGTTAGTTGCAAGGGAATGACTTGATTGTAAAACATGTTAAAATGTAACATGTAAAAATGTAGCATGTGGAAATATAAGAAGTTAAAATGTAACATGTTAAAATGTAACGTGTTAAAATGTAACATTTTAAAATGTAACATGCTTAAATGTAACGTGTTAAAATGTAACATATTAAAATGTAACATGTAAAAATGTAACATGTAAAATTGTAACCTTTTAAAATGTAACATGCTTAAAGGTAACTTGTTAAAATGTAACACATTAAAAACGTTATGAGTACTGGTATGAGTAAAAGTTTTTATGTCAGCTTGGTGGTTGAGTGATTATAGTACTGCTGTACTCGCCTTGTAATCAGAAGGTAGCTGGTTTGATTCTATGTTACTTTGTTTGTATTACCTGTCACTAGTTTGGTATTACTAATTTAATTAATCTTTGTCACAGGTGTACGAGGCTGCTGGGCTGGCCCTGACAGTTTTATCCGACAGTTCCCTGATGGCTACAGTACCATTCTGGGGGAGAGAGGAGTTACCGTGTCTGGGGGCCAGAAACAGAGGATAGCTATCGCCCGCGCTCTACTGAAAATCCCATCCATCCTCATACTAGACGAGGCTACCAGGTCAGTTGCAAGGGAAAGACTTGATCATAAAAAATGTTAAAATGTAACATGTAAATATGTAAAATGTAAAAATGTAGACGACGAAGACGACGACGACGACGACGACGACGACGACGACGACGACGACGACGACGACGACGACGACGACGACGACGACGACGACGACGACGACGACGACGACGACGACGACGACGACGACGACGACGACGACGACGACGACGACGACGACGACGACGACGACGACGACGACGACGACGACGACGACGACGACGACGACGACGACGACGACGACGACGACGACGACGACGACGACGACGACGACGACGACGACGACGACGACGACGACGACGACGACGACGACGGTTTTTATGTCAGCTTGGTGGTTGAGTGATTATAGTACTGCTGTACTCGCCTTGTAATCAGAAGGTAGCTGGTTTGATTCTATGTTACTTTGTTTGTATTACCTGTCACTAGTTTGGTATTACTAATTTAATTAATCTTTGTCACAGGTGTACGAGGCTGCTGGGCTGGCCCTGACAGTTTTATCCGACAGTTCCCTGATGGCTACAGTACCATTCTGGGGGAGAGAGGAGTTACCGTGTCTGGGGGCCAGAAACAGAGGATAGCTATCGCCTGCGCTCTACTGAAAATCCCATCCATCCTCATACTAGACGAGGCTACCAGGTTAGTTGCAAGGGCTACCAGGTTAGTTGCAAGGGAATGACTTGATTGTAAAACATGTTAAAATGTAACATGTAAAAATGTAACATGTGGAAATATAAGAAGTTAAAATGTAACATGTTAAAATGTAACGTGTTAAAATGTAACATTTTAAAATGTAACATGCTTAAATGTAACGTGTTAAAATGTAACATATTAAAATGTAACATGTAAAAATGTAACATGTAAAATTGTAACCTTTTAAAATGTAACATGCTTAAAGGTAACTTGTTAAAATGTAACACATTAAAAACGTTATGAGTACTGGTATGAGTAAAAGTTTTTATGTCAGCTTGGTGGTTGAGTGATTATAGTACTGCTGTACTCGCCTTGTAATCAGAAGGTAGCTGGTTTGATTCTATGTTACTTTGTTTGTATTACCTGTCACTAGTTTGGTATTACTAATTTAATTAATCTTTGTCACAGGTGTACGAGGCTGCTGGGCTGGCCAATGCTGACAGTTTTATCCGACAGTTCCCTGATGGCTACAGTACCATTCTGGGGGAGAGAGGAGTTACCGTGTCTGGGGGCCAGAAACAGAGGATAGCTATCGCCTGCGCTCTACTGAAAATCCCATCCATCCTCATACTAGACGAGGCTACCAGGTTAGTTGCAAGGGAATGACTTGATTGTAAAACATGTTAAAATGTAACATGTAAAAATGTAACATGTGGAAATATAAGAAGTTAAAATGTAACATGTTAAAATGTAACGTGTTAAAATGTAACATTTTAAAATGTAACATGCTTAAATGTAACGTGTTAAAATGTAACATATTAAAATGTAACATGTAAAAATGTAACATGTAAAATTGTAACCTTTTAAAATGTAACATGCTTAAAGGTAACTTGTTAAAATGTAACACATTAAAAACGTTATGAGTACTGGTATGAGTAAAAGTTTTTATGTCAGCTTGGTGGTTGAGTGATTATAGTACTGCTGTACTCGCCTTGTAATCAGAAGGTAGCTGGTTTGATTCTATGTTACTTTGTTTGTATTACCTGTCACTAGTTTGGTATTACTAGTTTAATTAATCTTTGTCACAGGTGTACGAGGCTGCTGGGCTGGCCAATGCTGACAGTTTTATCCGACAGTTACCTGATGGCTACAGTACCATTCTGGGGGAGAGAGGAGTTACCGTGTCTGGGGGCCAGAAACAGAGGATAGCTATCGCCCGCGCTCTACTGAAAATCCCATCCATCCTCATACTAGACGAGGCTACCAGGTTAGTTGCAAGGGAATGACTTGATTGTAAAACATGTTAAAATGTAACATGTAAAAATGTAACATGTGGAAATATAAGAAGTTAAAATGTAACATGTTAAAATGTAACGTGTTAAAATGTAACATTTTAAAATGTAACATGCTTAAATGTAACGTGTTAAAATGTAACATATTAAAATGTAACATGTAAAAATGTAACATGTAAAATTGTAACCTTTTAAAATGTAACATGCTTAAAGGTAACTTGTTAAAATGTAACACATTAAAAACGTTATGAGTACTGGTATGAGTAAAAGTTTTTATGTCAGCTTGGTGGTTGAGTGATTATAGTACTGCTGTACTCGCCTTGTAATCAGAAGGTAGCTGGTTTGATTCTATGTTACTTTGTTTGTATTACCTGTCACTAGTTTGGTATTACTAGTTTAATTAATCTTTGTCACAGGTGTACGAGGCTGCTGGGCTGGCCAATGCTGACAGTTTTATCCGACAGTTACCTGATGGCTACAGTACCATTCTGGGGGAGAGAGGAGTTACCGTGTCTGGGGGCCAGAAACAGAGGATAGCTATCGCCCGCGCTCTACTGAAAATCCCATCCATCCTCATACTAGACGAGGCTACCAGGTCAGTTGCAAGGGAAAGACTTGATCATAAAAAATGTTAAAATGTAACATGTAAATATGTAAAATGTAAAAATGTAGACGACGAAGACGACGACGACGACGACGACGACGACGACGACGACGACGACGACGACGACGACGACGACGACGACGACGACGACGACGACGACGACGACGACGACGACGACGACGACGACGACGACGACGACGACGACGACGACGACGACGACGACGACGACGACGACGACGACGACGACGACGACGACGACGACGACGACGACGACGACGACGACGACGACGACGACGACGACGACGACGACGACGACGACGACGACGACGACGACGACGACGACGACGACGACGACGACGACGACGACGACGACGACGACGACGACGACGACGACGACGACGACGACGACGACGACGGTTTTTATGTCAGCTTGGTGGTTGAGTGATTATAGTACTGCTGTACTCGCCTTGTAATCAGAAGGTAGCTGGTTTGATTCTATGTTACTTTGTTTGTATTACCTGTCACTAGTTTGGTATTACTAATTTAATTAATCTTTGTCACAGGTGTACGAGGCTGCTGGGCTGGCCCTGACAGTTTTATCCGACAGTTCCCTGATGGCTACAGTACCATTCTGGGGGAGAGAGGAGTTACCGTGTCTGGGGGCCAGAAACAGAGGATAGCTATCGCCTGCGCTCTACTGAAAATCCCATCCATCCTCATACTAGACGAGGCTACCAGGTTAGTTGCAAGGGAATGACTTGATTGTAAAACATGTTAAAATGTAACATGTAAAAATGTAACATGTGGAAATATAAGAAGTTAAAATGTAACATGTTAAAATGTAACGTGTTAAAATGTAACATTTTAAAATGTAACATGCTTAAATGTAACGTGTTAAAATGTAACATATTAAAATGTAACATGTAAAAATGTAACATGTAAAATTGTAACCTTTTAAAATGTAACATGCTTAAAGGTAACTTGTTAAAATGTAACACATTAAAAACGTTATGAGTACTGGTATGAGTAAAAGTTTTTATGTCAGCTTGGTGGTTGAGTGATTATAGTACTGCTGTACTCGCCTTGTAATCAGAAGGTAGCTGGTTTGATTCTATGTTACTTTGTTTGTATTACCTGTCACTAGTTTGGTATTACTAATTTAATTAATCTTTGTCACAGGTGTACGAGGCTGCTGGGCTGGCCAATGCTGACAGTTTTATCCGACAGTTCCCTGATGGCTACAGTACCATTCTGGGGGAGAGAGGAGTTACCGTGTCTGGGGGCCAGAAACAGAGGATAGCTATCGCCTGCGCTCTACTGAAAATCCCATCCATCCTCATACTAGACGAGGCTACCAGGTTAGTTGCAAGGGAATGACTTGATTGTAAAACATGTTAAAATGTAACATGTAAAAATGTAACATGTGGAAATATAAGAAGTTAAAATGTAACATGTTAAAATGTAACGTGTTAAAATGTAACATTTTAAAATGTAACATGCTTAAATGTAACGTGTTAAAATGTAACATATTAAAATGTAACATGTAAAAATGTAACATGTAAAATTGTAACCTTTTAAAATGTAACATGCTTAAAGGTAACTTGTTAAAATGTAACACATTAAAAACGTTATGAGTACTGGTATGAGTAAAAGTTTTTATGTCAGCTTGGTGGTTGAGTGATTATAGTACTGCTGTACTCGCCTTGTAATCAGAAGGTAGCTGGTTTGATTCTATGTTACTTTGTTTGTATTACCTGTCACTAGTTTGGTATTACTAGTTTAATTAATCTTTGTCACAGGTGTACGAGGCTGCTGGGCTGGCCAATGCTGACAGTTTTATCCGACAGTTACCTGATGGCTACAGTACCATTCTGGGGGAGAGAGGAGTTACCGTGTCTGGGGGCCAGAAACAGAAGATAGCTATCGCCCGCGCTCTACTGAAAATCCCATCCATCCTCATACTAGACGAGGCTACCAGGTCAGTTGCAAGGGAAAGACTTGATCATAAAAAATGTTAAAATGTAACATGTAAATATGTAAAATGTAAAAATGTAGACGACGAAGACGACGACGACGACGACGACGACGACGACGACGACGACGACGACGACGACGACGACGACGACGACGACGACGACGACGACGACGACGACGACGACGACGACGACGACGACGACGACGACGACGACGACGACGACGACGACGACGACGACGACGACGACGACGACGACGACGACGACGACGACGACGACGACGACGACGACGACGACGACGACGACGACGACGACGACGACGACGACGACGACGACGACGACGACGACGACGACGACGACGACGACGACGACGACGACGACGACGACGACGACGACGACGACGACGACGACGACGACGACGACGACGACGACGACGACGACGACGACGACGACGACGACGACGACGACGACGACGACGACGACGACGACGACGACGACGACGACGACGACGACGACGACGACGACGACGACGACGACGGTTTTTATGTCAGCTTGGTGGTTGAGTGATTATAGTACTGCTGTACTCGCCTTGTAATCAGAAGGTAGCTGGTTTGATTCTATGTTACTTTGTTTGTATTACCTGTCACTAGTTTGGTATTACTAATTTAATTAATCTTTGTCACAGGTGTACGAGGCTGCTGGGCTGGCCCTGACAGTTTTATCCGATAGTTCCCTGATGGCTACAGTACCATTCTGGGGGAGAGAGGAGTTACCGTGTCTGGGGGCCAGAAACAGAGGATAGCTATCGCCTGCGCTCTACTGAAAATCCCATCCATCCTCATACTAGACGAGGCTACCAGGTTAGTTGCAAGGGAATGACTTGATTGTAAAACATGTTAAAATGTAACATGTAAAAATGTAACATGTGGAAATATAAGAAGTTAAAATGTAACATGTTAAAATGTAACGTGTTAAAATGTAACATTTTAAAATGTAACATGCTTAAATGTAACGTGTTAAAATGTAACATATTAAAATGTAACATGTAAAAATGTAACATGTAAAATTGTAACCTTTTAAAATGTAACATGCTTAAAGGTAACTTGTTAAAATGTAACACATTAAAAACGTTATGAGTACTGGTATGAGTAAAAGTTTTTATGTCAGCTTGGTGGTTGAGTGATTATAGTACTGCTGTACTCGCCTTGTAATCAGAAGGTAGCTGGTTTGATTCTATGTTACTTTGTTTGTATTACCTGTCACTAGTTTGGTATTACTAATTTAATTAATCTTTGTCACAGGTGTACGAGGCTGCTGGGCTGGCCAATGCTGACAGTTTTATCCGACAGTTCCCTGATGGCTACAGTACCATTCTGGGGGAGAGAGGAGTTACCGTGTCTGGGGGCCAGAAACAGAGGATAGCTATCGCCTGCGCTCTACTGAAAATCCCATCCATCCTCATACTAGACGAGGCTACCAGGTTAGTTGCAAGGGAATGACTTGATTGTAAAACATGTTAAAATGTAACATGTAAAAATGTAACATGTGGAAATATAAGAAGTTAAAATGTAACATGTTAAAATGTAACGTGTTAAAATGTAACATTTTAAAATGTAACATGCTTAAATGTAACGTGTTAAAATGTAACATATTAAAATGTAACATGTAAAAATGTAACATGTAAAATTGTAACCTTTTAAAATGTAACATGCTTAAAGGTAACTTGTTAAAATGTAACACATTAAAAACGTTATGAGTACTGGTATGAGTAAAAGTTTTTATGTCAGCTTGGTGGTTGAGTGATTATAGTACTGCTGTACTCGCCTTGTAATCAGAAGGTAGCTGGTTTGATTCTATGTTACTTTGTT
>NW_026542600.1:64236525-64552228 GCF_028750875.1 Macrosteles quadrilineatus | reverse complement strand
TTTGAAAAATTTGAAAATTACATATGTTAAAGAATGTAATCTAGTAAGTACATTATAAAAATTTCAAAATGGGATGATAATGGGATCAGCAGTTATGATAAAAATACTTGACTATGGTTCACTGTTTCCAAGCGTTTTGGTGCATACAGCGTGTACGTACTAACGTAAATGTATCATTTAATAAGAGTCTATTAACTGTATGATTAAAATTAAAAATATCTGCCTATATTTGAACTATGTATGTCATATTTTGCTCTAATATAAACTAAATCTAGCAAATAAACAACATTATTCAAGTTAACAGAGTTTCCGTCAACCTTTGAACATGGAGGCTACTTTGAACAAACTTTCCAATTTTCATATTTTATTTTTTTTTCCTATTAATTTTATCTTTAAATGATAATGTTTATTATAATTTTCTATTCCCAGATAAATACTCTACTTAAAAAAATATTTAATAGTGCATACTATGGTTCTGCAAAAAATTAAAAATACTTATTTTTCACTGAAATTTTTTAGTAAAAAAAAGTCGTCCAAACTTCCATGTCTACAGCAAACCCAGTAAGTTTATGATTTATGACTTAAAACCATAATTGAATAGCCCATTTATCTGGGATTAAGAAAATACCTGCTTTGATTACTTTGTAAGCAGTAATAACTTTAAAAAAAAAGAAAGAAAAAATTACCCAATTTGCTGACCCTTACTTATGGCGTCGCGACCCTTAGTTCTGGAGCAAAATTTCCCGGACATGAAAAAAAAAATACTTGGGTTTTAAGTTTTAAGTGTTATTTTTTAAAATGATTTTTCTAATGAAAACAGATGTTTTGAGCTTTAGTTATTATTAGCAGCCATAATCCAATTCCTTTATTTGACTGCTATGATATTTAAAAAATACCCTTGCAAAGTTAAAAAATAACCGGATGGACATTTTGAAAATTCTCCGTAACTTTTTTTAATTTTTGACATATCAAAATAGAAGTTATACAGAAATGTGGTATGTGGGTTGTGGTATTTAAATCCACAAATCAGTTTTCACTAAAAAAATTTTAATTGTTAAAGTGAGAATACCGGTACATTATTTATAGGTACTTATGAGCAGACATTTCCCCAAAACTAAATAATTAGGCTATCATGGAATATTATATGTATATGTATCAATAATAAGGTTACTACAGGATTTAAATAGATTGATGACAGTATATTGTGTGACAAAATTATCAATGCTTGTTTGTCTCTCTCTCTTGTCACCAGAGGAAAGACAGACAAACATGGACCTATAGGTTTTGGCTCAGGTTCCTCAGTATTTTCCAGTTGTGTTGCAACGATTTACTGTAATCAATCTTTAAGTCTGCCTTTTCACTAGGCTGGAGACACTAGTCAGCCACTAGATCTGTGCAAAATCACATTGTGAAGCACTTTACGTTTACACTATCAGGTCGCAGTGACCCACCTCGGCAGTAGCGACCCCGTCTTGAGAAGTTGTAATTTGTTTTACAGGTGCACAGGTCTAACTTATGTTTGTCAGTCTTTCCTCTTGTCTCAAGACCGAGTCGCTACAGTCGAGATAGGTCGCTGCAACCTGATAGTGTAAACGTAAAGTGCTTCACAATGTGATTTTGCACAGATCTAGTGGCTGACTAGAGTCTCCAGCCTAGTGAAAAGGCAGACTTAAAAGATTGATTACAGTAAGGCGGTCGACACACGGGAAGACTGAAACCCAACTAAAGTTGAACTAACTGTTTTGTGACGCGATTACGGTTGCAGTTGCGTTGGTTACATCCGCACACGGGCGCGACTATAATTGAGTTGAGACAGTGAATGAGTTCTAATTTTGTTATAACGATACTGTGTAGGCCTACTGTGTATGGTGTTTGAAATGAGTAATAGAGATGAAAAAGACCTAGTGTTTTATAAACAATCAAGAAAGCGTAGAGTAGAAGGTGTTGGGTACATCCTTATGTTAAAACAAATATTTAATGTAGGCTCTTTGTAGCTGTTGCTGCATTACAAGAAACAGACGCAAAATTTCAGTCTATGTACAGGATGTCAAAAGTGCTTACGAAGAGTTATCGCAGTTGGTATACCTGATCCTTGAAAAGCGCAATACAAATATGCGAAAAGTTGTTCAAACCAGGCGACTGAAATCACCTAGCAACCGGCAGGTCCGGTTGCTTAACGACGGATCGCCGACTGGTCCTCAACTGGTCGCATCGCAGTCGCACCGTGTGCACTGTCCCACTTAACTACATTGGTCGGGACGTAGGCGACTAGTTTGTCCAACTGGTTGCCGATTTCAGTTGGAAAACAGTCTTCCCGTGTGTCGACGGCCTAAATCGTTGCAACACAACTAACTGGAAAAGACTGAGGAACCTGAACCAAAACCCATTGGTCCATATTTGTTCAAAGGTTGACGGAAACTCTGTTAACTTGAATAATGTTGTTTACTTGCTAGATTTAGCTTATATATAGCAAAATATGACATACATAATTCAAATATAGGCAGATATTTTTAATTTTAATCATATAATTAATAGACTCTTATTTAATGATACATTTAGGTTAGTACTTACACGCTGTATGCGCCGAAATGCTTGGAAACAGTGAACCATAGTCAAGTATTTTTTATCATAACTGCTGATCCCATTATCATCCCATTTTGAAATTTTTATAATGTACTTACTAGATTACATTCTTTAATATATGTAATTTTCAAATTTTTCAAAAAACACTATCTTAAATTTTTTTACAAAAACATAGGCCTATTTTGAAATTTTCAAAAAAAATTAATTTTTACCAAAGTAGGTTGAGTTTGGTATCAGATTAAAGGCATTTGAATCCTCTTTAAAATGAGCCATTGTACAACTTGATAGGATTAATAGAACTCATCCTAGACAACATTTTAGATTTGCGCGCACGGTAAAAAACGCCAATTTTTACCATTTTCAAATATTTATATCATAAAAACTATAAAAGATAGATTTTTTTAAAAAGCATATTTGGATTCAGGACTCAAAATACTACAAGTATGCAAAATTTCATAAAAATCTAAGATGGTCAGGTTGAAAATAATTTTTTATTGGTTGATTTCATATGGAATGACCCAATTTTTAGTGTTCCCATGAACCGATCTTGCTGTTTCGGAAACTCATTGTAGTTTATTCAGCTCTTAACATTCATTCCAAATTTCACCAAAATCAGACCAAAATTACTTGAGTTATTGTGTTTATGGACTCATATTTAGATATATATGTATACACATTTGAACGAATAGTAATGTTGGCCCCTGGGGACAACAAAATGAAAATGTCCTGGGTCTAGGTCTTTCAGTGCCGCCTACGGTGTGAACTAAAACCATCTAAAGTTTAGGAGGCAATAGGCCTATAAAAAAATAACTCATCTCAGAAAGTTGATATTTTGATACAAACCTTGTAATCCTTCCACTTGACTTGTACTCGTTCAGTGATGTTATCCTGAGGAACTATTATTTCAGCATCCACGTGAGTCTGACTCCAGTTATAGTACAGATTTTCAGCACTGTAATTTTGATCTCTGAACTCTCGGAAAAATTCACAGCCCGGATATGGAAGGGATAAAATTGTGAACTGGGAATATCTGTTTTCTTTGTCCACTTTCTCTGAAGAAGTAACACTGTAACGAAATGACAATAATTACTGTAACATCATTTAAAAACATCTAAGGCAAACAGTAAGTAATAATATGAGTAGGCCTATATATAAAATTTCCAAAAGCATAAACATGTCATCTAAAAAATGTTCAAAATTAAAAATCCCTTTCCCAGAAACAAGTAGACCTCCAAATTAATAGCCTACAAGAACCTATTGTCCACTGCTATTTTAACGAAAAACAAGGCAGTTATTTCATAAGTTGATAAAGGGAACTGCCTTGTAATTCTAAACAAAGATGATTATGTTAACAAAGCCCACAATTTAACCAACAATAACAGTAGGCCTACATAATCCTTGAACCATAACCTACTTATTTTATTTTCAAACTATTCTACCAAAATTATTTTGTGTAGTACCAGCCTATTATCCACAGATGAAATGTGATAACTAAAAGTAACTAACCCTCAGACACAGGTTTTGAGTGGTCAGCCTTAGATTCATAAGGCAAATACAACCTGTGCAAATACATTACTGAACTTGACTCCTTCCACTACTAACAGAATTGCTAAAGCACAAGACAAAATTATACAGAGGGAAATCACATTAGAGAACTTCCACTCCATTAGAAAAACCATAGAACTAGTCGATAGATTATGTGAGATTAATTAGAATTCACAATACTGGATGGCCTCTTTTGACATTGTCAAATCTGTTCACCAATGTCCATATTAACAAAACATTAAATATTTTAAAGGGCAACCTCGACAATTATTGGACACAATCGATACTGCAAGCCATGCTGCAGCCAATTGTTTAGTTGGTGATGGCATTTGCACCACTTTCCCTTAGAAGTGTTTATATTCTTATATTTACAAATGCCATTAATGCACTTATAATATAAAAAATATAAATAGGATATGGTACATACTTCAAGCCAAATTTTACTTTTTTCTTCTCAACCATGAAGTCGACTATTGTTCCGACGTTAAGGGCCCTCAGCAACTTGATATCTTCCTTCCTCACTTGATCACAGAGAACCCAATTGTTGCAGTTGTTTGGTTGCTCTATATCTTCATCATCATTATTCTCTGATTGGTCACCAGCAAAAAAATAATCAAAGCCAGATCTGCCATATATTTCAGGACCTCCAGAAAGAGTTGCTGACCTGGATAATAGAAGCAACAATTTATAAAGCCTTAGGATTCCCTAAATAAAAAAATAATAATTAACAGCTTCATCATGTACTTTCATTTTTTGAACATGCAAAGTATGGGAAGGTAAAATGAACTTTTTACCAAATATTTGTTTTTTCGCAGCAGGGTGCCAGCCAACCAGACGGTTTGAATAAGCCACTATTTTGTTTTGTGTGTTTTTTTAGGTCTAATTGCACCGTACTAGTTGGCATATACAATATTTTGCTACAACACTTTTAGAGCAAAAAATATGTCTTTAAATAAGGTACGACAAGTATATTTCATTGTTTTATCTACAACATAGTTGTGAAAAGTTCCCACTCAAACTTGAAAGTAAAATTTCAGGTTTTTACGTTAATTTTGTGATGTTGGTATGGGTCAAAAGTCTTACACTGTAATCATGGTGGCATCACAGCATGTCGTAGAAAACACAAATGCAGCTGTGTGGCCGTGTGGGGACACTTCAGCAATGTTTCAATTATACAGGGTGAGTTTTAAATGAGTTTCCCCCTCTTTTTCTACACACACTTTTACACACACATTTTTTTTTTACTTACACTTTTTTCTACATTTCTTAAGACATCAACTCCGAACCATGTCAGATCATTGTAGAGTAGTAAGTACCTCATTTTGACTGGGTGTATATTTTTGGCCGCCATCTTGGATCCACCATATGGGATACAAAGTTTTTTTTCCAAATGTAAAGATAGGGTTGTGTTGTGACCCATCATTTCAAACTAAAACTTTACGCTGATTACAATGCCACAATTTTTTTTTATCTTGATCCATTCTAAAGTTTTGAGGACTTTTTATAACTTTATTTTTAGCCTATCTTAATATTGTGCATTTACAAACTAAGACAATGATCTCAAAATAGTGCTAGATAAAGATAAGTATACACCAACATTCATTGTCGACCTATTTTCACTTGGTTATGACGGATGTATTTTTTTCCACCACCATCTTGGATCCGCCATGCTGAACTTAATACCGCAATCTGTTTTTCATTTTCATATTTGGTATTTGAAATATAGACATTTTAAATAAAATAATTGTAATATTTCATCAAGAAAGCTTGATAACAATAAACGGATTGCGGCATTGAGTTCAGCATATAAAAGTAGTTCAAAATGATGTGTCACAACACCACCTTCATATTTAAAATAATTTATCACATTTCAAAATGGCGGATCCAAGATGGCGGCAAAAAAAAATACATCCGCCACAACCAAGTGAAAATAGGTCGACAAAGAATGGTGGTTTATACTTATCTTTATCTAGCACTATTTTGAGATTATGGCCTTAGTTTGTAAATGCACAATGTTAAAATGGGCTAAAAATAAAGTTGAAAAAAGTTATCATAACTTTAGAATGAATCAAGATTTTTTTTAACGAATTGCAGCATCGTATTCAGCGTAAAAATCTAGTTTGAAACAATGGGTCACAACCCTACCTTTACATAAAAAAAAACGTTGTATCCAATATGGCGGATCCAAGATGACGGATCCAATATGGCGGTCAAAAACTTATACCCAGTCAAAATAAAGTACTTAATACTCTACAATGATCTGACAAGGTCCGGAGTTTATTTCTTAAGAAATGTAGAAAAAAGTAGGGGGGAACTCATTTAAAACTCACCCTGTATGTTACTGTGTGTAGTGATTCAAATTCTGATTCATGACTAAGTTAAGATACTAGAGGTGAGCGAGCGGCTCAATTTTCAAGTCCAGCCAAACATAAAGCTTGATTTATCGAGTACCAAGTTAGAGAATCGATCCAATCTGAGCTAGTATTCTCATATTATCGTAATAACAGAAAGGGTTTGCTTAAATTGTGGGATCAAAGATTCTCGATGTAGCCATGAACGCAGAAGACATGGTGATGTCTCCACGACTGTATGAAATGTCCAGGATTTAGCTGCGGTTACAGAAGACTATAATGTTCGATAATGACAGTAATGTTTGATAATAGGGATTTTTCTTTTTTCACAGTTGACACAATTTATGGTTTGTTGGGGGTGTTTTAAGGATTTCATGGTTGAGTGGGTACTAAGTGTGAATTGTTTACTAATCATGACAAACCATTTTTTTTAAATTTAGTATACCTGCAGACGTATTTCCCTTGATAGAAGATCACAGGCATGGGGAACCTGGTACGACATCTTGCTGATCTGGATTTACTGATGAGCTCCCGAAGACGCTGTGGCTCAATACCTTCATATATAGTGTTCTTTATTAGCTCTCCAGTAGGATTGTTTTCCGATTCCATAAATATTAGGTGACTGGGATAGTGAGCGCATAGATCACCAGAGCTATTATCCAGTATCTATAAATAATACATCTGATAATAATTAAATGACAAGTGTAATCATATACACTTCAGTGGACTGATTTATTTTTTATTTGCCATCACATTAGATCAATTTTCATGACAGATTTGTTATAAAAGACTATGCTACAATAATTAGGTCTAATTGATCAACACAATAGGCTACAATATCAAACCAAATAAAATAATTCAAACTAACTTATGGGAGAAGTGATATCAAATTTACAAATCTTCCAGATATTTTTCTAATGAGTAACATGCCTTCTCGAAAAGTATGTTTGGCCCCATATACTGAGGAGATAAATGATAGATTTTAAGCCTATTTTTAGCTGGTTTTTTAATATTTTTGGATCTTGTGTTATGTTGATGAGATTGTTAATTTTCCATGAATGTCCACCAACTAGCCTAACTAAACATAATATACAATTCTATCACTGGCTTTTAGTTTGACAATTACTCAACTGTTGCTTCAACTGTATTGTACTTTATAATATATTTTTCATAAGTAGGAAGAGTAGTTGAACAAGATTTAGGAAAACAAAAATTAATATTTTTGATAGTCTAGAAAAAAAGAGTGTAGCCACAGTTGGCATCGGGCAACGGTTCTTTCAAACTATGATTATAGTATTCTATTAACACCATTTTATTTTACCTTTTAAACAGTTATGTGCATAAATAATACTGTATATTTGTGTATTAGGAAAAAATACAAAGTAAAACTGAACAATCTATACTTATTTAATACGCAAGCAGATTTTTTGTGACAATTACTCCTCCGAAACTACTGAACCGATTGTCATGTTTTTGGTGTCATTGGAAAGAACGTAACGTGAAGATGTGCAGGAAACTTTCTTTTTAGGGAAATAATGAGAGAGTGAGGCACTGGAGCCCTTTAAAGTTTCGTATTTCTCCATGAGATTAACATTGGAAACAAAATATTGTTATAAAACTCCAGCTGTTGTCAGAAATCATAAGTGAGAAGAAGAGCATGTTAATTGTAAACAGTCAATAAGTTTGCTAATTTAACAGTTTGCTACAAACATTAGCTGACTTTGTTGAAATTCGTTTTAAAATAACGCCTGTAATACTTAGCAATTGCTCGAATTAGAGCAACAGGGACACTAGTTATACTGAATAAACATAAACAAATTAAAATATTTGTAAAAATTATCATAAATTGTACAAAAGGTCACATGGCTTCTTATACAGACAAAAAAAAGATAAAGAACACATACAGGATGAGAAGATATATAAGGCTACTTGGAAAACTAAATACTGTAAGCTGCTTTTGTCACACAGAATTTACATAGTTGTGATACATCACCGGTAAACATATGATACGTCAGTTTTTTACAACAAAATCAGTTCTTTATGAATAATGTATGCTGGAGTGAAATAGTAATACATATACGAATATAAAGTGTATAAATACAGAGTTATTGAAAAAGAATGGTGCAAAACTTAACGGTTGGTACGTCTGTTACCATGATTTCAAATAGCTTATTGTTACACCAATAGAAAGGACGTGTTTATAAGTTTGTTTTGACAAGGTTATGTTTTGACAAGGTTATGTTTTGTCTTAGTTGAGTACCACGAAACCAGTTGACAAAATTGAAGAATATCAACAAGAATTGAAGCTATCATGGCAATAATCTGTGTGTTTTGGCTTGCCAATAAACTTAACTGCTTGTAATAAATGCAGTTTGTACAGGATTCGTCTCAATCGCTTATGTAAAATCGTAGACTGCGGTAAGTGAAGTTTCCTAACAGCTTTGACTATCGAGGTTTTTAGACTCCGCGCAAACTTAGCTTCGATTCTCTCCACAGCGTCCGGCGGAGTGTGAGGATGGTCCGGACTCTTTCCGGCACACAAACATCCAGTTGTCTTGAATTGCCTCATCCAACGAGCTATGCAGTTCTGATGAAGAACCTCCTTCAAAAATTTGGTCTGAAAGTTCCGCTGAACACTAATAATAACATCAGTACGAGCAAATTCTAAAACATAAAATGCTTTTTCTTGTTTTGTAGTAGCCATGTTGGCAGGATTCGGGGTACCGTACTCAACTAAGCAACTAAGACAAATTATATAACCTTGTCAAAACAAACTTATAAACACAACCTTTCCATTGGTGTAACAATCACCTATTTGAAATCATTGTAACAGACGTACTAACCATTTTTTAACCATTCTTTTTTAATAACCCTTTATACATCTGTGCGTACTTAAATCTTCCATTAGAGGAAATACCTGACTGCAGGTAATGAAAAAGAGGATTTAATTAGTTGTTTATCTTGTTGTATCACAAATAATACGGAGGCTAATACATTGAAATTCTTAATATTTATCATCTTTTTAATTCTATTACCTTCGAATCTCCCATTCTCTTGAATTTTCATAAACTATACTGTATATTTGTTTTTTCCTCGATTCCCTTATCATGTATAACATTTGTTATATTATTTTTATTAAATAATTAATTGTTGTTGATTTGAAATCACTACTGTTTTATATTTTTGCTATGGATATTATTGTTATTTATATTATTGTTGTTCATATGAACTACTGTTGATGCATTATCATATTAATAGGCTACTTTTAACACTGAACGAAACGTGTAGAGATTGACTTTTTTGCTGCTGAAATAAATTACAATGAAAATGTATGTGGTTCGATCACTTTCAAATTCCCTACATTACAAGTTTAGTTTATATACACATTGATTATAGTGTTGCGTCATGAAGGTGTTAAGTTTCTTTTTACCACTCTTTCAAGTAGGATTTTTGAAAAAGTTTAAGTTAAGGAGATCGGCTGATAACTTGGAGCTTCTGAGACATCTCCACTTTTGTATTTTGGGTACATTTGAGATGTTTTTAAGGTTACTGGGAAAAAAATCTTACTCCAAGAATTTATTGATAAGTGTTGTAATAGGGACAAATGGATTAACAAAATGAAATATTTTACAGTAGGCCTAGGCCTTTTATAGAGAAAATAGAAATAACTACTTACCGTAACATTGTAGTCGAGTTTTGCCAATTCTATACATTTTCCCATGACATCTTTTGCCTAGATAAATACAAATGTGGTTACAGTTTTGACAAATAATAGTACCTAATACAGTAAAGATAAGCTTAATATTAAAGAAAGAAAGTTGGGTTCAAAAACACAATCAGATTAACTTATGTCAGGATTAGGGCCACTGTAAGTGAATGCCTATTCCATAATCTTGGCCTACATTAACAGAGAGCGATAATAATGATCATTTGTTTCAGATGGTTCTTGGGTTTGGTTAGCTTAGGTTAAGATAGGTTATTTGATACATATTTGCATAGTAACAGAAGTAGAGTAGACTCCCGATTCCTCGAGTGGATTAACCAAGGTGGAGATTAACCAAGATCGCATAAAAAAATTGCAAATTAAATGCACGAGGTCTGTTCAAAAAGTATCCGACATTACTTTTTATCTAGTAATCCAACAACCACATTGAGCTGCACCCTGGCACTGAGTAGATGATCGAGGCAACTGTAAAGCACGTCACGTGACCTTGACATGGCGTCAGTTTGTTGTCGGCTGCCAAACGTGAAACCATGAGTGCCTTCGTGGTGTTTGTCATGTTTTTGTGCTAAACAAAATGATGGAACAGGTGGAACAGCGATACTGCGTTAAGTTTGGCAAAAAACTGGGCGATTTCCAAGCTCAAATGATTCTTGATTCATTAAGTCTTTGGAGAAGGATGATGCTATGGGTGAAATACAGATACAGTAATAGAGTGTGTACAACAGATTCAATGATGGCCAAACTTTGGTGGACAGTGAACCTCATTCTACGAGACCATTAACAAGTCAAAACTATGAAGTTATCAATCAAGTGGTTCGAGTTTTAGTGATGGAGGATCGACGAATTAGGCCTTGTGTTCCTGAAGTTGGAATCAGTATTGGTTCAGTTAAGCTAATTCAATTTTAACAGAATATTTGGCTATGTGCAGAGTTAATGCAAAATTTGTCCCAAAAACTTGACTGATGAACAAAACGAATTGTGGGTTGAAGTTGCTCAAGACAAGCTGGAATACATTCAGGATGACCCAAACTTTTTAAAAAAGAGTTTTAACTTGTGATGAGTCGTGGGTGTATGGGTATGATCCTAAAACCAAGGCGCAGTCTTCTCAGTGGAAAAACTCAACATTTCGCGGCCAAAAAAACATGCCAAGTTCAAAGCAAAATCAAATCATGCTGTTTTCTTTTTTTGTTTTAATTACTGCAATGGAGTAGTTTACGATGAATACCTGAGGGACAAAAAATTACTGACAAACTACTTAGAAGTTCATTCACGACGCAGTGCATCGCAAGCGTCTCGATTATTAGGCGACAAACTTTGGTGGCTTCATCAGGACTATGCTCCAGACCATTCTTCCAATTTGTTCAAGGCTTCTTGGCCAAACATTGGATTCCTGTGGCTAAATAATAAGAATAGGCTAAGTTATAGGTTTCCTCTAAAATACCGGTAAGCAAAACTTTCTCTCTAAGGGAGATATTCATTCATTAAATGTTATACCAAAATGTAGGCCTAATTACAAAAGGCGCTTTTAAAACAGGCTCAAAAAATTAGTCTGAGATTAACTTTACTGATCAACCACAAATTTGAAGGTTAACTTGAATGCACCATTAACTTTTAAACTGAAACATGTGTATTTAACATTGTTCACATGACTGTTAGGCCCTATAGTCGTGATGATGATAAAAAAACTCATACTTTGTTTGGATTATTAATACCTATTTCAACCTAAATCATGTGGAATATACTCAAGGACTCGTATGACAGAACTTACAATGTCGTCAGCATATTTTGCTCGATACATAGTCTTTGAAAAATACTCGATTAGTGACTGAATCTCGCACTGATTTATAGTATCCATAGTTTATTGGTTACACTACATCACATTAATAGTTTATACCCTCAACCTCAACACATCCTCGGTATCCACATCGGAAATTGACATCACTTAAACATCGTTTTCGTAAGCTCCCTTGCCCGCAACCATAGCCAGCCACAGCCATAGCCATAGCATAGCCTCGCCTCCTAAGATGAGGGAGGCTAAAATACCAATTCCGCAATTCCCAATACCACCGAATACCACACTGACTGACAAAATGTGAGATGTGGTGAATGCGGTTGGTTCGGTGAGCTCTATCATTGTTATATAGTCAATGGCTCTATTCTATTCCTCTATTCCTCAGTTGATTTCACTTTTAAACCTAAAGTGACGTCACACAGCTATCGCCTTTTGCGATGCTTCGCTAGCTACCACCAAAAATCGATTGATTGTTTAGTCACTTGAATTCGCGTGGCTTCATCGCTTCACTTCACACGAGGTGAGTTTACGAGCTACATCTAACAACCTATAAAGTTGTTGTATTTGTATATTCCGACGAGTGCGGTTTAGTATTCGTTCAAATGGAGCTTTTCCACTCGCTGGCGGCGTGTAGAAATACGTTTTGTCAATTGTTGTCCATAAGTTTAAACAAACTGCTGCTATTCAAACTGATCATCTGTAATTCTTTAAGTATTTCTATAATGTCGTCCTCGGTTCGTGGTGGCTCTGAAAAAAATGTACTTTGACTTTGAGTGTATGGCCTCGACTGGTGCGTCCTAGGACTGTTTTGGCACTTGCGTAATTGGTAACTGAGTGTCTGAGACTTTTTTTGTTAGACACTTTGTTTTCGTTTTATCAAAAAAGTATTGATTTTGTGTAAATAATGTGTTAAATTGTGTATTCTACTTTATATTTATAATTATGTATGCAGGTTAAATGTAAGAAAGGGCCATGTGGCCCTAACTTTGCCTGTTGAAATAAAGGATTTTAATTTCATTTCAAAGGATTTTTAATTTAATGTTAATGTATTTGATTTGATGTTCCATCGTTTTTCTACCCACTATTTTATCCACACTTACTCCATTTCCTTTTTCTCATCTTGCCGTCTAATCAACTAATTTTTAATAACTTTTGCTACAGCTACAATTCCCACTAGAATAGCACCAACTATGCCTAGCAGTCCACTATGGCTCGCATCCATCAGCTTGGCAACGTTGCATCTCCGCATGTTGATATACATTTGCCTCCAGTAAACAGGAGTGTCAGCATTGACTATATAACACTACTATGTAGTGTTATATAGTCAATGGTGTCAGGCGCCTGGTCACCTTGCTTTGCGTTGAATAATTTACTATTTTTTTCTCAAGGGTTATCCTATATGTAGGTAAACAATTGTTAAGGAATTACAGATGATCAGTTTGAATAGCAGCAGTTTGTTTAAACTTATGGACAACAATTGACAAAACGTATTTCTACACACGCTGCCAGCGAGTGGAAAAGCTCCATTTGAACGAATACTCAACCGCACTCGTCGGAATATACAAATACAACAACTTTGTAGGTTGTTAGATGTTGTTATTATTGTTTGTTGTTCTTTAAATGTCCAAATTTCTATGTTGTTTCATTCCATATAGATTTATATTTTTCAACTAAAAGGAAAAAGAAAATTGCATTACTGTACCAACTGTTGTAATTTTTATCTTATTATTATTATTATTTATTGTTATTACTGTTGTTTACTATTGTATTGATTATTGTTATTGTTTATTTATATTTAATATCTTGAGCAAATGAATGCATATTTAAATTATTGTAAAATGGTTATACCATAAATAAATAAATAAATAAATATTGGTCATAATGAATTCACCAAATCAAATCAAATCACCAGCCGTTTATTTAATATTCCTTTTACGGCAAACACCATTAATTTTACATTGAAATACATGCGACAAGATACTTTTTTGTACTAACATGCATACTCGCTAGCATGGGTGAGCTAGCTTGTAAAGTAGCCCACTAGCCCAGTGTGAACACAGTTCCTTGTGAGTTAGTTATAAATCAGCCCATACGATGTTTTAAGGTCTATTGTACGGAAATTTATTTGTATGCTGAGGATAAGTCTGCTGTTCTGTTGCTGTTTCATTCAAGATGACATACTCCCCGCGAGTTACCTAAGTTATGCCACCTTTTTTAATTATAGGTAGGTAGTGTGATATGCAGAACCCCCCCCCCCACTCTTAATAGGTTATCCTGCATACGCACATGGGAGCGTAGCTTTATAGCAAACCCGAATCTTTAATCTTATTCTACTTTATGCTATGAGCTGGGTAGCTGTTCAATAAGAGAACCAGATCATGTTCATCAAACAGGATATTTAATTGTCTTTAAGTAATCAAGTTTAATACAGTGACAGTTATCTTATAGCCTACTGACAAATGCCTGGGTAGGAACCGCTCTGGAGGCAGCTTGAATCTTAGATTTATAATCCCCAAAAACGAAACGAAAATATTCCCTAGTAATCTAATCAAACCAAAGTATCTATACCCAAAAGAATTCCTTCAACTCAAATCACAAAACTCCAATTAACTTACAGTCCCCTTAAATCAAAACTTCCCGTACAAAACTCCCGACTACAGGGCCTAGCCCCAAGATAGAGAAACCAGTACTCACCTAACTCTCCTGGGCACCTTGCCCCGGGCAACTCACCTCTTTCTCTACCTCAAGTGGCCTATTTATTGACCCGACAGCTATACTGAGTGCAAAGCACCCAGCCAAAACACCTCCAGCACGCTTCCTAGTTGGCAAGGTCACTTCCGATCTATAATTCAACCTCTACAACCTCTAGTTTACCTATATCTACAAATACAGGGTGGCGCAGATGGATCGGGTGGTTTTAAAATACTTGTCGAACGGTCAATTTTAATGGTATTGGATTGAAATAAAGTGCAAAACGTGTAGTTACAATGGAAGTTTATTGACAAAAAAATTGTTAAGTTAGTTTTTAAAAATGTCATCCATCAAATGCCTTCCTTCTCGAGCGACGTATTCTTGGAGTCGGTCCTTGAGTTTCCGCATTGCTCGCTCAAGCACATCACCAGGAATTGATGTGATTTCGTTGTGAATTGCAGCCTCCAACTCCTGAATGGTCCGGGGTTTGTTCACGTAGACCCTTGCTTCATATCCATCTATATACTCGCCTACGGCTCGTGAGTAAGTATTTCTCTCGACTCGAGTGAGTCAATTGCTCCCTTTGCTCACTAGTTGCACAAATAACTATTTCTCTTATAAGTTAGCTATGCCACATTTTCACGAGTATAAATTATTGAATAAATTCTCATTTAATTATAAACTATGCCATTATAGGATATACATATATATCCTCCTACCAATTTAAGTTGCAACTTCTTCTTGTTCAAACCACCTTCCCTGTCCCCTATGTTTGTGTCTGTGTCAGTGTCATTCGGAGTCAATCAGTCAGTGTAAGTGAAGTGTCTGAATCCAAAAGTTTCTGTCAGCACTTTACCTCATCTCCTCTTCTGTTTTTTGCTAAATGTGAAATTAAAATTATTAATAATAACAAATTCGATAAGAACATACAGTGTAAATTATTTACACTACTATCTAATTTATTTGTCACCACAAGTGCTCCCCAACATGAGAAGTAGGCATTTACTCAATGGTTGCATTTTGTTTGTCGAAGTGTGTTTTCTCTGAGATTGGTGGTAAAGTCAATGTCAGCTTCAACAAAAACAAATATTTTCACGTTTAATTGTTTAAACAGGTGGGTCCATGTGATTGTAGCCTAATTATGTTAAGAACATTTAGAAAATTTAGTTTGAGGTAGGCCTAGGTCTATAGCCTACACAATCTGCATCTTTAGGTATTGCCTATACTGAAGATTCCCAACTTAATTGAATAGAAAATCAAGACAATTGTTTCAGGCCCAAAATCGGTTATATTTTAAGAAGACCAACTAAAATACACCTTTAAAAATAGGTTAGCCCTAGCCTATCTATTTTTTTTTTTTTTAGTTGTTTACATTCAGCGTTTGACTAACTAAGTTAAGCCTAATAATTTGGGATTAGAACAAAATTACCTTAGCTTCAAGAGTAAAACTAAGGCATATGCACTTAATATCAGGACCTCATAAATTACCTCATGCTCACCATAGCTACTTAGGCCTACTTTAATTAACTGAATGGAGATACACTCTAATCACATAGGATGATTTTAAAGTCTCCCAAATGAACCAAAAGCACCATAGCCTATTGACAATTTAAACGTTTTGCGTTTGTCACCAGAATCCTCTCATTTTGGATTGGTGATACTCAGCCTGGTTGGGCTGGAATTTGAAATAAAGCTGCTTAAGTTACTATGACATGAGGTATAAACTGCACTACACCTAGGCCTAACTTACTTGTAACCCACTTTTTGGGTACAGTTTCTTAACTGGGCTATGCTAATATCGATTGAAACTATCGATTCGATTGGTAAACCTTCATGCGATTTATTCACCATCAGCAAGTTTGGTTGGTTAGGTTAGGTTATGATAGTTTAATTTGATAATAAATAAGTTATATTTAAAAATATCGATTATTAATCAATATTTTCAATTCGATAGTTTCAATCGATATTAGCATAGCCCAGTTAAGAAACTGTACCCCACTTTTTTATACTTTGGTGCGCTCTGGTAACTTAATTATAAGATTTAAAGGTAAGCCACATATCTATAGGCCTAGTTTTAAGCACACCAGAGTGAGACTAATTAGAGCATACTTAAACTTAAAGACAAAGGCCTCTTTCCTCGAGTCTATTTAGATCCCTGGGAGCTGCACCGGTGGCCTGGTCAGTTAGTGCGGCATTAGGCCTACCATACTACACCATATTCACCAGTGTAAGGTTAGCTTTTACCTAGGGACGCTCTTGTGTTAGCAAATACTATCCGGGTCCTTAACCCATTAGCCTAAGTGGGATCTATTCCTGATTCTTCTTTTACATTGACATATCTACCTGGCTTTTGTCATTGACATTTCTCTTAATTTGGCATTACTGTACTGAAGACTTGTTAGCAACTTGTGCTATTCCTTGTTAATATTTTGTATACAACTATGTCCTTCAAACACTAAGGCTGCGGCTCCACTTGCCGTAAATTGTCGCGCTGCAAATTGTAGTGCGCTACACACGACAGTTGGTGGCTCCACTAGCAGCAGAGTACGAACTACAATCTGCAGCGTCCTCACATGCACCGTGGCTCCACTAGCAGTTTAGTGTAGCGCTGAGGTAAACGTAGTCCTTGATCATGCCGCAAATTAACATTCATAGTGATGTTATCAGTGTACTTCATCAAGACGACGCCGATCACAGCAGGAAAATGGTGGAACCATCCAATATTAAGCAACGGAAAGTCCGAAGGGATGTCCCACACATTGCATACTAAACTACAAAAGTATTCAGCCATGTTTTTTGAATATTATCGAATGTCCCAAAACTCATTTGATTACTTAATAGAATCAGTATCAACACGTTTGAAGAAGAAGGATACCAAACTAATAGAACCAATTAGAGTAGAGGAAATGTTTTCAGTTTCATTAAGGTAATTTTAGTGTACTGAATTTTAACTAATTAATTTTAAACAGTGAACCCTCGCTTCAACAATCCTTGGTGCGGCGAATTTCTCTAGTTTAATGGTCATTTTATCTCTAATTTTATTCTATTTTAATTTTATTACACTCATTTACCCTCAGAAGTAATATTTCTAAGTAACCAATGTAAGGTGAATATCAATGAGTTTAGTGAGTTTTTGTTGTTCCTATTAATAATAATCTAAAACAGCCAATGCACCTATGTGTACCTAAATGTTATGACATGTATGGAATGTTTTGTGCAAATAAAGTCTATGTCTATGTCTATGTCTATGCCATTAGGACCTTTTTATAGGGCTAATAATCATAACAATTGTACGACTGCTGCATTTAAAAACAAATTGAATGTTTTCACGTATTTGTTTCTCCAATCACTACTGTATTACTTAATAATATAAAGCAGGAAACCCCTACACAACCTCTATAAAACAAGATTCCCACACTCCCGATGTAATAATTTAATAATTTCTAATATAATAATTTCACAGTCCAGTTCAGGCTCCATTGATTACAAACCAATCCACAAAAATAAAAAACTAAGGAAACTAAAAAGTCTATATTGATTGTACGTGTGTCTTCTACGTACACTGACTTGACGCGGCACTACAATCTACAGCTAGTGGAGCCGCCTGTTAGCTGCAAAATGTAGTGCAAAAATGGTCCGAGTTCCATTCCCGCGCGACCCTACATTCTACGGCGCGCCGTAAAATGTAGCGCGCTGCAGATTGTCGCTAGTGGAGCCACCTTCGTTTGATCGCTGCCTTCCCATTTCCTCAACTGACCAGCTACAATTTGCAGCGCGGTAATCTACGGCAAGTGGAGCCGCGGCCTAATGCAGCAAAGGCTACTATGGTTTTTTTTATAAAACAGAATATACCGGTAAACATTTTCTTTCCCTCATATATAATTTCACCTTGGCCTTTTCTACTCCTTGCCAAAGCCTATAAATGTACTAAGTTAAATTAAGAATGTAAACACTAGATAGTTTAATGATCAATTTCAAATAGTGTTTAAAGTTAGCCTATCTAAACTTATGTTGTTACAGGGTATACCTAGTTTCAGAAGTTGAAGACCATTTAAGTATGATTTTCTGGCCATGAAAATAATTTAAAATGGATATAAAAGCATTAACAAAGAGCTCAACCTTTAATTCATTCACAACTGGTAGCAGTCACAAGATTGGAGCATGGTTTGCCACCTTAAGCCTACGCACAAGAAAGGCTTCAAAAAGTATTACGTTAGGTAAGTAGGCTAATCTGTAAATAGTAAGTTGTATATATTTTATATGGCGTAAAAATAAAAATTTTCTTCAAATCAAAAGATTCTTATTAGGCTTAGTAGGCTACATTTAGTGTGTTAGTATGTAGGACAAAGTTACATTAGCCTAACTTATATTTCTTAAAAAGATTGTTCAAAATACACATTACACTGTTTTACTAAGTAGCATTCATTTTTTTTTATTGCTATAATATTAGCTCACCCAACATCTGAATAATTATTATATTTCCTACCACTGCATGGAAATTATCACATGCCACACCTGTAAACAAAATACAAAATAGCTCATTTCTGCCCATATCAGCTGATTTAATAGTTGGCGTTTCTACACTAACCACAGCTGCGGAGCCGGTACGTTAACAACCGGTAAGCAAATAACATACTGTAACATAAAAAAAGATTGTGTGGTGTGTGGGGTTAGGTTTGTTAGTGACGATGGATGGCAAAAGAAAATAAAACAAAATTGAATTAAAATAACCTTTTAATCAGCATATTACGTACTGTTTTACATATCTTGGCCACCAAAATCCAATCCATTGAGTTGACTCTAATATGCCCAAGATAACAATCCCATGGTAATTGACTCAAAACACATTTATTCCAAATACAAATCAAAGTAGGTACAAGTACTGCAATTAAACACTAAGAATCTGCAAACTACACCAAGCTAAAACTAAATGTAAGATTTACTTTTGATAAATAAATGAATTACTTTGTGGTAGGGTTCTTTAGTAAAATATCTTCTTAGCAATAAATAAATATATCTGATCTGGTACTATACTATCAAGACTACTGAGTATTTTATCACTGGAACTACAAACAGGCTTTTTAATTAAGAGTCCTCATCACCCTCGGGGTAGTTGCGTTTTGGGGGTATGGCTTTGGGGGGTGGGAGGTGGTTTGGACGGGCGGGTAGCACGGGGTCATTATGCGAGCCATTCTGGACACATCGTAAATACACTTGCACACTACTAAAGTTGCGGCCCCTAACCCACACACGCACTGTGGCGAGCCATCATTTTATAATACTCCCTTGATTGCATGCTCAGGTTGAAGTACTGCTCTAAAATCCACCCGCCATCCCGCTCTGTCCACCAGGCGTGGGGATAAAGGCATGAAAAACCCTAGTGCCGAGTGTTGCACCCCCTCTTCCTGTTTGTTGCTATATTTGTTTTGTAGTAATATTCAGAAGAAAATTGATTGTAAGGAATGTTTAAAGGAAGTTTTACAAGAAGATACAATTAATCTAAGTACTTACACACACTTTACAGACTGTGTCAAAAGTAAATCTCATAAGGATATCCGATAATGTTATGAAAGAGTCTGATTTTGTTTAAAAAATTTTTTTAAATTTTAACATTGGCAAAAATAACACTTAAAGATCAAGATTAAGATAATTAGAGATTAGCAAAGTTTTAAATCTAAAACTTTGCCGCAGGAATTTTTTTCCTCATCAAAAATAAAAAAGTTCCTCGCTTACAACCCTTTTAATGTTTTTAGTGGTGTTTAAAAATGATCATCAGTTTTAATTTGCCTAAATAAATTATAAAAAGCATGTTGATGTTAACGAATTAATAGTTTTAATTTGCCTAAATAAATTATAAAAAGCATGTTGATGTTAACGAATTAATATTAATAATTACTGTTAATAATTACTGTTCCAGAAAATACCATATAAGTCTGAAATTTGTATGTTATAAAATAAGTGTAACAGTGCAGTTTCAGTAAAAGTATGTTTGTGTAAAAGACAAAGGTTCATTCAACCTGTCCGCCTCAGTATCTCACCATTTCGAATGGTGGGCCCGTTTTTCCACCACACAGTGCTATCCAGGGGAGTACATCGATGCGGCAAACTTCATTACCTTGGTCATCGAGCCGCACTTATTCAATCTCATATCACTAGCATATTAGCACTTCCTTTATAGATTATACAGGGTGAAGCAGTGAAACGGCACAACTTTGAAAAATCACAAATAATTGATTTATTTTGAAAAAAGGTAGTTGTTTGTATCTAAATTACAGTGGTATATGAGTGAAAATTAATGTTTCACCTTAAATCCTCTTGGGACTGGTCGATTCATTTGAGTCGATGTTCACACCCGGCCGAGGACGAGTCGACTCATTTTAGTCGATCAAACAAGCGTAACGTAATCGGCGTAAACAAGCGTAAACTACGTTGAATATAGTATAATCTTATACAACAGACTCTAGAAGCTTTCTGTCGATGTCTGTTTTGTAACCTTTTACTCTATACGATCGCTTGGGATGATGACAACATTCCGTCAGCTGTCTGCTGTTTGTTATGCTTACAAGCCGGCTGTGTTGTATTATTTCTGCTGTTTTGAGGTTTAGTTTTGTCTTTTGTACTGAATTAATAATGTTTTAAAAATGGATAGCAGTGGATTTTGACGATGTTTTATAACATTATCACATGTATTACCGCCTAAACTTGACACAGCATCTCCTTAGGCCCCGAGGCGTCATCATCGTCTTCAATGATTGCGGCAAAATCGTGAATACTTCCCGTAGTCATGGAAGAAACATTATCATAGTCTACCGTGATTGCAAATGCAGCCAAACCTATGACATCATCAGATAACAACATCATCGTCTCCTGCGTTCAGGGCCCAATCCCTCTCCCACATCGCGGAAAAAGAAACGTCATTATTGTCTTCTGCAATCTTGGCAAAATATTGAACATCTCCTGCGGCCGCGGGGACATCGTCATCGTCACCCGCAGGGAAATGTTCATGTCGATATCCACATTCGCGGCAAAAGCGTCTCAGGACTAATCTTTCAATTTTGTGAGCAAGATCCTCGTGTATATAAAAGCTTTTACTTTTAATTGGGCATTATTGTATTGAGTACTGAGAAAATCGGCTCGAGCTTGATTTTCTGACTTTGTGCTTGATCTCTCAAGTTTGTAGGCCAGCCTCTGCTCGGCTTGAAAATCGACATTATATTATAAAAATCAACCGTTTCCCAAGCAAACCAATTTTGAACCGATCTGATTTTGCCTGAGGTCCATAGGTAAGTAACATTTTCTACCTGACTCGAAGTAAACAAATTTAAAGTGCAGGCTCATAATAGTAAGAAAATAATGGCATCAATGAAAGAATGAAATTATTTATTTATTAGCTAGTGCCCTTAGCCACTAGGTTAATTTGCCGATATGATCGTAAAGAAATTGTCAAGTTCATTTAGTTGAATCAGCATGGAGGGCCCTCTCTGGTGTGACCCCCCGGGGGCTAGGAAGATTAACATTAACGTTTTATCCTCCTAGGCCGGGGGCCACATTGTCTCTTAATACGGCCCGATTATAGCGCCTTCACACAGTCCAAGAGGACAGTAGATGCAACCTGCATGACTGATGACAATTAATTTACTTAGGTTGGTAGAGAGTTTATATTGATTGGCCAAATAATAGTCTCAGTTTAGCTGTTGTAAACTACTTGTCCTAGTGCTCTTGCTGGTAATACAACAAATTGGCTATCTCAGTTTTTTTATAAACTGGATTTAATATATTTTAATGAATTGCAAACTTTAGGGGTGGGGAAAAATCTTTTTCATGGAAAAATTTATTTTATTTTGATTTTTTTCAAATAATTAACTATCTATTGTTTTCTTGTAAACAATTTTATGCTGAGTAAAATAATATACAATATGCTATGGTTTGCATAAGTCTTAAGATTTAAATTTTTTTTTAAATAGAGAGTAAGAAAACACTAAAAACAACTTAATCCGAAGTCATAAAATGCATAGTCCTCAGAGGGTTAATGCAGTGTCAATAAAACGGCGTCCTTGGTTTTGCACACACTGTTGAATTCTGAGATGAAATCCACCCTTGAAATTTTTAGCGTTTGCAAAACATCTGCAATTGTTTTGTAGCACATTTTCGTGCTAGCAGTGGCTTCAAAGTGATTTATCCAAAGGAGGACAGCTTTCCTTGATGGCACGGGAGCCCGTGGCGATAGACTGAACTCACAACGGGAAGTGCGCTAGCACAAATTACACTATCAACGTTTATGTAATATGCCTTTACAGCAAATGCACGTTGTGCAATCGTCCAACGCTCCGTGGCTACTGAAATTTTCACTTGTCGAGACGTCTAAGGTAATTTCCCCTGTACTCTGATAGCCCTCTATTCTTCGTCAACAGATGACGGAATCGTGCCGTTTCACTTCCTTACTGTATCTTGTCTTTGAGAGTCAACTAGAGCAATTAAGCCTTAGAAAACAATTGTGACTTTGTGCGTTTATAATATTTCCATTATTACAAAAAATGTTTAATGTGTCCATCATTACAATATTTCTTTCGTATTCAAACTTAGTACCAAGCATTAAAAATGTCATATAACTTTTATAAAGATTAATGTTTTTAGTGGTGTTCAAAAACAATCATCAGTTTAAATTTACCTAAATAAATTAGAATTATAGGCCTACTAAATTATAATAAAAATAATTTATAAAGATTGCTTTTTAATTCCATCCATATTTACCCACACATTTACACATTTTTATGTACTCAGTCTACGCACAGGCAAAAAAATTTTTTGGGTTAAGTGTGAGGCAAGTACACAAATAGCATTTTAATTTTTTAATGTTTAATCAACTGTAATAAAACTTTATCGGTAATTATTACTATACCAAGCATCAGTATTTGTAATCAGTCAAAGGTTTTTGCTCTGTCAAAGGCCTTTAAGATAAAAAATGTATGACCTAGATAACCCTTAACTGTTATCATTATAAGCATAGTGCTGCTTTATTCTTCACAAAACTGCTTAGTTTGCTACCTTTAAATTGTTTAAATTATTAATACACTAACCATTTTAGCTTGAATTGTTAACCCTCCGAGTGTCCCTTGTTTTGGCCTTAATGTCTGCCTATTTTTTGCTCATTTGCAAGGTTTTATTAAAACGGATCTGAGAAGCTTGAAAACAATGTTAATTATACTGTTCTATATACCATTTTGTTTGGAAAATCATGGGCTTCAATATTATACATAAAACATAAGGAACATTTGTTTCAAAAAATTTTTTTAGGTAAAAAAAAATATTTTGGAAAATTTTCAAAAAAAAAATAAGTTCACGCTCAATGAAATTTTATAAATTATAGGCCTATAAATATTTGAAAATAGCCACTTTGTTCTAAATTGTATGAGGATTACAAATATATAATAATATAAGGAAGTAGATTTGCAAATAAATAAGTTATGGGCAAAAAACAGATTTCAGTACATAGCTTTTAGCTAAGAATGCATAGCCTAACCCTGGCTAGGAATCTGGCTGATAATTTACATCAATATCACTACCTACTTCTTCAGGATCATCAACCAGCCCTTCAAAATCACTTAAATCTTCTTATAATGCACCACGTATATTACTACTTTTGATTTTTAACACTAAAACAATGATAAACGTAATAAAACACATCAGTCATTAACCAAGCTGTTTACAAATACGCACGTCAGCTGTCTGCTACAATATTTTCGGAACTAAAATGAAAAGCGCTTAGAGACAGACCTCCAGAGAAAGCTCTGAATCTGCCAAATAAAACGATACCTAACTCGATCCAGTTCAATCCGATTTTGTCAGTCATAGAGCCTTTGCCGTAAACAGTGTTTGTGAGTCGATGCATCGACACAAAACACTACACAAAGTGTGTTATTTGTCGAAGCATCGACAAATAACACTCGGAGGGTTAATCACGATGCACCTAAAATTTAGTTCATGAAATATACTCAGTGATGTAGTCGTAAATTTTCTAGTGTAGGAATGTTCACCAATATTGTAGACAGTTGCCTATTATTAATATATAGGTTCTTTGGGAAATCAGAGTGAGGACACTGTTCCCACCCATTCCTGCTCCTCTACGTAACTCAATATATAGTTTGTAGAACAGTCAAACATTTAGAATAGACCTTTGATGTCAGTAAATGGTAGCCAAAAGTCTTTGCTGCAAGACTTTCACATTGATGAATACTTATCAAGGTTAATTACAATCAAATAGAACAAAAACTATCTATGAGGTAACTATTAAACTTGAGGAATAATAAAGCAAACCACCATAGCCTGTTAAGTCCCAAGCATATATTATTAACACAAATTCACAACCATAAGATAACATCAATTGACTAACTGGTGTTGAAAAGTGTAAATGTGTTATAGAACTCTTGTTTTCTTATCAGCATATAATCTCTATTTTGTATGCATTTCTAAAAAGAACCTTGCTTATTCAAACTTAAAGACTTAAGTTAATAGTTTGAAACTGTTAGTACCAAATTTAATTTCAATGACTCTTAGACATTACAATGAAAATTCATTTTTCTCAACCTCAAAAGTAAGAATTTTCATTGTAATTATTTAATACCTTATATTGGATATATTGGCAATGAATAATGATATGTATAACTAAATTTAAATGTTCAACATATTGGCCTTGTTGAATATTTAAATTTAGTTATACATTTCGTCAGTATTTAAGTTTTTTTTCATATTTACACTGATATTTATAAAATGGCAACATGTCCTTTTCAAAGAATAATAATCATACACCTCTGCTATTGAACCTTCTAATGCTCTCAAAATACCAGGTGACACCCATTTGTCATTGATAAATTATTGATATAAGTGGCAGAGATAGGATTATCACCAATCTGTCAGTCTGTCTACATTTACTCAATTAGTTGACACCATGACCAAGAAACCAAGTCCAAAATTTACTTGTGCTGCGATTTTCCGGTTTATGTTTCATCCTTGTTTAAGTAAGTTGTAATTTTCAATTGTACTTGTTACTGTGTTAGGTAATTACCAACAGAATTACACAAATTAGTTACTACTAGCTAGTTAGTTACTTTCACTAACAAACACCCAGTAGTATGTATATCAGGTAGTTTTTTGTATTGATACATTTTCGGATAAAGACATTTGATAGGTAGCTCAATGAGAACTAGATTTTAGGCTAAAGTTGCTGTCAGAGTTCACATTGTAAAAAATCCAGTCAAAATTTGACCTGGTCCAAAATCCTCTTTCACATTTTACATTAGGCCTTAACTTAGTTAAGAAGTAACATGGAAATTTCTGTAAAATCTTTGCAGTTGTGACACATTGTCCAAATAGCCAACAACCAAATACTGCAATAATTTCAATTACAATTTCTACTAGCCTCCCCATAACCTAACTATGCTTGTGTTGTATCTCCTTAGATAATTAATTGTTTTGTGTATTTAGATAAATATTTGATTTTTTAGAAATTATACATGTGTATATGACACTTGTCATAATAAACTGTTCAATGTATATTCCTCTTTTATTTAACGAGATGGGAAAAGGAAAACTCAATTTGAAATGGTACAGTCAGTATATATTATGTGAATAAGAAAAGAAAATTATTCCATTACAATTGTACTACCAGTACCTTATACGTGAACATAATTTGATACCTAGCTTATAGTAAATATCTTAATCTTATACTATATTACAAGTAACGTTTGCACGCACAATGTTTTCGAAAATGGCTACAACGATTTCTTCTAAATTATTGTTAAAATACCTTAGTTTTAATCTTGCCAAGTAGCCAAGACGGTTTTACGAATCAACAAGAAAAATGTAAACAAAATACTAAAATAATATATTGTTATAACAAACCATCTACAGTATATTAGAAAACTACAAAATCAGTACAAAAGAAAAGAACATTCCTATTAATACTGTTTAAGCATTGATTATATAATACACTTAAGCAAAGTGCTAAATGTATTACTTAGCAAAGGGATAAATACGACCGTTCAAATACAAAGAATCTTTTACCGAAAAACATCACACTGATATTGAACTAAGAGTCTTTAGGAAGAGCAATGGCTGTTTTATAGTTTTCGAGGCAATTACATACATAGTTTTTGACAATGCGCTGCTGACGTGGGCACAATGTTCCACGATCCCATAGGTGTGACATTCCGCATGTCAAGCATACAGTCCAGGAATGTACATTAAAAAATCCACTTCTATAGCTTCGTTGTTGGTTTACACACATGACACTTAACACACGACACATAAATAAACAATACTTTTGGTTGGATAGGCCTATCATGGGAACGAAACATTGCCGTTACACGACCGGGAACAGACTGTCGACTGTTGACATTTGTTGATAGACAAGACTATGATATTTGTTTTCTTGAAAGCCCTTGAAAATATATGATAGCTTAAAACCATATCTTAGAGTAGGCTTATTCAAAATGTAGGCTTATTACACCAAAGAATCTGGTATGAGATTAAAAATAATAACATTAAGCCTTGTGTAATAGCACAGCTTTCAATGGAGAGTTTGTTTAAGAAACGAAAAAGTTACTAACTTAACTAAAAATTGGAAATTTAGGAAACAACTTATCTTTACTCGTAAGCCCTATATAGTACTGTATTAGACTATGAAAATAGCTTTTGAACTGTTTATGTTATGCTAAAAAAGTAAAAATGGTTTAACTATGTGATCTCAAAACTAACACTACATTGGAATACCTTCAAGGACCATTAAAATACTTTTTGCTAAAATTTCACAATTTAAAATTGATTTTACAAGAAAACCCCATTCCAATTTTTTTTTAATTTAAACCCAATGACTAAGTGTCCAATAACTTTAAATTTATCACCACTAAACATCTAAATGCCTTAGTAATTAAATATAAGTTATACTTTTAAATAAATGCTCATTGTTTTACCAACATTAATGATGGAAAGACAGTTATGATGATATTTTTATTTTTATGAAAGTTTGAGACAGCCATTTCACATGCTATTTCTATTGGTAGGTCTATGCTCATTTCTAATGATGATATTTTTATTTAGCATTTTTTGTGAATGTGAAAGTATGGTTTTAATGACTTAAAATGAGAAAATGTTTAATAAAATTTTGTATAAATAGCACCAATACTTAAAATTGATCAAATGTTTTTATGAAATTTATTTCATTACATATTTCAGGACAGTATTCTCTATAATATCATTGTTTTTTATTGAAAACAAACATCTGTTGGAAATCTTAAATATGTATGCTTTAAATAATTTTTACCCCCCGAAAAACAAAATACCCCCCAGCCCACCATTTACCAGGCACTATTAGTTAAAATTAGCCAAGAATAACCTACAGAACATTGTCTACTGAGCTATGTTTGTGATGATTTACACAAGTTAAGAAAATAAATTATAGGTTGTTTAACATAAAACATAATTATTAAATGCAGCTTTGTGGTGTTTTTGGAGGAAATATACTATTAAACACATAAAGTCACTTGGTGCAGATAACAACATCAATTGGTTATGATTAAGAATGTGCTGTTTGGTTACCTACTACAGCTACTTCTACTCCTCATAATATGAAATCTAATCGGATTTGGTGCTCATGTTTTATATTGTTTACGTTGTTAACTGTTCGGTAGTTGGTTTTTTATTGTTTTGAATTAATTTTCAGGTGTTGTACCAGAAAATCCACGGATTGGATCTGATGGTGAGTCGGAAGAAGTTTCTGATGATGTTACATCACCAGTAAAGCTGCGTCCTAAAAGCAGAAGATTGAGTGAGGTGAGATTTAAGCTGATATACTTTTTAATATCTTAAACATATGTAATAACTAGCAGAGTACCCGTCCTTCGTAATAAAACAAGGGTTGAGAAAATTTAATTCTATAAATTTACAGTATGCTATAGTATAACACATCTACCATAGCCATAATGTTCTACCACTGCACCTAAACAATTGAAAAAAGTAAATCATCAAAAATTCGCACAATATCACAAATTATTTATTAAATTAAAAACATAAACATAACTGTAAACGATCCTACTTTAACAGTTCTCATTGTGTATGTGTATCACTGTTTTTGTTTCTGCTTAGTTTAAATTAGCTATTCTTATAAATGCAAAAAAATTAATTGTGCTGCACCCTGTTTTTAAACCTTATAACTTTTAATGCTATTGAATATCATAGAACCAACTTGTTTAGTTGAAACATCTGACACAATTCCTTTTAAATATGAATACTCATTAGGTAACATGGGAATCTACAGAGCCACTGGGGCGGAACCCAAAAGGATTTTTGAGATAAGAATAGGCCTATATGTATGATAATTGAGAATGTGAGCTATCATCATGCCAAATTTCAAACCAATCTGACCAGTGGTTAATCATGGTATCTACACTCCGGGAAATTTTGGGAAAACTGGGAAACTTTCAGGAATTTTATCTTGAAATATCCTGGAAAACTCCAGGAATTAACCCAAACCTCCGGGAATCCGGAGCCCTGTCATCAGAAACGTTGATTAACAAAAGACTACTGCTGGTATCACGATCGCGGGAAACGATTATCGGTGTCGCTGAAACTGCAATATATGTTTACAGGTATTGCCTGCGATCGCGGTAAACAATTATCTGTGTCGCCGAAACCTAAATTCATGTTCACAGGTATCGCCGCGATCGCGGGAGACTATTATCGGTGTCGACTTACTGTTATTAATTCTGTTTTAATATATTGTATAAACTATTATTCCTTGGACGAGTTTTCTTTTAAAGTTATAGTGCCTAACTTACCAGTTATTAAAAATATTATCAATACAATTTCTAACTTGCTATTTTTGAAGTATTGTACATATTTTAAATATACATTATTTACATTAGTTAAGTGCATTAACTAATAAAAATGATGATTTCTTTTTCAAATCTTTAAAAGTTTGAGTTAATATAAAGCTTTAAAGTTTGGATCTAGTAGTTCTTAAAATTCTGCAATTTGTCTTGAATTCTCCTAGAAAACTCCTTGAATTTTTGAAACCAGATATTGTATACACCCTGTCAATGCGTGATTGAACCCCAAACACACAAACTTTCACGTTTATAATATATTCAAAAATAAATATGACATTTTTAAGTTAAAAATACTTGAAAAAGTAACTTACCTATAGCAATACTTGAATATACTTGAAAATACTTGAAGTGCGAAGCAATTGCAGCTTTGTAATGATGACTGACCCTTATTAAATTGGCAGGAGGAAAAAATAGGCATTCATTTTTCCCTTTCTCAAATCAAAGCTTTTGAAGATATTTGTAAATTTTGCCTTTTAATTTTTTTTATTCCAAAAAATCTTTTTTACTGAAGTCTATTAAAAAATTAGAACAATCAACATTGCCGGGAACAGTATTGTCATTTACACATTTAGTGTATTTGTTTGGAAAAGATAAACTAAACTTGTGTAGACAAACTCTTTTGCCATTACACCTGTGGTATAACATATTACTTGTGTTAACACAATGTTTCCATAAACTATTATTTTATCAACTCAGGTAATTAGTTAGCAGGACAAAAAATGTTGTATCAAACGTTACTTTGGCAAATTTACCTCTGATTTAAACATTCATTATTTGTTCAAGTGAAGTTCAATGTGTCTACTAAGCTAAAAGACAAGTTAAATGACAATTTTAAGTCTCATGAGAGCATAATAAACGACGGTTGTATAAATTTAGAACAATAGAGTTTTATTTTGATAACCACTGCAAGAAGCTTAGATAAAAGATAACACGCTAATTTTATTCCCCTGAGTTATGTCATGCACTGGGCTCAGTAAACTATTTAAAATCCAATGCTAGTAGTTGCTGAGATAGCTGTTGGTATAATATGGTAATATGCGTAGTTATCATTTTATTTTTCCGTTTACTAAATGAAAAAGATATATAATTAATCTTAAGTAGCATGAATAACGGTTAGACATATTGTACTAGTTTAAACAAGGTTTCATTTCATTCTAACCTCAAAAGTATATTTTGTTTGACATTTTGATTATAATTAGTTAAATGTAAACTTTGAATGAATAGGTAATGATTTACATTGTACCAAGCTCACTTAATTTAGCTACTTACTTAATGGAAAAATGATAACTTTTTCTGAAAGTATGTGATGATGTTCTGGAATGCTATGTAGTTTCATTGGAATGCAGTTTTTGGCAGACTAGCACAGGTGATGATGAATCAAGTAATTTTCTAATATATAGTATGAACTTCTAATTAATTTCATGATTATTGGAAGTAGGTTTTTTCTCTTGTTATACTTTAAGTAGGAAATTGTTATTTAAGTAATTCAAGTAGGTTTTAATTTCTTTATTCGATTATATTAAGGTCTAAAAGTCTGATTTATTTTAATTGTTTATCTGTATCTAGTACTATGGCTTTTAGATTGTTGAATTGATTTGATTTTGAAGAAACATATTATACCGTAATCAGTTATGTAAATTGTATCTGAACTTTCAAACGATTGAAATATTCTGGTAGAAAAAGATATATTTACATTTTCAAAGCACCTTTAGTGCATTAAAGTTGACTGTGAGTAATAAAGATTACATCATGTTAATGAGTCATAATTATCTACTTTTGATAATGACTATTGCTTGCATTTACTCGGAAGGCTTTTTAGCGGATTTCCGTATAGGGAATTAGCTATTACCGTAGGTGGCACGGTATATGTATATGTCCGTGAACACAATAACTTGAGTAATTTTTGTCCGATTTTGATAAAAGGCTTAAAGGTTTAAAACTACTTGAATGAGTTCGCAAACCAATATGATCAGACTATGGGAATAGGGTGTTATAGGGTAAAAATTGGTTTTTCTCATTTTTGACCCTCAAAACATAAAATTTTCCAATTTATCTTTAAACCTTTTTAAAGAGCTTAAAAACAAATAATGTAGCAAATTGAAGTGTTTACAGCCATTGGTTACAGAGAAAATTCAATAAATTTTAAATTTTAAATTCCCATGTTACTCTTATGGAGAATAAGTCAACTGTGTTGTAAAGTTTGCTTGTTTATGGATATATTTTGATAAAACTTGGCAAATCTTATTTCATACTAAGCTATTCATATTTTACTAAAAACACACTTTATTACCCTCCCTGTAGCAGCTAACCTATGCACCTGTTAAACCTCATGTTATTTAAATAGTTTTAATTGAAAATCGAATCTGGTAAATGGAAATACCCTTAACCTGCAGGTTTGCTGTAGCGGCGGTATTTAAATTTAAAATTCATTAATCCTGAGGTTCCACAATGTTTTAGATCCATTTTGTAAAAAAAACATTTTCTGTGACAATTTGTGCTGTAGTTTCAAATAAATGCAGAACTTCTGTTAAAGAATACTTTATTCTTAGAATTTAATAAAATACAACCGTTTTCCAACACTATTCACTTACTCATTTTTACTTAAACTGTAAACATTTTCAAGACATAGGAAAGACATATTAAGGACAATTTCTTGCTTTAAACTCACAGGAACCAAGAGAGGATACCCCGCTATTCTTAACATCTATCATGGCTAGTTTAAGCCTGTTTAGGTTCAGAAACCCTATATCTGACACCATCGATGCTCTGTGGATATACTCAATGGTCCTCCAAACATAGGCAAAGACGGTGGCCCTTCAATATTTGTGACACTCAGGAAGTTCACAAAATGTTAGTTTGATGTCTCCTCCATCTTGCAAGGGTCCTTTTAAAATGTTTTGTATGGAGAAAGCTGGGTAATATTTATATTCCGCTGTCCTGTGCTTTCTTGTGGTCCTTGGACAGTCAAGGCCTATCAATCTCTGATCACTGCCCCCCCCCCCCCGCAGAAATGGCTTCCATGCTACCTTAAAGCCTTCCGTTATAAATCACCTGACATTAACACATCAAGTTTTGGAATCTCTTTGAATCATAACTATACACCACTTAAAAAATTGTTCTTGTGAAAAGGTCAACAGAAAAATGTTTGACATGCACCAAAATTTGGATTAAATTTTAAGATTGTAAAGAAGATACAGTAGAACTCCTAATATCCTAAATGATTTGTGATCTGGCCTATTTGGATTTGACTAAATTCTAATTGTCAGGATTATTGAACTAAGCATCACCGCATAGATTTAAATACTCTGGCTGCAGAAAACCCACGGACTAAGCAAAATTCTATTCACTTGATGTGATGGATTTCGACTTAAGTATTTCCTTAAACATGCCAGATTTACTCCCGATTTAAGGAAATGAATCTGACATGTTCAAAAAAAATATTTTAATGAAAATCCAATCTGACAAACTGAAATTAGCTTAGTCTGCAAGGGTTCTGTGGCGAGGTTATTTTCTATTATTTTACTAAAGTAGAACCTCGATAAGAAGACTCTCATGAGGATTATTAAATAACACTTGTTATCAAGGTTGACTTCTTATCGAGGTTTACAATAATATATAAAGGGGTAAGATAAAATTCAAGGGGATTAGAAAATGACACTTGTTATAAAGGGTGACTTGTTATCGAGGGTCTTGTTATCAAGGTTCCACTGTATCGATTTGGGTAATTGGAGATTTTGATAATACTACAGTATGTCTACAGTATATCTACTGTATTCACCAGATTGCTGATGTTGGTATTTGATGCAAATTTTAACTTCCACAGTAAAAGGTTTGTGTGTTTCAGAATATCAATAAGCGACTTTCGCTACCCGCAGACCTTCATTTGCCAGAAGAGAAGCAAAATGTCAGCCCTTGCACAGTTGATCGGCCTCTTAGTCGAGCATCTCGCCGACAATCTCTCTCAGAAATTGGCTTTGGTCGCATGGAGACGTACACAAAGCTGAACAAGTTAGGCCAAGTAAGGTTGCACTCAATTTCTATCAATAATAAACAGCCATGCATGTAGCCTTAAACTGTAATATCATTGGGATCAGCTTTATACTGTTTAAAATGCTCCCAAACTTTTCTCAAATAACAAGCTAATCCAAACCAATCATTAGATCACAGATTGGTTATTTAGTGGGATGCTGTTGTAGCCTACTCATGCTAAAAATTGAACAAGAACACTGTGATACCATCTATGCCATTTTTTATACCATCCATGCCTATTATTTATTTATTTTTCCTCAGCAATTTATAATTGTATTCTTACAGGGATAAATAAATATGAAATAGAAAAGAGAATACTAAACTATGCTAAACTAATAATAAAAAGCAAATGACAAAATTTAAACAAGGATGGTGAATTACTTATTAAGTGGTGTTGGTACTCAACAACAGTGCTGATGCATATAAAGCAACGATAGAACAACGAATACGATTCGGGCTGATCACCGACCGGGAAATCTGGGAAAACCGAGAAATGTGCATAAATTCTTTAAACTGGGAAAAACCTGGAAATTATGTGTAAATTTTCTATTTCTACTAAGAATTTTAAAATTTGATATTCACTGTAAATTTAATTTTTTATAATAAGAGATGCAGGGGTCCAAATTTCAGGAAAAAAGTATTCGATTGTCGTCAATTATGCCATGTGGCAAGTGATGATGATGCCGTTTCCGTTATCCCGGGACATATCTCCGGTATGGCGGGTGATGATGATTATGATGTCTCCGCCGTTGCGACAGATGTGATGACACTTCCATGAACCCAGGAGGCGATGACAATGTCTCCGTAATCATGGTAGATGTTTTAGATTGTGTCGCGAACGCGATACATGTCAACAATCGAGCTGTGTCTGAAAGTCATGTCAAAATTGGTGCCGTAAATGCAGGACATGTCAACGAAGGGGCCCTGACAGCAAGACATGTTGAGGAAGGTACTGTGACTGCGAGACATGTTGACGATGGTGCTGTGACTGTGGGACAAGTTCACGATGGCATTGTTACCGCAAAATATGTTGACAATGTCGCAGTGACTGCGAGACATCGACGATAGTGTCGTGAATGTAGGGCATGTCAACAACGGTGCCATGTCCGCAAGATATGTGTTTGATGGCACTGCGGAATCGGAATGTGTGACGAAGGCACTACAAACGCTGGACATGTTGATGAGGGTGCCGTGAATGCAGTAGATGCTCACACAATGGTGCTGTGGTCTGATCACAGATTATAGTCATGGTGACTTTTTGTTAGTTGCACATTACAAAATTTATGATTATTAAAGCTAAACTGATGTTCGACTGATAACCATATCAGGCCTTAAAACTCTATACAGTTTTAAAATAGCCAAAAATCTGTTCTTTGTCACTTGGTAATTTTTTTCTTAATCAGAGAAATATTCAAAAATTGCATACTTGTGTCAAGAAATATAACAGTAATTACAAATTTTGTCCCTTTAACTGAATAGGCTTTTTAAGATAGTAAAATAGCAAACTGTGTTGACTCTACAATAGCATTGCGGGAGTTGGAGTGAAAATGGGTTTGAAAGTTTGGTATGAAAAGTACGACCTGAACTACCTGGAATTACTCATGAATTTTTTCCGGTTGGCCTGGTGGACACCCTGTTATTGGACCAACGCCTATATTATATTTGATATATTTACCTCATATATTCATATATGTCCTGTTAGTAGGCTCAATATACCTGTAAATTATATTTAAAAGGCTAAATTTTCTTAATTTTTTTTTTTAAAGCTGCTCCCTTAAAATAAGATTTTGCTTTGTTTGCTCAGAATTTCATACACTAACTTTTACAAGATAAACAATAATGTTATTCGGGATGTTTTATTATTATGCTTTGCCTACCGATCTTACGAGTTGTAAGATACAGAGGATACAAGCTTATGGGACAACCGTGCGCTTTTAGCTCTGGTATGTTGGGGCAGAAATGTACTTGTACCGAGCAAGGAAGAGCCTGAACCGCGATGACTACATAGCAATGTTGTACATCAGTTGAGCAGTTGTAGCGCACACTGTCTTCGTACAGCACTCTTGCTCATAGTACTTGTAGGTGAGGGAGGAAAGGAGAGCTAGAGGGGAAGACGAATAGAATTTGCTCTAGACATCAGCGACTGTTGCTAGACAACTGTTAGTGTACCATTGAATGCATCCTCTCTTTCTTACTTCTCTGTGTTACTGGTTATTAAAATATTAATGTTAAATGCAGTACACTGTTAGCCTTATCTACACATTTTATATCATAACATAATTTTTCTCAATTTTTATTTTTTAGCTTAAATATACTCCAAAAAACAATGTTTTATGTTCCTTGTTGCAATAAGCCCAAGAACTCATTTAGCCAATGTTATACCGAATTTTCCATATGTAAAATAAGCTAATATTGTGGATCTTATGGTAAGACCCGGACCCGGGACCAATTACATATATACTTTTTCGTTTTGATGTCCACAGAGGCCTAAAACACCATCCGTTCAAATTCATATATAAATATTTATATTTATGTATGTGAGTCCGTTACCACAATAACGTGAGTAAAAATCATCCAATTTTGAATAAATTTGCTACAATAGTGTTAACCTATTTTTTTCAAACAAGTCAACCAGCATGATCATATTCTATGGGAACAAGGTTTATGGGTTAAAAATGTAATTTTTCCATTTTCCACTCTCAGAACATAAAATTTTACAATAACAATATATTTCCAAACCATTTTGTAGTGCTTAAAAACAAATATTTTAGTTCAAATTTAGTTGTAAATAATTATAGTAGGTTTAATGCCTATGGAGACAATTCCATAAAAGTCCATAGGCCTACATTTTAAAAGCCCATTATTTTCTTATGGAGAATATGTAAAATGTTGTACAGTAGTTCCCTTGTTTATTTATTTATTTTACTCTAAGCTATAAACATTTCACTAAAAAACACACCTTATTAATTTCCCTGAAGCAGCAAATCTAAGTATCGTACTCTATTGTTATTTAAATAGGAAATGAATCCGACATATTTGAGGAATTATTTAAGTGAAAATCCAAACAGGTAAATAGAAATTCGATAAGTTTACAGGTTTGCTGCAGCAGGGGTATTTTGTATTGGTTGTGGATATAGTGTACATTCCCTTTTGTTGTAGGCCCGTTTTAATAGAATTCAATTAGTAAACTGGGAGTTCACTTAGCGTGCAGGTTTCCTGATAAGCGAATATTTTTATTTTCTGGCCTGACAATGGGTATTATTAGTAATTAGGAAGATTATACATCGTGGTTCATCAAAAATACAATGGCTGGAAACCGAGAGGGAACTGAAGTTAACTTAACCTTTTAAAATGAATTTAGCCTAATATAAGTACTAGCCTTTTCAATATTACTGTCCTGTTAGTACCCGATTTACCGTAGTACTAAGGCTGATGAAAAGGAATTAGTGTGGTAAAGTACATTTAATGCTGCCAATACAGTCTGGGATGGAACAATCTGTAATTGGTTGCTTACGTTGCTGACAAAGATAGTCAGTATATTTTGTAAACTATATATTCTGTTCTATAGCAGCATTTGGTCTGTTAACATAGTTTAAATCATATCAGGCAACCAATAAAATTGAATAGAATTACTGCGAGCTGAGACTCAATTATTTTAAAAATTCCTGTAGGTACCGTATCAAATTTACTAACTATTGATTGTTTTTACTACAGGGTACATACGCAACAGTATTTAAAGGAAAATCTAGGCTAACAGACAACTTGGTGGCACTGAAAGAGATAAGGCTAGAACATGAAGAGGGGGCCCCATGCACAGCAATACGTGAAGTGTCATTGCTCAAGGACCTGAAACATGCCAACATAGGTATGTCTGACTAACTTTTAAACTCTTACTAGTTTAATGTATACTGGCATAGTTGTGTATATTATGTTATGAAATAATGAAGTAGTTAATAAAGTTAAACTACTTGAATTAATAAAGTGGGTATACAGTACGACAACTAATTATCACAGAACAGCTGTGGGTTCAGGGTGTACGTCTAGACTGACCGTCACCATATCCTCAAATGGTACCAGCATTGTTGTTGTCAGCTACATTATCTTGTGATAGCTTCTTTGTGAATGAGGCTGTGTCGTACGTTATTTTTGTTTCAAACAGTGTTTTTTCATTGGGAATATGTTGGGGACATTTCTTGCCAGCCTTGAAAATCAAACTCTTCAATGGTATCCAGAAAACTGAAAACTAACTCTTTTTTATGGAAATGTATTAGGCTACTGTATGTCAATGGTTTTGTCATTTTAATCAGATGATCGACAAATGCAGAGTTGGGTTTGTGAATGGATGGTCTTGGTAGGTGGCCATTTGCCGACCAAGGATTACTTTGGTAACCATATTCAACCTCATGTATAGTATACTGTGATTAATTTAAAATTCGCTTTATTTGTTTCAGTGACATTACATGACATTGTTCACACAGAAAAGTCATTGACTCTAGTTTTTGAATATTTAGACAAAGACTTAAAGCAGTACATGGAAGACTGTAGCAACATTCTCAGCATGAACAATGTTAAGGTAACATTTTTTAAAATATATTTATTATTATTATTAGGCTTCAGGGAGGTAGCAAGGCATTGGCGGCAGAGGCCCCTGCCAAGGGCCCAGGAAGCATAGAGGCACAAAATTGGCTTTTTAATAATTGTAAGAATAATTAAAAATATGTTTTTATCCATAGTTTTAATGGAATAGTGGTAGGCTACTTACTAGAATTAAAAAAGGAATAAATATATTTTCTGACGTTTCTACGTCCATATACTTCGTCACGTAGAATAATATAATTATGGGAGGGAGCGGAGCGCATATGTGCCTGCCGCCTTACTTCACTGTGAACTGCAAGGCAGTAAACATTTTTTGGTGGGATGGTCGATAGTTGTCAGGGCCGCAGCACTTTTGTCTTTAAAGCAAAAGATAGTAGTAGTAGTGACAACGAGGTGCCCAAGCGGTTTAACATAACCTGGTACCAGACTGCTTTATTGTTTATGTTTACATTAACACTGTTTTTCAATGCCTTTTGAAATTAAATTGCTTATGAAGTTTTTATTTGTTTTTGTGTTGTTATTAATCTTAACAGACAATAAGACAGCCAACCCGTTAAAAAATTATTAAACACTGTTGTACCGGTTCAAACTATACATACTATTAAATGCATATCACGCTGAAGATGAGGCTGCAAACAACTTTCAGTTATAGGCTTATGTATATTTTTCGTAAGTAAATTGACTTTTAAGGCTTAAGTGTCTTGTCTTCAACAGTGCCGCGACCTTGATGATATGTAGTCCCATAATGTTAAACTTTTGATTGCTTAATGCCTTCAATTTTGGTGTCAAATTAAAGGTACGACTGTTCGCTAGGGAAATTCCTTTTTATGATTTTTAAAACAAACTTTAATTGTCTGTAAAAAAATTATAAACTTACCAAAAAAGTGTTTATTTTTTCATTTGTTAACGGAAAATTAGAGTTTGTTTTCAAAAAAATAAAAAGTCATTTCCCTAGAGAAAGTCATACCTTTATTTTGACAACAAAATTATATCGCGGCACTACTGAAGGCTCTTAAATAGTCGTCGTGGCCATATATTCAACAGCTATGCTACCTAAAAAAAACCAATTAGAGATATTTTTTTTTTAAACTAGCTAAAACACACAAATCTTACCATTTAAAATACCTTTGAGATATTTGTAAAAAACTTTGTAAAACATGCAAAACTTACCATCTAGCACCCAAAATTGTAACAAACTTCCATGGGGACCCTTGCTGGGGGGTTGGCCCCCCAGACGGCGCTTGGGGGCGCAGCCCAGTACTATTCGCCAAGGGCGCCACATACTCAAGCTATGTCCCTGTTAGGCTTACCTTAAAACCAATTACATCTTGGTTAATTTTATCCATATCAATTTCGAAGGTATTTAAAAAATCAATATTTTTATGATTTAAAAAGGTATTTAGGTCTTAAAGCAAATTCATCAATATTTCATCAATTGCTACAAATGTAAACTGTTACGTTTAAACAACCATTTTCTATTTGAGATAGCTAACCTAGGATGTTTATCTCATATGTTCTTGTGTATTAAAAATGTGAAATATTGTTTGATGGTATACACTAACTTAAAAGAATCATTTACTTCTTTTTATTGAAAATCAAGATAAATTATGAAAATAGATGTTAAATATTTTTGTTAATCCTAAATTCAGCCTCTTTTTATAGCTATTTGCTATATGAAAAGATATATGTCTAAATAAATCAAAAACAGTAAATTAAACTATATCATATATGTAATTACTTTGTAGGCCCAAAACAAATGTTGACTTAAATTTTATGAGTGTATTTGTTGTTTGCAGTTATTCCTATTCCAATTGCTTCGAGGTTTAGACTACTGTCACAAACGAAGAATCCTGCATAGGGATCTGAAGCCTCAAAATCTGTTAATAAATGAAAAAGGAGAACTCAAAGTAAGGAAATCATCAAGGTTTACTAAAATAAGGAAACTATTTAACATATTACACTGTGCATTTATTTATAAATAATGTAACTTATTTAGAAGTCAAGTTTGTTAATTTTATATATTAGCTTAAGTAATTATATACTCACCAACACTTTTTACAAATTGGAATGCTGGTAAATTAAAATAATTCTATTACCGATTTCCCTTGTTCGTGTTGTAGTCTGTAGTTATACAGTAATGTCGTGATTCTCAGGTACTGTGTTGTACGTTAACAAAAAGCCTTGTTGGAAAAACAATTTGATGATTATACTTGTGCATACCTCACCATCCTTTCCATCTATGTTACTTCCTTGCACAAAAGAAAAAAACAACAAGGACTTTATGTTTACTGTCTTAGCAATTTGTCTTGGGAATATGAATGATATCGGTGGCATGTTTGCTTAGTTTCATTATTATGCAAATTGTAAGGAAACCCCTTTTCCTACAGTAACTAGTTTTTCCCAGTTTTGAACTCAGGTTAATTCGCCTGGATAAAACATGTTTTACTGTAGTGTAATAAACAGCTCTAACGACTTGTGCAGCACACTGACAGCCAACTACCCAGAATACACAACCTTACCAAAACTACGTTTCCCTTCCTCCCAGTTATACCGGCCCTGGTTTTGTCACTTTCAGAATGTCCCTTCTAAAGTTAAATATGTTTGGGGCTATGTTAGGTTGCTTTATTAGAGAAAAGCTCAACTGAAACACTTAAAAAAATGTTCTTAACTTGATTCATCTTGCTGTTATTTAGACTTGCACATCTTGACCTATAACTCTGCTATTTGCACACTTATAATGGAAATGAAACAATACAATAATAGCGATAATACAGTAACTTGATAAACAGGAATATTCATTTTAATGATGCAGGTGTTTTATCCACTTTAATTATGTTAGTTTCAATTCAATTAATATTATATTATATGAATGAAAGTATTTTTTCTATCTCTGAAAAATAACAATTCTTTAACTTCACAATTTTTATTACTGTCCTAATTGTTTTGTTTTTTCAAGTTGGCAGATTTTGGGCTTGCCCGTGCAAAGTCAGTCCCAACAAAGACATTTTCTAATGAAGTGGTAACTCTGTGGTACCGACCTCCAGACGTCCTACTCGGGTCCACCGAGTATTCAACTCCCATTGACATGTGGTTAGTAAATCTTTATACTTGATCAAACTTGGCTAATTAATTGAACCAGTCATATCTGACCTCGGTATAACTGATTCCTCAGGATATCCGACTTAGTGTCCAACCGCTAGAGCTTTGTGCGGCCATGTACTGTTTTTGAGCGGCAATGATGTACTTTGCACTCATAATACACAAATAGCTGTTAGGGGAAAACGATCATCAGGACTCCAACTGCCCACTCTGCTCACTAGTGTTTCCTTACCATATATTTTTATGACATAGAATTATAAATCAGCTATTTCATTTGGGAACAGTCAAACCGCACACAGAAATCGGCATAATTATGTCATGATAAAAGTATCATTCTAATAACTTGTACCCAAAGTTATTTTACAGAACTTGCTTGAATTATTCCCGCCTTCAGCTTCGCCTTGTACGTGAAACTCATTTTCACATGCTTGGCTTCGCTTTGCACATGAAATTTAGTGTTCCTTTGCCTCACACATTGTGCAAACTAGAGTGTGCACCGGAAAATGCCACTGTCTATACTTGTAATGAAATACTACTCCCTAAAATGTGTAGTATTTGTAAGGGTACCAAAGAACTTATCCTATGCCAAGCTAGGAAATTTGAATTATTATTTGTCCAAGGCTGTCATAGAAAACTTTTAAAAATTAGGTTTTTACGATTATATCTAATGGTTTTTAAAATGGTTGCAACGTAGTTTTATTACTTGACAATTATATGATTATTGATTGTTCTCTGAAGAAGCAATAGCTCAAAGAGCCAAGAGATTTAATTGGAAAACATGAGGGAGTGAAACAAAAAGATATATTTGTATTACTTCACTACTGTCTCTCAGGTTCATTTTTGGTGACAGTGAGTTTACATTATTTGAGATAAAGCTGTAAACTTTTTCCATAAAGATAAGGAAAAAAAAACTTAGTCTGCAACAATCTTAAATAACGTAAACTTATGTTAGGTCTTCAAATCTAAAAAGTTGTAAAGTATGTTAACCTAGTTGGTAACCAAATTTTACCTCGGTGCCATTCTCTATAGGGGTGTCGGATGTATATTCTTTGAGATGGCTTGTGGTCGTCCACTATTCCCGGGCTCTACTGTGGAAGAAGAGCTAAGACTGATATTCAAGGGCCTAGGGTCTCCACCTGCAGACGCTTGGCCTGACTTGCACGTGCCATACACTTTCCCTCGATATTACCCGGAACCTATTCTGTCTCGGGCCCCACGACTCGACTCCGATGCAGTAGACCTTCTCAATAAATTCCTATGTGTAAGTATCTAAAGCAGAATAAGCTATGGTTGATGTGTCTGCTATCAAATTCAAATTCTTACTTTACTCGTAACATATTTTTTATTGTACAATGTACATAGATAGGAGTTTTGTCAACATTCATGATAAAACTAATTGCAATTATTAAAACTTTCAAAAAGTAATAGTAATACAAATAAAATAATTTAATCTTTTTATCCTTCTGGCAATTTTTAAAACTAAGCTTAAACTACATGATGAAATAAGTTACCAATCCGTCTGTGTTAGGACGGGATATAGGCTATTGTCTTGCATATGGTTTGACTACAGTACAGAGAAAAAGTAATTGAGGACTATTTTTTTAAAATATTGATGGCACAATTTACCTATCAAGCTTATCGAGAAAAAATGTCTTAATGCTATAATAAGGGTTTTCCAATAATAATTTATGTAAAGATTTGAAAATATTAATTTTTGCTTATGTTTTTTGATAGCTTGTTACAAAAATTTATATCCATGTTATTTGGACTATTTTTATACGGAGAAAATCTATGGTCTGGAAATGAGATAAGTACGAGTGGCTGTGGAATTGTTGTGGTTAAATTTAAACTTTTCAAGCTGTCCTGATTATTGTAGAGTAACTTAACATTTTCTAATATACAGGGTGTTTTTTTAAGTGTGCCACCATTGGGATCTCAGTAACTAATGATTTTACAGCTAACTTTAAATGGGGAACATTCTCTTGTTTTTAAAGAGGTTCAAAAATAATAAAATACAATTTTTGTAAATGGCCGCCATTTTCCAATATGGCGGTCAACTTTGAAATTTCTTATCGAACACCCTATATTTTATCATGTTTTCGGATAGAACATGCAATTTAAAAACTTTTTTATTCTTGACATTTTTTCGATAAACCCATTCGTTTAGGAGTTACAGCCTATGGAAAAATTACTTCCGGTGTACATTTTACATCATGTAGCTCCTAAACAAGTAGGTTTATAGCGAAAATGCGAAGAGTAAATAAGTCATAAGTCTTAAAATTGCATCCACATTCCAAAAAGATGATAAAATTTGTTAAAAATATTAATTCTATTATTTCAAAAATGGCGGCCATTTTCCAAAATGGTGGCAAACTTGAAAAGTGGAAAACTGTGTATTTTATGGTCTTTATGGACTGTGGATGCAATTTTAAGACTTATTTGACTTATTTACTCTTCGCATTTTCGCTATAAACCTACTGTATATACCCCTGTATATATATCTACCTGTTCCTGTTAAAATTCCATATTCTTTAAATAATGATCTACAGCTTGTTTTTTTTTACCGTTGCCATTGTCCTTACCTCTGATTTCTGTGCATTGAGAAGTTTTTTGTTTAAGATTTTCATCCGACTCCTTGTGGACCATCCCCAAAATGATGGACACATTTTTTATATTTGCTTCAAAAAGTAGACTCTTAGGTATAACAAACCTACTTAGGAGCATAACTTGCTTCTTTGATATCTGCAATAGTTAAAAAAATAAATTATAATTATGTAATTTTAATTTATATTTTCCTCACAAAGGACTCTTTTAGTGTCACGGTTTAATCGGTTACTATAAACCATTAAAGTTTTTAAACTACATAAATATAACCAAAGAAAAAGTGAAATGTGTCAGAGAATTTTCTAATTATTTTCACTTCGAACAACAATGTGTTGCCTTGTGTCTTATATTCACTACCCATGTGTCTTGTGTGACAAATTACATTATTTACAAGTGTAATGTGTTTTGTGTAGTACGTAGCCAAAAAGAGGATTTCTGCTGCCGATGCCATGAAGCACCCTTATTTTTGCTCTCTGGGACCTGCTGTACACAAATTGGCGGATGGTATGTATCTCTATCATCTCACCTTGTTTATTATTTATTATAAAGTATAATTACTTAAAATATAAAATAAATATATATGTAAATACTGTCTTCGCAATGCTTGTTTGGTTATGACACAACGGCCGTTCCGGAGATTACTCCATCGTTGGGTGTAGTCATACACTAAACTAAAATACTGTATTTACATATTTTATGGGATTTCTTCATTTTCATTGCGTCAATAAATAGTACACTTAAGCATGTTTACGGCTATAACTGGTGACCGGCTGATTTATAAGTTAGGTTCTTTGGCTATACTGGTGTAGAAGTGGAAATTTTCAATACAATCAAATCTACACCAGTAAATCCAGTAAAGCACGTAATTCAGGAAATATGTGTAAACAAATAAAACTGAATCATAAAAAATGTAAATGAAATTAAATGAAATTCCTTAAATGAGGCGAACTTAAGACCTCACTGTTCTTTCTTACAGTTAACCTCTAAAAAAAAACTAACAATAATAACTAAACATTAACAAAATAAAACTACAAAGTTTCCAAAAAACAAATAGGTCTAATAACATAACATGAATTTCTTTTCCCTGACCTACAATCACACACACAAACATACACATTTTAATTTTGTGGCTATATAATTTGGAGTTCAAGATAAATGGCTGAATGAGTGATTGAAAATATTCTGCTTTTTCTGATGTCTAAATACAAAATTGATTCATTTATGTAATATGGTGTGACGTGATCATAGCAGGTAATAATATTTTATCTTGCAACTCTTGATGTTTGTGTTTCAGTGGCCTCTATATTCTCTGTGCCAGGGATTCAGCTAAGTAAGGACCCCGGTTATCATTCCTCTGGTTCCAATGCGCGCCGCAGATTACCTGTACAACTACGTAGGCAGAGTATGCTCTTATGATGACATCAGTCAGCACAAGTCTGTTATCAGTGTATTCTTGACATTAAGTGCACTTTTCCGCTTCTGTTGTTAGCAATAGTTTGACCACATGTAATGCTACGGACTTTGGCTGTGATATTTGTGGTAAGAAACCCTTAAATGAATTATTACAGTGTGCATTATTTTAACTGTCATTAAGTTTAATGTATTTGGATGAAAATCATACTACCTTTTTTTAACGTCTAAACCTTGTTTGAAAGTGAACACTGCTAAGTTCGGTTTACTCTGTTTAAAGTAGTTATTCTACTGAGGACAGATTTTTTTAAATACAATTTAATCCTAAGTGAGATTTTGACCCATGTATGGTTTGTTCATAGCCTAAGTTGTTTATAGAATATTGAGGAAGTGATTTTAAAATTCAGTTTGAATCATGGTTTCAATAGTAATATAATACTGTTTTTGTGGGAATGAAAAATAGGTATCGTATCATTATTACTTATAATTTTTTTAAGGTTGGGTGAGTACTAATGATTTTAGTCTTTTAAAGTAGTTTTAACTAATGGCAACCGTAAGACATCGCCAAAATAAAATTAGCTAAAGCTAGTTTACTTTATGTTAAAAGTTTAATCAATTACTGTAACTATTTTTTCCAAATATTGAATACAGGCGGGCGCATCCAAATGTTTTGTAGAGTTTGGCAACCATCTTTATTCCCGCAATTATACACTATACAAATTATATCTAATTTATTATAAATAAAGTAAAGAATTTTATTACAGAATACAATTTTTAATAAAAAAAATAATGACAGCTAATGTTTCAGTGTATTACATGACTGTATCAAATGCATTGTTTAACTTTTGTATCACTAGAAGTTAGAGTCTTTGTATTGCAGTACTCACCCATCCATATGCTTTTATATTACTGAACTGTGCAAATTTTTGAAACTGTTAGGTAACTTTTGATTTTTTACTTTAACCTAGCTACACTTTTCATATAGGTACGCAACCTTTTAATTCAATCAACAGTTTTAGCATTTTCATGTTAAGAATTTCACTATAAAAATAAATAATACAGGTATTTATTTAAAGTATAGTTTATATGGAATATGGAATTTATATGTATAATTAATCGTATCAGTTAGTTTTCACTTATTTGAGAAATACATAGTTAACTTTTAAACCCAATATTTGACCAATTGGTCTGCTATTTGCAACATAATGATGAGTCTAACAATTTCTTATTGCATTATCTTATACAATTGTTAATCACAGGGTGTGCACAGGCACAGGATTAGAGAGAAAGTTAATTTTAGTAAATATACTTTGTTTCATACCTAACTTTCAGTAAAATTTGTCAACTTTAAGCAAGAATTGGCTGGGAAATGAGTCTTGAAAACATTGGGTATTATAGATTTCATCATATGTTTGTGGTGTTGTTTGGTTGAAACAATTTGTTTATTTGGGATACCTACAGGAAGTTTTTATAAAAAAAATTTGTTTTGTTTTGTTTTGCGGCTGGTCAATGTTTTCACAAATGTATTGGATCTAGCACAGCTGCAGCTGTTCATAGTTTGTCCTGTTGATGGGAACACCAGTGTATAAGCAGGAGCTCTTAGTTATGGGATATATTACATAAAAGAATATTCAGGGTAATCATTATTGTTATTGTAAATGCCTGTGATTGTGACAAATATCCAGCATATTACTATATTGGTCTGCAAAACAGGTCTTTGAGGTAAACTTGCCTAATTAATTTTTCGCTATAGAATTGTCATTGTGAATTGAATTGTTAATTGTCTTTTAACAACCAACCTATTCAAATTATATCTTTGGTTGGAATTCCAGAGAACAAATGATAAATGTCAATACGCATTACAGTAAGCTCAAGACTAAATAATGCACTGTATAATTTCAATAATATTTAAACTTACATTTGATTATACTTGTTGAATGGTTTACCAATGTCTTAAAGCCTGTTTATATAATTTTGGATTGTGAATATTTTATATTACTGTATGTTATTATATAAATCTTATGTAATTGTATTATCTTTATTACCCTAATAAAGCATTTTAAAAGTTTGTTTATTATTTTAAATCGGTTAAATTGATATTCAGCATAATTTGGAGCTTCTTTGCAATGAAAGGAAAATTCTTCAAAGGCATTATTATTATTAGGCATAATTATTGAAAGGCATGGCATGTTCTTGATAAACTCACTTTGATAATCGCTGTATTTTTTATATTACACAAATTTTGTTGCTATTTGATTTTAGACCATAGGTTAAATTCTGTGTAAATTGGTATAGCTGATAGACAAAGTCTGAACACCACTCCTAGTTACTTCCCATAAAATGTTATAGTAGTATCATTCAAAAAATACTATTGTATGTATAGGTAGTTGAAAAAGTCTGAAATAGTTGGGGAAAATAACATTTTTTTCTTTTAAAGTACATACCTTTTTAGGAGCAAAGTTTGATTGTAAAAGGAATAATTCATTAGCTATATGTTAATTGATTGTCAATTTTATTTCAATGTATTAAGATATCTTGTGATGAAATATAATATTACATAGGGTGACCCAGTAAAACAAGAAATTTTAATATAAAACATTTAACATATTTTACAAGCCGGTTGATGTACTTCTAGGAAATTTTTGTAGAACAAATAAACAATTTAATATGTATAAATAAAAAGCATTAGTAGAACAGGCAACAGTAGACATTAGCAATGTACACATTAAAAGAAAAAAAAAAACAACAGTAGATTGGAAACTGTTCAGAGAAAGCCTAAAAATAGGTAGAATCAATGGAATAAAAAAAATAAATGATACCTGTTAGTGTTTCTGTAATGGCACTTTTTGATTTTTTTTATTGTTAGAAATACTTAAATTTCTATTCTTATCAGCTAATATTCTTGGGTTGTTAGGAGTTTCCATTTTTTGCGTCACCCTTTAATATAAGTTAATAGTAAATATTTCACTTTAGCAAAGTATTTTTGAGGCAGTACTAAGGGTTTATCAATGTAAAATTAAAAAAGAAAGCTCAATATTGATCCTAAATTCTTTAAAAATGCTTCTTGAATGGAAAAAAATATTTCATTACAATTGACTAAATAAAAATGTTTATACTCAGTGTCCCCTAAAAATGTGCTTTTATATCATAAATCTGTCAAATAGTTTTGTTTACTGATGTCGCTTGTCAAAATTGACAAATTGTATAGAGAAGATATAACATAAAACAAGCATGAAGAGAATAGGGAATGCCAATAATTTGTGTTGACATTCCAAAACTTCGATATGTGCCAGTTAGGTTGCAGGTCCAGTCTTGCATGTGCCGTTTATTATATAGCCTCCTTACACTTATTTATTCAATAAGTAATTTAGACTTTAGATATTGAAGAACTGAAAATATTCTTATCCATTTAAATAATTTAGAAAATATTGTAATGTTATTGTTTGAACGCTGGTCTTACTCTGTAGCTATTGGTAGTTTGTTATATATTGTATTAATATGTACTGTAAATTGCACTTGTTGTATTTCATATATTTAAGGGTATCCACTGGCAGGAATAATTTTAACATATAAAAGAATTTTTGTCCGTTCAGGAATATTTTTATGGAGCTGTCTTTGTGAGCCCATTATTATTTATAAACTAGACAAATTGTAGTTTAGGTGAAGTCCGCCCATGTTGGCCTTCTTTTAAGGGTCATAAAACAGGATTTTATATTTTGTAATGAAAGATTTTAAAGAAGCACTTCTTTTATAGGTAGTAAAAATATATTCAATTCACAATAAGTAATTAATATTTTCAGATTTGTTGCTTTTGCTTAAAACCAAATGTAGGAAAAGTTAAACAAACATGGTTAGTAGATGTTTGATGGAAGTTGGGAAAAATTTAATTTCAATCGTTTGTTATACTTAAGCGTCAAGTGGAGTTGTACAAAGTTTGGTGAAGCTTGAACTGTTAAATGTGAATTGTTTTAAGCATTTAATATTTCTAAAAATTGTCTTTAAACATACAGATTTATACAAATTAATAGAGGTGTGCAAGCGGAGGCTTCAAGCTTGTGAGTTCGAGCTTGAGCCAAGTTTTTACGATCGTGGTGGCAGATCACATCTGCTAACACCACGCGATTGCAAGATTCACATTTTTGCTCGAATTGCAGATGACAAAAATAACGGTTCTGTGATCGCGCAAATGATGACGATTCTCAGAAAAAACCAAAGATAATAACAATTTTGCTGTGATCGCGGGAAACAGTGATGATGTCCACACGACCTTGGGAAGTGTTCACGATATTACCATGAATAACATTGTAATTAAGTGATAAATGCACATTTCACCCAATTAATAATTACTAAATCTAATACTGCTTTCTAAATACAGTGTACTATTATATATTATATTGCATTTTTAATATACACTGTATGAGAAATTATCTTATTATTTGGTGTTGCCTAGAATTCACTTCGTAAAAAAGCTCGATGTCTGGTTTGATAAAAAATCTGAGGCTCGCACACCTCTACAATTAAATATTCCTGAAGAATGATTTTTAACATTAATACCTTAACAAAAAAACGATGAGTTCAGGAAGCAATGATGCATGGTTTTCAACTATAATATCCTACTCGTTTAGACGATGTTCATACTGTACATTTATCACCAATAATGCGGAGTAAGGTGAACTGATGTCGGTCATATTATTTAACTTGTGGCCTATCTCAAAAATGTATAGCTTTGAAACAAATTTTATTTTGCTGACACATACTCATCCTGGCCTTTAGTAAACCAAAAGCATTTTTTAATATTAAGGTTCCTAACAAGGCTTGCTCAAAAACTCACTCAACGCAACCATATTTTACCCTGTAATTATAATACATCTGGAGTGTATAAGGATTTTATATTTTGATCCCATAAACCTGATTGTGAATTATGTCATGTGGTTGTATTAGAATAAGTGTAGGTCATTGAAATTATCCGATAATAGTAATTATGGTATTCTTGGTTGGTAAAGAATAGCCTACATTGTGGGTCCTTTCAAACATTGAGTACTGCAAGTTTAAACATCTCTGTAAAATCCAAAGGTTTACAATTATAACATCCAAGAAACATCGTATGCTGATAGTGTTAGGAGTTAAAGTTTCTTTAGTTGATCAATAAACGTCTTGAATATTATTTTAACGTCATTATTTCATAATAAAGACTAAAAATATACAACATTTTTCAGTTGTTTCTTCTTAACATGAAATAAACTTCAGATCACTTCACTATACAGGGTGTTTGGTAGTCAGTGTCAAATATTTTAAGGCATTATTAAGTACCTGAATTGCGATAAAAATACAGATTTGGATAGTTATATCTCACTCCTACTTATTTCTGAAACTCAATCAATGATTACATATTTAAACTTTTTTATAATTAAACTTCATTGGGACTCTTAATATGAGAATATGTACTTGTTTTCTATATCACACTGTACAACTCAATACTTGTTTGCGTACATTCTGTCAGTATTTTTGAGTCAATATTTTAATAATTTTCTATTGCATACATTATAATTTATTGCCTCTGACTTCCAATTAATGTATCAGCACAAGTTAGAGTCTTGTGTCTTAACCAAGTACGAATCAATGTAGTTATGTTCAGTATTAATTTAATTGATTTTTTGTGTGGTGAAGCACCCGTTAGGAGGTCATGATAATTTTTGGCTACATGAGTGTTTGTTATGTATTGTTATCTCGATGTAAACCTGTGAGTTATATTCATGAGATCTGTTAGTAAACGAAAATAATTTAATGTTTACACGAGTATTCCTTCTTTTACCTACTAGACTGTTTTAAAAATAAGTGATACAAGGTTAAACCAAACTGCTCTAAAAAACAAGGTTGGTTGAAACAAACTGTAATATTTTACGAGCCAGGGTGGATAATCCGATTATCGGTTAATGCGAGGACAACTCTGTACCCTTCAACGATGTATAATAAATTAATAACCCCCCCCCTTTAATTTATATAACCAACCCCAATACATATTTTATTTTATATAAATCTTTCAATTAGTAAACCGCAATGCAACTGACAATCGTTCATTGAATATAACCATTCATATTTTCTTTCTTCTAATTAACCTTTATGCATTCATATTAATATGAAGGCAAGCCATGAATAGTTATGTAAAATGTTTTGAAACAGGACTTTTTAAGTTCTAAACCTCATAATACAGGGAGCGGCAGAAATATCTGACGGTTTTCAAGCGAGTACAGTCCGGCAGCCAAGTGGAGGAGGGTGGTGGGGAGCGGCTCATTCTCAAGGCCAAGTGATGCCATTTCAGTCGCCATAGAGCAGTGGATCATGGCAATTTTGATAGAAAGTTACATTGATATAGTATGTTAAACCCTTATTCTTGAATCTACACATTTCAAAATACACCATAGGGTTTAAAGTTGACCCTAAAACCGTTTTCTAAAACGGTTGTTTTATAAAATAATCAAACACAAAGACAGTGGATCATGATTTGGGAGAACAGCAAATGGCGAATTTTAAATCATTCTTCACTAAAATTAAAGGAAATGAAATGAAAAATCCTTTATTTTTTCAGGCAAAGTTAGGGCCACATGGCCCTTTCTTACACTTAACCTGACATTAAAAATATAACATAAATAATGTGACATAGGGATAAATAACTTAATCTAATTAAACATAAAATATTTAACAATTCAAGTACCTACATATCTAAAAAAAACACATAAAAATTTAACAAATAGAAAAACACATTCACACACTCTCGCATACACGCATCAGCAAACGCGCAAGGTAACAGTAGCCCTAGGACACGCCAGCCGAGACCATCTTCTCAAAATAGAGCTTTTTCAGTGCCGCCACAAACTGGGAACGTTTTTCAAGGGTCTTAATGTGTAGGGGTAGGCCGTTCCACAGACGACAAGCGGTAACAACAAAAGCCCTGCCATAAGCTGTGGTCACATGATGAGGTATACGCAATGTAATCGAAGAATAACCGAGACATTCAAAAAAAGGAAGCAAGTAAAGAAAGGAGTGTCAGGTATAAACAAACTCTTGTAAAAAACCCATTGTAAAAAAATTGGACAGCATACACATAAAAATAATTAATAAATTTAATTATTTATTACATAGTTGAGACTCTCCTTAGCAAAATGGATTTTTGTAACACTGCAGCGAAAACAGCCGTTTTCAATACAGGTTGCAGGTCTTAAGTAGCTCTTTCCTCCCTAGGGAGTAAAAACCTTTTTAGTCCCTAGGGAGTAAAAGTCAGCTATTCTTAACTCGGTTGTAAACTTTGATTGTAAGCAATCGCATTTATCAATAGTATGTATCGATTGTTTTAATCGGTTGCAGCTCATTGCATTCTTGTCAATAGTTCAATATATTGATAGTATAATGTATACTAACAAAATTGTAATAGACAAAATAATTGAATCACTTCAGCTGCTTGTTTGAATTTTCAAAATTGAAAAGAAGTTTGATGCCGTTTCGAGGGGTTATCTTTACATGATAAGTAAGTATTTTTGTTTGCTTACTTAGTTTTCTTGAATAATGTTGGAATATGGAAAAAAATGAAGTAGCCTACATCACACGGGTAAAAGTATGTTTTCATCCCTTGCTCATTTTCCAGCATTGGTCGTGAAACTTGAGCTTGGGTGAAAAAGAGTCGCTTTAGTCCCCAGTGATGATATATATACTAGATAAGAGTTTTGTAACATATGAGACGTCAAAAACTTTAATGTTTTTGTTTAAAAAACACCCTACTTTTCAGAGATATTTTAATGTTCTTTCCAGGTACTTTTTCTGGTTAAACTTGTTTAAAAGGTTGGTTAAAGATAGTCAATGGTTAAAGTCTTTATTTCAGCCATTAAAAAAGGGGCAGGGAAAGGTTATCTAAGTTTTGGACTGATTTCAGAATTTCAATCAATCAACTTCTTTATTTCATAAAATGCACAGATTGGTACATGAAATTGTGTCAACATAGATCGCTAAAACTAGGGATTTTACAGTAGTCAAAACAGAATATATATAACAATTAATGACCTTCAAATTGATTTTCCTTTCTTTAAATAATAATAAATCCAGCTGATTAATACATCAAATGCAAATTAAAGTAACAGAAAACAAACATAGAACAAATCAATGGAGATACTTAAATGTTTTAGTTTTTTAGTGATTTTCAATTACAAAAAAAATTCTTGAATGGAGTAAAATACTGATTCAATTAAAAATCTTTTTAATGATTTTAAAAATTTATTTGGATTTTTCTCCAATCTTAAAGTTTCTGGAAGGTGATGTAAAAATTTGTTTCCTAAATAACTAGTTTTTTACTTATAAAATTCCAAATTGTGCTGCTCTACCAATCGGTGTGATCTTGTGTTATATTTATGAATATGGTTACCTATTGCAATTTTATCATTCATCAAAACAAATTTAATTGACTCATAAATGAAAAGACTGTAGACTGTGAATATTTTATGTATACAAAAGACTTGCCTTACCGAGGTCGTTGATCTTAAATTCAACACTATCCTCAATGCCCTGTTTTGCTGGAGCAAAACTCTGTCCATGTTTTTTTTTGTGGTAGATCCATAGACACAGACGTGTGAATGAATTAATGCATAATAGACTGCTTTTAACGTTTCAATATTACATGATGTAGCAATTTTTCTCAATGCGTAAAGGCTACCGGATGTTATTCTAATAAGATTGTTAATATGATTATCCCATGCCAGATTTTCATCTATGATTAAACCTAAAAATTTTGAGTGGTCTAATTGGGTCAATACATGATTATCAACAAATATTGTAGGCTTTATTTTGTTCCTAGTTTGTTTTGTTGAAAATGATACAAAATTTGATTTTTTTGAATTTAGAAGGAGATTCCTGCTATCTAAAAAGTCTTTAATTAATGATAAGCCAATATGGGATGATATTTCAATATTATTTTCAGTGTCAGCAGAGACAACCACATTTGTGTCATCTGCATAAAGACATATTTTTGTATCTCTGTCCCAAGTGACTTCTGGTAGACCCTTCAGGTACAGTAACAAAGGAACATTAAGGGACCTAAAATCGATTCCTGAGGAATCGATTCCATATTGCACTGTTAATGGGCGAGAGGTACAAGTTTCTTTATACTTAAACTTTTAAGTTTCACGATAGTAATTAATTTCCACAAATTGTTTTCTGCTGGTAAGATATGATTGAAACCATGCTAATTCAGTGTATTTTACTCCGAGTGAGCAGAGCATATCTAATAGTTTAGAATGCTCTATCAAAAGCTCTTGTCAGATCTAGAAAAATTCTAATTACCTTCTCCCCCCTGTCAATAGAATCAATGATCGACTCTACAAACTCGATACCAGCTGTTATAGTAGACTTTTTAGATCTGAAACCATGTTGTTGTTTGTCAAGAAGATTATTTGTTTCCAGATAATTTGAAAACTGAATAAACACAACTTTTTCTAAGATTTTAGAGAATACCAGAAGCAATGATATTGGTCTATAGCATCTAATGTCTTCTGGATCTCCCTTTTTGAGAACAGGAATAACTCTGGCTGTTTTAAGACTCTCAGGGAATACTCCTGATATGAGGGAATGGTTTATTACATGAGTTAGAGAAAAAAAATGTAGGGCAGGGCAGCCTTAATGATTGTAATGGAAATTTCATCCTTACCCGTGGATAATTTGTTATCAAAAGATAATATAATTTTTTTAATACACTGTTCCGTTACGGTTTTAAAACTGAAGGTGATATCTGGATGTTCATTGCCAATATTATAGTTTGTAGAATTTGTTGCAGTGTTAGGAGTTACCAATTCTTTTACCACATGGACAAAAAAGTCATTAAAAGTTTCACATATGACTTCTGGATCTGTCAAGTAGGTTCCATTGTGTAATAATTTAATATTTGCATTATAATGGGACCTAGAAGTTTTACCAACTTCTGATCTAATCAAGTTCCAAGTGGTTTTGCTTTTATTTTTAGATTTAAGGATTTTATTATTAAAATATTGTCTTTTGCTGTTTATTACATCATTTTTAAGTTCTTTTTTTCTCAGACTTTATCAACATTTTTAGATTTTCATCTTTCTTTAATCTAAACTGAGACTCTAAGTTAATTATTTCTGCCTGTTTATTTTTTTATTTCCTCACTGATCCACTGATTTGGTCTATGTTCCCTTTCAGTTGTATACAATTTTGGGAAGTTTATGTCAAATTGGTGTTTAAAATTATTAAAAAATGTATTATATTTAAGATCGACAGTGGATTGAAAAACCTGAAACCAGGACTCGGAACCCAAACCCCTACAGAATGATTCTGTGTTACTAAGATTGAACTTGTGCACTTGTTTCCTAGTTAACCTATTTTTTTTTAATTTACATTGTTCAACTCTAACAGCTGGCCATCATGATCAGAGATATGAGTTATTAGACCAGTTACTCGTAAGCTCTTAGCTTTTATGTTAGTAACAAAGTTGTCTATAGCCGTCTTAGAATGCTCTGTAACACGAGTGGGAAAATTCACCACATATCTCATGCCATAGATGGTCAGAATATTTACAAATCTATTATATTTTTCATCTCTATTTAATACATCTATGTTAAAGTCAACTGTTATTATTACGTTTTGGAATCTTTTACACACAATATCTAATAAGATTTCCAGATTTTCAAAAAATGTATTTAAGTTTGTGCTATTTGGAGATCTATAAATACAACCAAGTAAAAAAGAAAAATTGTGTGTTCTTATTTTTGTTAGACAACATTCAAATTCTTTTTCTATTAAGAGGGATTGAATAAAAGGAATTTTAACAGGCTTAACATTTAAGTAGTTCTGAGCAAGAATTATCACACCTCCACCTCGTCCTAAAGTTCTAGCATAGTAAGATGCAGTCTTATAATTTGCAAAGTTAAGTAAATTTAATTCTTCTTGTTTCATTTTGTGTTCGCTTAAGGCAATTAAATCTGGTTTTAGCTCATCAACAATAACATTAAGTTGATCTAGACGAGATGGTAGGTGTTGCACATTATGATGGAAGATAGAAAAAAGCTTATGACTTACATTATTACTCTTGTTAATATTTGATGAGCTTTGATTTCTCTTACTAACTAAACAGTTATTTAGGGGTAGGGCTGGGAAATGGTTTGGTGCTGTCATCTTGGTGAGGTTGTTGGCGTTACTGGAGAGTTTAAAGGAGTTTTCGGTGTTTTTGGAGTTTTAGGTGGTGTGGAAGGGTGGTGATTTACAGATTCTTTTTTGCTATGGCTATTTACATTTAGGCTATTGTTACACTGGGGAAATTTTAACACTTGCACATTGCTCTGCTTTTTCACTGCACCATTTACTACTTCACTGTATTTTCGGTGGTCAGAAGTCAGCAACGGTGAAGGGCTGGTCTCTGTTGGGAGCTGGAGCAAGTTGTTGGCACTGATGTTAGGATTTGCAGTAGTGATAATGCTTGGCTCTTCCTTGTTTTTACAGTTTTCAATTGTGTTCTGCAGCTGTTCCAGAAACTCTGAGTGTGTAAGACCATGCCATAGTTTCCTTGGCTGATCGTAAGATACTATTATAACTGTAGCATTTGTCAGGTTGTGCAGCTTTATTATGTTTTTAGCAAAATCTTCTAACTGCATCAGATCACGCACACAACCCATAGGTGAACAGATTAGGGTTTCAAACTTTTTGTTCTTGAAATCTTCTATGAGTTGGTTAAAAGCTTCATCGTAGTCTTGCTTGGTCGGTTTTCCATGATACTCCTGTTTGGTCACCAAACTGTACACCGTTGCTCCCCCCACAACAGATTGACAGGTCAGTTTAGTATTAATAAAGTCAGTTTCTTGTGGCCTTCCAAATTTGTTGCGAAACACAACTGCTACCCCAGCAGACATGTTTCTCTCGTGACTGAGGTCCCTAGAAATAGTGTGTGCAAATGCTGTTGAGGTATTACCTTTATTCAAGTCAATAATTTTCCTCATGTTCTCTTTCACAATATTAATACAGTTTTTTTTTCACTTTATGTTTCAAACTTGCTGAGTCAGGTTTAGGTTTAAGTGATGGCTGAAGTTTTGGACAAAGAATATCTCTTATCATAAAAGCTATTGTTTTTTTACCCTGCTTGTTGAAATGTAAACCGTGTTGTGTGTATAGGTGGCGTGGCAGTTTATTTATGGCCAGGAAAGAGGCATGTTTATGTTGGGCCACTAGTTTTTCAATATTCGTATTAAGGAACCATATTCTGTTGTTGAGGCCTGGGACATGATGCCTGTAGGGAAGTGCTGATATAATGATGTTAGTGTGCGTTGTATTTTCAAGCAATATCCTGATGGTTTCACAGTAATTTCTCTCTGCCTGACTAACTTCATCATTGGACCCACCCAACACAACCAGTGTGTCAGACTTTGTAAAGGATTTTGTGAGGATTTTAGCATCAGATAAAACCTCCTTCATAATTGCATTGGGCTTAAAGATGCAGCTTATGTCGTGTCCGCTTTTTTGCCAGATAGATGACAAATTAGGTGCAAGGTGTCTCCCATGGCTGTCAGCCAGTATTAGAATTTTTTTCTTGGGAAGTTTAGGTTGCCTCCTAGTCCTGAGGGATGATTTCTTAACAGTTTCAGTCTCATTACAACAGTTATGAATTACAGTAGGATTTTCATTTACTCTGCATATAGTTTCCATAGCAGAACCGATTGTGTGTTGATTATTCCTAGTGTCTTGCAGTGAGGCTTGAGCAGAAGCTGAGTGTTCTGAGAGTAGTTTTAGACCATCATAATATTTATGTACAGAGAAATCTTTGGTGAAAATTGAGCTTGTTAATGGTTTATTACTTGTTATCAAGGAGCATGCTATTTCAAGATTGTGTAAGACATGCGCGCCACATTCGGTTGTTCCTCTCTGGATATAACATTCCACATTTTTCAGCTCAAACGCTCCTTCATTCCCAAAAAACTGTGCCAATCTCACACCGAACTCTTTAGCATGACTACTACTTAGACCAGCAAGTGAGTCCAAATGATAGGCAACATTTTGAAATTGATTATAAACTAACACAGACCAGTGATAAGAACCAGATTGAGTGTTAGAAGTTCTGTTATTGATAATTGCCATGATGTAGTCTTTATTTTGCATTTCAATTTGATTGCAGAGTTGCATACTGAGCTCCAGGTCCTCTACTTCCTTCACTAGGTGGCCTACTGAAGGACACAAAACAAAACTGTTAATTGGGATGTTCAATTTGCTTTTAATCCATAGATTAATTTCTTCATCATCCAGTTCATGTAGGGTATTAGGTGCGATTGTTTCTATAACTGCAGGTTTTGGATTTGTTCTATTACATTCCGATTGTGTTGTTTTACTTCTACATATACTTGTATCCATATGAGGCTGATTTGTCTTTGAGTTACTTGTAGAAATACTCATTTCTGTATTTTTTTGTTTTAACATAAGTAGTTCCAGACTTAGTTCCTTAAGAGTACTTTCCAGCTTCCTTATTTTTTGCTTCAACTCATCACAACTGTTACACTCCTGTACTTTTTTCATTTTGTTGTTGTATGGAATCAATCTGTTCTTGATACAAAATTACCTTAGCCTCTATAGTTTTAAGTTTAACATCCAGTTGAGTTTTCCCTTCATTTAAATGCTTTATTTTAGATATAAGCATAGATTTGTCTGATTCTAGCTGTACAATTAAGTTTTCATTAAAGGCTTTGTCTTTTAAAATTTTTTCTCCAGTGAATTTATGTTGTCTAAGTGATCTTTTTTTATTTCTTCAATATTATTTTCCAATTCATTTTTATCACATTGTAGGGCTGTTATTTTGTCTTCCAATTCAAACTGTAGTTTAGATTTTGATGTTTTAAGTTCATGTATGATTTGATTCAGAGTTTGATTCTCAATCAACAGAGCATTTCCAGCTTCTGCTGCAAGAGTAAGGGACGTTTCCAGGTCAATGTTATCATCCTCAGCATTAATATTGTTCAACTTAGATTCTATTTCAATCAAATGTGTTTGATTATCCACAGGACTGTTCTCGATTTCTGTTACATCTTTACATTTTGAGCATTTCAAATCCAATTGTTCCCCATTACACATTTTTTTGAAGACATCATCAGTTATGTCAGTACACCTTCTATGATACCATTTTTCGCATGCCCCTCTGCATAAAACTGCATTAACCCTCACACCTTTGTGGCATAATCCACAACGATGTTGAGTCATTCTAAGGACATTAAATATTTGTCTAATATATTTCTTTGATAGGTAGTCCTTTTTAATACAAACGTTTAAAGTTGTTTCAAAATTAAAAATTAGATAAAAATGTTAATTAATAAAAATCCCCAAAAAAGGGAAATTGGGATAAAACAATAATTAAAATCCCAGAGCAGGGAAAACAGGGATAAAGTTTTTCAGATCAGGCCAAACAGATAACTGAAATGTTGGACGATCATGGACACAGATAAGCTAGACCAAAGTTCAACTGACTCTTATCAGAGCTGATAACAAGTTCCTTGAAGTAATTTAACTAAAATATGCAGGTAATTTTATCTGTTTTTCATACATTACGTGAGAGTCCTTGAACACTTCAAAAAATTCTATTTACAGTTCGATACACAGATAAAAAACACACAAAAACTACACAATTTTTTTTACGATTGACCAGTATTTGTCCACTAAAAACTTAAAAAGATCGGGAGCACCAGTTTATCTCAACCTGCTACTGAGTGTCTAACCCCACCCTCAGCAATTTATTTTATTTTTTTTCTGTTATTTATTTATTTTTCTGATTGTCTCCAAGCTCCATAGATCTTTAATTTCAGGTTTAGAGTGGCAAAATAGAGTTAGCAGAGACATTTTACGACTTCACGACATCACGGTCCACCCAAGGTACGTTTCAAAGGATTTGTAGATGAGTAGCAAGGATCTTCAACCTACGGCCAGCAGGCCACGTCTGGCCCTTGAGCAGATTTTATTTGGCCTACTAAAATTATTTTTATATAATGGTTTTATAAAACTGCTGATTGTAAAAGTCGCCGCAACACTCATGAGCATTTAACAATAAATTAACATATTTTATACATACAAACTGTTTCATTAAGGTTTTTAAAAAAGAAAGCTATTTTCGCTTAGGTTACTTAAAATTGTTTATCAAGTAAGCGACAATCCACAACTATTACAATGTATCAAAACCATGTTTTTACATATTTGGGCTTAGTTGATTCACCAACTATATTTTTCGCTTTGTTTACAAGTTGAATCGTGAATCTTACACCAACAGATGTTTGCTCTCTCTTTACAGCTTCCTCAACTTCAAGTATTAGTCTCAGTTATATTTAGAATCTTTCAAACTCTCATCGGAAACACTTAATTATTGTGCTATAAATTTTAATTTTAGGTAGAACAACCTTTTTTTCCTCCAGCTAGAGTAAAGACAAGAGAGCCCCCTTAGTTTGCGAATATTACCAACTGATTAGGAATCCAGGTTACTAGTTTTGTGTTGTTCATTTATTTACTTTATGATTAAATATGTTTTATAGAACAATAAACTTATATTTACATTTTATTAATTAAGTAATAATGGCTGAGTTTTGAGTTTTCATGGCTGTGTATAACTTAAGGCTGGTCTGACAAAAAATTATCACATTTTTAGATTCAGCTTACAATATTGAAAATATTGCTAGAAAAGGTCATTAAATCATAAACAGTTTTTGAGAAGTACCTATATTGCACATTTACCTCCACAAATGGTTTCTATACATTCAAAAGGCCTTACAACTAATCATTTAAAACATTATTTCTTTGTTTTTCAAACTAATTGCTAAAGTTAATTTAAATCACATTTTAAAATCAAAATACAAATCCAAAATCACAAAATTTCTTACTGGAGAAAATAGATAAAACTTAAGAATGCTATGTAACATCTAGAGCCACATTTAGCCATTCTATTCAGTGGCCCTAGGCCCACAGACCAAAGAGCGCCCCCATCTCACAATGGCCTGCAATCCCGATCCCATCCTGTACATAACGATATGAGGGGGGAAGTATAAATGTAGCCTACCCACCAGCTGTGAATGAATTATTGTCAAATAGATATTTGGATTGCATTCAATGTAAAAAAAACTGTAAAATATGAGTTCTTCAACTTATTTTGATACTGACTCTCAAATAAAACTCGCACACAATACATGTATAATGGAAAATATTTGCAAATTCTACAAATGTATTGAAATCATACAGCCTGCAAATAATATATACAGGCATAATTTGTGAAAATTCTAAATTGCTAGCGCCATTAATCTTGAACCAATGTGACTTGATTGCAAAAAATTCTAATTAAATATCCCTTTATTGTCATATTAAAGTTAGTCATAATAGCGTAGCTACTAAACAGGTGACATTGTCAGTAAGTGGGATTGTTGCAGTTTCGATTGTCACGGCCTACGAAATAGGGTCATGTAAGATGCAACGCAAAGACCTTCCTGCGTTGCATCTAAAAATATAAGCTTAGTTTTTTTTGCACCCCTTAAAACTTTTTGCCCTCTAAAATGTTGCGCCTTTGGCCTGGGCCTAGTGAGAAATGCGGCTCTGTCCAGTAACCAATTTACAAAGTAGCAGTCTTCATTTCCTTAGTTTAAGGTGTTTTCAAAAATATCGAGAAAATGCTTGATTTCCTTACTGAAAATAATGTCAAGGGAAAATAACCATTTAAATGTAGTAACGATTCTTATAGTAGTATGAGATTTGAAGATGACTATTCTAAATATGACTAACATTTAATTGCTTCAATGTGATTAAGTTTCATAATTCCTTTTTATGAGTAGTTTCTCAGAAAAAAAATCTCGGAATTTTGAGACCCGTCCATCCCTTTTTTTTTATAACAGAATATGATCACAAAATCGAGTTTAAATCAAAGGCCAATTCAATGTTTAATGTGTCATTTGGTGTCTTAACTATTCTCCAAAAAGTTCTTGGGTGAGGAATGTATAAAAAAGTGTGCCAAAGAGTGCACATAAATACTGCTGAATAGGTAGTCTGTTCTAATAACAAATAATTTAATTGAAACAAGGTAAGTCTTGATAAAGGATACATATGTTCTGCAAGTTTGTACATGGGCTGCATGGACTTGCTCAGTTCTTCACACTTAGCCATAAGCTGGTACATCGACTGAAAAATAAACATATCATGTTTAAAATTACTGAATGTAATCCATTATAACACACTATTCATAGACCCTCCTTTACTGACAATTGTTTATACAGTACAGAGTATAACATTTTTTCAGTGGCATAGCCAGGTTTGGAGTGCGCTTGGGCAGCTTCCAAACATTGATCATCACCTTACTTCTTCGTTTACAGTCTTTGCAGAGGTTTTATTAATAAACACTTAAAACATAACTTACGCCAAACTACACTTTATTTTATTTCACAATAAATTAGAACATAGTTAATAGGCTAAATTATTATGTAATTTGTGAAATAAAAGTATGTGTATTAGTAGTATTATGTTTTAGTATATTTCGTCACTAGGGCCTAAAGTGACTCAATCCACACATATGTACAACACTCTTTAAACCTTGTAATGTTAGGATTTTTTTAGTTTTGTGTATATAATGTAAAGTTTTGTTTTTCCTGTTCCAGTTTGGACTCTTTCCCATTCACCTTTGTGGTTCTTTGTGGTTCTGGAACTTTGTTGTGGTTCTCTAAATTTCCACTAGAATTCAGGACAATTATTTTTTTGGACTAAAATCTGTTCATAAAGTGAATATTAGAAATGGGACCTCTTGTCGTTATGGCGAAATAACATTGAGCGACAAGTGGTACCTTTTCTCAGACTGTGCAGAGGCTAACAAAATGATTTATTTCGACCTTTTACATCTTCAATTCGATATTTTAACCGATACTGTCCTGTTCTAAGTTAAATAAAGTATAAAAATTGGTAAAAAACAGAATTTCAATATTTTTGACCTTAATTACTTATATCGGCCGTACTGGCATTTTATGCATCACCGACAAGAGGTCCCTTTTTGCATTCCACATCACATATAAAAGGGTTATAAGGAAAATAACTCAATATTCTTTTATGGTTGGTTTTCTTTGGGTTGAATATGTTGCAATGTGGTATTTTCATTACAAATTATTCATTTTGATAATCTTGGATTTTAGCCAGAAAACTAACATCTAATATTTAACGTATAAGGTATTTATTGTTATGGTACTCCTCTAGTTTGGCAACTTAATTGTCTTTAATATATTTTATGCATTTTTAAATGTAAGCGACTTTAAAGTAGGCTAAATTTTATAGAAGTAATAATTGGCCTTACTTTGATGTTTAAATCGACTGCATCACAAGTCTTACAGACAACATCTCTGTGAGTCTCGAGGCACTCAACAGTAAGTGCTGACATCTGAAACAAACCAATACAATCAATCAATCAACCATGTACACTTGTATAACACCATGTAGCAGTTTGCCAGGTAATACAGTATTATAGTTAGTCTTTATATCCCGTACAACATTTGCTGGATTTTCTGTCTGATAGCTATAACAGTAGGACATCAATAACATTCACCTTGATATCTCGGATTTTTCATGATATTCTTGAAATCCCGGTAACTCACAATGCTTAAAGTACCTTAGATAAAAAAAGGTAATAAATTTAAACGTTTTAAATATTTAACCTTGACAAGTAGAGTTTTTAACACTTTGTGATTATCACTACCATCTTTTATTTTGTAAACCACAATACTAAAACTCTTTTACATAAAGTTTCTCCTTCTCAAGCCTCAATAACTCAAAGTTTACCATTATAAGTTGAAGTCCTCATGATGCGCCTCAATTATTCAAAGTTAAAAGCCGTACTTTGGAAATCAGCTGTCCTTGAATTCTTGTTAGGATGTGAAACCCCATGTTTAGCTAGTACTGTTATGTTATAATGTCAGTTATTGAGATTATTTTGGATGCGTCAGATGTCATGTTGAACCTGTATTTATCATTAGCTTATTTATGTTTTGAAACTCTCAGGTAACCGATCACTCCATCTTGTATGAATAAGTTGTCTTTGTAAATTGGCTGCTTTCCATTGGAATAAATAGATAAATAAATGGGAAAACAGGCTATTATGCTACAGGGTAGGGAATTGTTTCAACATCTCGATGTATTCTGTTGTACACAAATGGTAAAAGTAAAATGTACTATGCTTCAATAGAATATTGAATAATAAATTTTTGTTTACATAAATCATTGTACCAGTTAATGATCGTTGCAAATAAATAAAAAAAAGCTACAAGTGAATGTAAAACGTTGAGAGACAACAAAGTAGAGTGATTCAGTTATGAAGGTTAGATGAAAAAAGTTGAAATTGCTAGGGAATGTGCAAGAGACATTTTCATTTCATGAATAATTTTGGAAAATCGGGAAAAACCATGCTTAGAGTGGATTGTTATGGTGAGTTTGAAGACAATGATGCTTATAAACCTAAGTTAACAAATTCGGTACCATTATAATGTTTATTTTGCCAAAACTACCGTTGCTAAATAAATTATACATACAGTACTGTGTGTGCACAAAAAGTGGTTGTTTTAGTACTTGATACAGTATTTGACAACTCTATATATACCTGGTATATTTTCCTTTCTATTCATATTGCAGTTTTTTTCATGTTCTAAACATATATTTTATTTTAATCTCTGTTTATATAAGCTAGGACAAAAAGTTAAGACTTATATTTGTCCTGAATTACCATTGCTTCATAATAAATACTGTATTGTGTATGCAACGTAAATTTTTTTTAAGTATATTATATCTTCTACAGTTACCTTTCAATACTTGGAAATAGCACAAGCTCAAGTTATAAAGTTTTAGTGTGTTAAAATGGAGTTATGAAATTGGGACGTAACATTATAGTCAGAATTCAATACTTCAGCATCTCAAATTTTCGGAAGGACAACTTGACAACTCAAACCTCCCTTACTCAAGAAACTTGTTTCCCCTTCCCTCCTCAGCTATACTAAGAACCTATATTATTATAGGATCTGATATTATGGTCCTGTTTTCCTTATTGTCTTCTTATAATTGTTGTACCATGGTTGCTTAGTCTATTTGAAGGTGTGCGAAAATGGATTATTTGTTTGCAACAAAATAACTGAACTTAAATCAAATAAATACTGAATCAAACTCATTGGCCTATAAGTAGTAATTTTTTAGAAGCCTAATAACAGTCATAATTAAGTTAAGTTAAAATGAAAATTAACATGTTGTGAGTGGAGATAGCTATGTAGTCTTCAATTAATATTTTTTTTTTTTATTAAATGTGAAGGATTTAGGAAAATCATAGTTTAATCAGCCAAAGTCTATTTTCTTCTGAATAGAGTAATTGATTACTTGTTAGTTAAATTGTGTAATTTGTAGTTAGTTAAAACTACCTTTGTAGTTTTCAGGTTTAACTTCATCGATATATGTATGGAAAAAATATTGTTGTAACTTAAAAACTAAACCCCCATCCTTCCATTGGGGCCAATGTTACCCTCTCCCCCTCAACCAGTGGTGTAGTCGTCAAATGTCCAGTGCGGGAATGCTCACCATCGTCTAAGAACTGACCAGCATATAGGATTAATATACACTATAGATCCATTGAAAAAACAGAGTGGGTACGCTGTTTCCACGCTACTGCCCTCAACCCTTAGCTCAAGGTCAGAGATGACAACGAAAGTAGGCAACGCTTCGCCACTGTATAAATATGTACAATAAATGAAAAGAAATGTTTTTACTAACACTGTGGAGGATCCCAGCAAGATTTTCAGTCAGCGAATCAACAGAAGATGCAATCTTTCCCACTTCGACTTCGAGGTCGGTCAGGATTGTTGAATTGATAGCAGGAATGTGACTAGCCAATGTCTGCCGATAGAGCCAGGGCATTCCACTTCCCCAAACTTTGCTATCTAAAAACATTATTATGTTATTGATAATACATTTCAAAGTAAATAATAACATTTGAAGAACATGTTTTATTGATTTATGGTGTTATTTAAATTTCCCAAAAGTTGGTTAAAAAGCCAACGTAATTTGTTAAGGCTCCTAAGAGAGTACTCTTGTACAAACAATGCTTATTACAAAATTATTCATTTTTATAACTGTCACACCTACCCCTTCCTTGTACATCACCACCCGATCACCACAACAGGCTGAACATTAAAATGCCTTTGTTGAAAATAGTCAGGGCCATTCTCCATCTCAATGTCACCCAACGATGGGAAAACATACTCCCATAACATGTCACATTGAATAGCACCGTTTATATCCCCTGATATACTGACCAAAACCTGAGAAGATGTCAAATTTCACTTAAAATCATGCTGGGTCACTAATGGTGCTCATATCGAGTTATACTAAGTTTCTAATAAAACTTGAGAATTTAAGCTTTAAATACATACATAAAACATTATACATAGTCTCTTATTTGGTATCAGTATTTACCTTTAAAATATTTCAGTTCTTTTTCGGACACATGTTATTATGGTCGTTATAAATCTAAACAAAATAATGCAACCCCTTTATTGAACAATTATGGATAAAAAGTTATTGCAACTTTTGTGATTTTCCTTATAAAATATAATAGTTCCCACCACTTATATTGCCCATGTTAAAAGTTCTTGATAAGCTAAAGGGAGAAAGTATGTGTCAGATTGCTGATACCGTTTATTACTCTTGGAGCACATTCCTAGTTAGAGGAAATACTGAATAGCTTCAGAAAATTCTCAAGTATGGTACACTATAATATTGTTTAGGAGCATTAAAATGTATCCCTCCAGAGATAAATAGTAATATATCTTTCTTTTATTTCCCCGAGCATGGGCTTGTAGTCAATTCGGGGAAATACTATTCCTATGTCTCACTTATTTATTTCTTGTACATATTTTGTTGATGAATAAAGTTAAAGTTGTTGATTTCATTAGTTAATATGCACTTATTTATAATGGTTGGGAGTGTTTTAAATCAGGACCCGGCAAAAGTAAAGTAGCATATTCAACCACAATATCGTAACGGTATACTAAACTATTCTCTATAATCTATAACTTACCTTCAATTTTACTAATGGGACTAGAAAGCTTAATTTTTGTCTCTAAATCTTCAGCAACAAAGGAAACCATTTCACCATCTTGCGTAATAGTCCCATTTAGTTGATTGAGAAACTCTACAGCTCTATTTGTACTTGAAGAAGTAGCAGACTTTTGAGACTCTTCTATATTTAGAGGTAATTTATTTGGTCTTTCAAATGATGCTTTTGATTCACCATTTGCATCAACTTCTTGAATGGAATCATGAAGGTCCTCTAATACAGAATCATCTGGTTCTGAAGACTGAGTATTAAATGATATTTCTGTGTAAGAAGCTGTCATTCCATGTACCTGTACAGTCATTACCAATTACAAATATAATCTTAATTAATCAAATACAATCTAGTAGAAATTGTAAAATATTCACAAAACGGAGCAATTTGTTTGAATATTGGCTGAATTGAAACATCTATTACTTTGTTCGCATTAAACATATTTTCTCAAGATGTTCTTTAGATATTTAGCAAAACTATTATAACCGTATCCCAACGTAAGTACAAGTGATTGTCCATCGGGTTATGGGTATTTCTATTAAGGCCAAAGTCTAGTATAGAATGCTTGGATTTCTACGGCAGGTTGAAGTGTAGGCCTATAAATATCAGTCACCATCAGTGCAGGTACAGGTACAGATATGTCATTTGGTCAAAGCAAGATGTGGTTTCAAGTTAAACAGTCAGATTACACAGGAAACGCCTAGTTTAAACATCTTATTAAAATATCATTATGTGCCAAAACAAAACTTACTATTTGTTACAAATTTTTCATGGAATATTCTTATATTAGAAATACCGCATTAAAGAAATTATCTTACAAAACACATTTCAGGATGATATTTTGTATTATAAACAATAAAACGTAATTTCTTTAATGAAGCCAATGGAAGTTTTACAATAACATAATTTGGGGAAAACTTGAACTTTTATGTTAAGTTAAAGTCTTATATTGTCTAAACCTAATTTAAAATTGTGTATCACAGCTCTATTCTTGCTGTACTTTGAACCAATTTATTTTAAAGATAATATTAAATATAATCTTTAAAATAAATTGGTTCAAAGTGTGCCAAATTTTGGCAGCAGGTGGTATGCTTTGTTCTTTTCTGATAAGTAAAAAAATCAAGAACCTAGCCTACCTATCTTGCTTTAAAACCATTTAAATTTGTAAATACAGTAGACTCCCTCTCATCTGGACTCCTCGGGACCGAGGCCAGTCCGGATAAAGGTTTTTCCGGTTAAACCGACGTCCCCAAAAACCCGTTAAAATGGACCATTTACTGTGATATTCGACTTAAATTTAGGAGAGCATTATTGTATTTAGACACGTGATTACTGGTCTCAAATCTTTCCCACGAGAACAGTAGTTTCAGTACTGTCCACTTCCTGCCGATCTAGTCCGGTTAAACTAATGTGCTGATAAAAATTGTCCGGTTAAAGAGATGTCATTTCCGCCGAGTGTAGTCCGGTTAAACCGATGTCCGGTTAAAAGGTGTCCGGATAAGAGGGAGTCTACTGTAAGAATAGGAAGGTAAAAATACTACAAAATTGAAATGAGTTTATTTCATTTGCTTATTGTTATTTCAATTCCATAAAAAGTCATGCAAGTTAGGCGAAACATACATAGCCCCTTGATTATACACTAACACACAGTTTTTCATTAAACTTGAATATTTAGTAGATGTTTTTTTATCTTTTTTGTACATTGTTCCGGGGTTTTACCTAGCAGCAATTAGCCTAAGTAAAACTGCTCGGGTTCTGAGTGGACCCTAAATTAAGTTGGAACGACCAGATCAGCAAGGTGTGAGTTAAGTTAAGACCCTAACCTCTAGAGGCTAAAGTGCCTCTAGAGGAAACTAAGTAACATCGTTCCGTAGTTGTAGTAACTGTATATCATGCTCATGTCACAGCCATGACAATTAGTAACAACTGATGTTCCAGAGTTTTGAAAACAGAAATTACGATATGCATGTTAGGGTGACCATGGGAACCTATAGTAATTTATATATCCATCACAAGAAACTAGATTTGTACCTGAAATAAATGGTGAAAATATTTCTCTGCGAATACCTAAAGCATTCACTTTCAACTAATAAAAGCAACATAAAAGTTAGAACAAAAACTGAATTGAATAACAAGAGAAAAGTACAAAATCCAAACATAAACATTAAACAATGAAAGGTCCCAAATTCGACCTAGATTAAAATTTAAATTAGAGCGGGAAACGGTGTTACCGACAGTGTCCACCCGCCATACTAGCAGCGTCTTAAGGACGAAGGGTAGGTAAGGGTAGAGCAAGAGTTCTCCAAGACCCAGTATGAACCGTCATTCAATCGGCCGGCGTGTTGCTCGTCACTTCTCTCTCTCTCCTCTGCTCCCTTCTAGACTAATAAACCCGCTCTGGTCTAGCCACAATATTGGTATAGTTAAACTTAGTCGTTGTCCCTATTTTGGACATTAACAGTAAGTACTCCGGTATTAAATATGTTTTAAATTTACTATTATTATTGTAGAAAGAATCTATAATAGTGTCAATATATAAAAAAGGTGACAAAGGAACATGTGGCAATTACAGAGGAATATCTTTGCTCAGTCATGTATATAAAGTTTTATCAAAGATTATTCAAAAGCGCCTCGAGGAATACACAAGTAGTAAAATAGAGGATCACCAGGCGGGATTTGTAAAAGGGAGATCTACAATGGATCAGATTCACATACTTAAACAAGTTATTAGTAAGCACTGGGAATACAATAAAGAAGTATATGGGCTTTTCGTCGATTTTTCAAAGGCCTATGATAGGGGAAGAGTATTTCAACAGATGGAAAAGTTTGGGATCCCCAGAAAACTAAAAAAACTAGTAGAAATGTCCCTGAATGGATCAAAATGCAAAGTAAAAATAGATGATGGAGAGTTATCAGAAAGCTTTGAAGTGAGGACAGGCGTAAGGCAAGGTGATGGACTGTCACCTATACTATTTAACATAGCCTTAGAAGAGGCCCTCCAACAAGTAAGACAAACAAAATATAGGCTTGGAAATGGGAACAAAAATAAACATTCTAGCTTTTGCCGATGATGTAGTCATTCTGTCAAAAAACAGAAATGACCTAGAGGAGTTAACCAGACTGTTCATACAAAAAACAGAAAAAAATGGGCCTAAAGATTAATGATGAGAAGACAAAATATATGCACTTCACGAGACAGCCAAATGAAATGAGGGCAAATGAAATGAGTATAGATGGACATATTTTTGAAGTTGTTGAACAATTTAAATATCTAGGTGTAATTATATCAAGCAGCAATAGTGAAGAAATGGAAATAAATTATAGGATTGCTCAGGCCAATAAATGTATTTCTAGGCCCTACACTTGTAAGAAATTGTTGACTTCAAAGATTCTCTCGCATAGAACGAAATAATTCAACCAGTATTAACATATGGAGCTGAAACTTGGATATTAAACAAAAAAGAAGAAAACAAAATGATTGTTTTTGAAAACAAAATTTTAAGAATGATATATGGCCCAATACAAGAATATTGAGAATGGAGAAAAAGGCATAATAGGGGGATAGGCTAAGGAATATGTACAATGATTATGATGTAGTTAGCACACGTGAAAGCAAGGAGAATAAGGTGGGCAGGACACGCACTACGGAGAGAATGGGGTTCACTATTAAAAGAAGGAAGTATAGGAATGCCAGAAGGGAAACGACTATTAGGAAGGCCCAAGAAGAGATGGTGGGATAGTGTCTCCAAGGATGTCAGAGAAGTGGGGGCAGCAGTGGAAGAGGCAGAAGATCGAGAGAGATGGAGAGCAGTTGTTGGTGCGGCCAAATCCCGCCTTGGGCATAAATGGCCATGGGAGTGAGTGAGTGAGTATTATTATTGAAGGTGCTTTTGTTATTTCCTTTTTGGTGGAAATTATAGGCTGGCTACGATAGTTTCAAGCTAGATAGGTCATACCCTTCACATGACTGTTTAGTATTAGGTATTACTAGTTGTTTCTTGAGTTTAAATTAATTTTTGGTGTAGGCTAGACTAATTGATGTGTACTATCGCATTTTGATTACCGTAAATATATTGTTAGGGGACAGGTAAACAGGTCACGTCCATCGTTATCCGATAGTATTTCAGTGTTAGGCTACTCCTATTATTCATATCCATTAAATTAAAGGTACAGAACATATTTGAATTTTAATTAAATTGAAGGGCTGCACTTTACTTGACGTCCTACACTCATTCAAATGAAAATATCGATCGATATATCGATTAATCGATTGCTTCATTCGATATATCGTTTGGTTAGTTAGGTAAGGTTAACCTAACCTAACTAACCAAACGATATATCGAATGAAACAATCGAATGAAAATATCGAATCGAAAAAACAATCGAATGAGTGTAGGACGTCAAGTAAAGCGCAGCCAATTGAAGTGTTAGGTGACGGGCGGAACAGCCCTGTCTACAAAACTAATTGCTTGGCCGTACCGTACTATTTTAGGTATTGGCTCTTTACGCTAGAATAAAGTATTGTATTTTATTACCCTAATAAATCAAGACCAAACTAATAGGTGGCAGGACAAAAAGCTCTGATTATTAAGTTAGCCTAATTCGTTTTTTATTACAGATTCCAATTCTTATTAGGTGACGGGCGGAACAGCCTTGTCGTTATCCATCCCGTCTTGTGGTCCATTAATTAAACCAGTCTAATTCACGTAAAATTGATTTAACCTTGATATCTTCCCGATTAAAGTCCCGATAAAATTGTACATCATTACACTTTATCGTATCGTATTCAAAGGTGAAGTAACCTTTTCAGTAAGGAGGTTTTATTTTGTGAGCGTAGGTAACACACTAGCAGTAGTTGTAGTTCACGGCTAACCTACGGTTATTTTAGGTGACGTTTGCTTAGCTCCTCAAACCAAAATTGTAATGCAACACCATCGGGGATTAATTGGCTTTAATTTATGCAATGATGATGATCAATGGTTGACTGAGTGAATGATAAAATCCTATGGTCTAAGCCCAGCCAATTAACCAATTAAATTGAACCATTGGCTACATTAATTATATAGAGCAATAGCTAATTTCTTAGGATCTAATAATGAAGGGTACAGTTTCTTAACTGGGCTACGCTTTCAATCAATATTAGCGTAGCCCATTTAAGAAACTGTACCCATAATTAATTCTACTCACCACTTCATCTTCCAAATCTATTCCAGCAGGATTATCTTCATTAGATGTTTCCATTTTAGTTTTAATAAGTTTTCCACTTATGTTTCCCCGTACATTTTTTCACAGTTTATACGGATTAAATGATTCACATATGTACTTTAAATATCATTGTACCTAGTAAATTTATTTATTAAAGTAGTGAAAATTGCATATTTTGACTGTTTTGCTCCTTTCAACAAGAGAGATTGAGGTTGAGGTTATATTGTCCTTTTGTTTTGTATTGCCTTGCCAATCCCGTCCCGTTCAAAGAAGGGAGAAGGCGAGCCTTTTTTCTCTTTTTTTCCTTGCCGAAAAGGTGGTCTGGGTATTTTTACCCATGAGACCACAATGTTCTCTGTGGTTGTCCACAATTAAACATGATCTTATTTTCCAGATAAGTCAATGGTGAATAGTTTTTTGTTAGTAACAAACAAAGCTGTGGTGCCTTTCATTGTAGGAAAACGCCGCCCTTCTGTCTGCGCATGCGCTAGTTCACCACTCGCAAAGCATACTAGCACTACTAGCTACGTAATACCCAAGATGTATGGAGTAAAAGAGGTGGGCCAGACAGAGCGGACTGCGAGCGATGACGTCACTGCAGTACCGGCCGCGGCCGCCTCGCCCCCCCATACATGCTAAACGCAAAAACCTTACTTTTTCAGACACAATTTTAACCTGATTTGGGGGAGGTATTTCACGTTATGACACATATATCTTTGTCTACTAAATAATGATTTTTATGATATTGAATTAACATAAATTGCGAACAGTTTAAAAAAAATAAATAACCAATAAGGCCTGTATGTTGCATAGAAATGATAACTATTATTTATTAGCGTACAAGACTTAAATTGTAACTGTCCCTTACGCATCGCCATTATGAAAAACAATAGTAAAGCATTAGAAGAACTTATCCATAAAGGAGCGATCGTTGACTTGCATAAGTCAAGGCCAGACTGCCTTCCACTTTGCAGTGCAAGAGGGATGCGTCTATGCGATTGATGAACTATTGGGTCTCAGAGCCAATATAAATAGAAAGAACAAAAAAGTAAAATAACCTTTACATCTAGTAGTTTCTAAAAAAGTTCTTTCCGTTGTTGCCAAACTGGTACAGTTGGGGGCAGAATTAGAAGCAAGAGACACCCTTGGGAACACTCCTATGCACTATTCAGTAGTCTGTGGGTCGTTAGAAGTCTTGAAATATCTTCATCATGAAGGTTCTGTGGCCACCACCAACTTCAGACAACAACCTCTCATGCATTTCGTGTTGGAAAAACTTGAAAGTCAAAATTGTTTGAACACTATATTAATTGGCTCTTATTGATTGATGTTGACATAACAGCGCAAGACGACAGAAGAGAAACTGTCATTCACTATGTGCCCAGGAAAGGCACAGTTAAATACCTGAGGTGTTAAAAAAAACCATGTAATTGAGTTTGAAAACTAATGAAGATACAAATTGCAGATGGAAAGACTGCTCTTCATTTGGCTGCATAGTAAAACTGGCCCTTGTTTAATTGGATTTTGAGAGACATATCTGACTCCGATATATAAGATTTCAAAAGTGTCACTCCATTTAAACTTTTCACTGAATAACATGATAGACTATTTAGCTATGCCTTTGGTTTACTATTATATTAACTTTGGATTATTTCAGATTTTAAATCTGGTTCTGGATTGAAAACTAGACATCGACAGGAAATTTAAAGGCAATAATAGTTGCAGTCAATTTAGAAAAAATCAATGCAGTTGATCTGCTTATCATTAAAGGAGCCGATCTTAATGCTCAAAATAATAAAGGTCAAACTGCCCTTCATGTTGCTGTTAAAAAATTGTTACGTTTGGTTTTAAAATTGGTTTGCAAAGGAGCTGATGTCAATATTAATCCCATCAGAGTGGTGTAATTACCACTCGATAAAGTTTTAAAACAGAAAAGGGACGATATTGACACCTGATTTTGACACTGATCGATTGACACCTGATCGATATTGGTTTTTTAACCTTTTAACTCAATTTTGGAGCTTAAATAGATGTATTTGGATCTACTGGTGGAACTTCATTTTATTATATTTCGCCCAACACAAAAAAGATATCAGCTAATCATGAATTTACTAAACAAACATTTAATAAACCTTAAGGCTGTTGATATGTTGAATACACCAGTCGACATTCGAAGAACTTATCCATAAAGGAGCGATCATTGACTTACCTAACAGTCAAGGCCAGACAGCCTTACACTTTGCAGTGCAAGAGGGATGCGTCTCTGTGATTGATGAACCATTGGGTCTTAGAGCCAATATAAATAGAAAGAACAAAGAAGGAAAATCGCCTTTACATCTAGTAGTTTCTAAAAAAGTTCTTTCCGTTGTTGCCAAACTGGTACAGTTTGGGGCAGAATTAGAAACAAGAGACACCCTTGGGAACACTCCCATGCACTATTCAGTAGTCTGTGGGTCGTTAGAAGTCTTGAAATATCTTCATCATGGAGGTTCTGTGGCCACCACCAACTTCAGACAACAACCTCTCATGCATTTCGTGTTGGAAAAACTTGAAAGTCAAAATTGTTTGAACACTATATTAATTGGCTCTTATTAATTGATGTTGACATAACAGCGCAAGACGACAGAAGAGAAACTGTAATTCACTATGTGCCCAGGAAAGGCACAGTTAAATACCTGAGGTGTTTAAAAAACGATGTAATTAAGTTTGAAAAACTAATGAAGATACAAATTGCAGATGGAAAGACTGCTCTTCTTTTGGCTGCATAGTAAAACTGGCCCTTGTTTAATTGGATTTTCAGAGACATATCTGACTCGGATATATAAGATTTCAAAGGTGTCACTCCATTTAAACTTTTCACTGAATAACATGATAGACTATTTAGCTATGCCTATGGTTTACTATTATATTAACTTTGGATTATTTCAGATTTTAAATCTGGTTCTGGATTGAAAACTAGACATTGACAGGAAATTTAAAGGCAATAATAGTTGCAGTCAATTTAGAAAAAATCAATGCAGTTGATCTGCTTATCATTAAAGGCGCCGATCTTAATGCTCAAAATAATAAAGGTCAATCTGCCCTTCATGTTGCTGTTAAAAAATTGTTACGTTTGGTTTTAAAATTGATTTGCAAAGGAGCTGATGTCAATATTAATCCCATCAGAGTGGTGTAATTGCCACTCGATAAATTTTTAAAACAGAAAAGGGTCGATATAGACACCTTATTTTGACACTGATCAATTGACACCTGATCGGTATTGGTTTTTATTGTGTTTACTCAATTTTGGAGCTTTAATAGATGTATTTGGATCTTCTGGTAGAACTTCATTGGATTATATTTCACCCAACACAAAAAAGATAGCAGGTAATCATGAATTTACTAAACAAACATTTGATAAAGCTTAAGGCTGTTGATATGTTGAATACACCAGTTGACATTCGATATGAAGGATTCGTAGAGTTTAACAAGAGGTGTCTTGAAGAATTAAAATTGATGAAAATCTAAAAGATAAAGGGGAAATTCATTGTACGATATATTTTCAAAGTTAAGAAAACCCTCTTTACATCTATCAACTGGAAACCAAAATGAACTCGTTAAAAAAATGTGAGTATAAAAACTTGCCAATTTATGGTCCTCTGTTGTATCAGGTGTACTCGGTAGCAAAGGAGCATTTCACTCTTTTCAAGGATGCTCAGTGCTTTTTCAGACTGTCAAGATACTTTTCTAACGTTATAAATTATCTAATGAATTGGAGAGGATGATATTGACCTATCTACGTAACCATGATCTAAAGGTATTGATTAAAGCTTGCCAATCTTCCTCCAAAACTAGAAAACAAAACAGGCCTGATTCCAACAGGTGTTGGTAGAGAAAAATCCCCCCCCCCCCCATAACGTAGGTGGAGAGGGGCTCAATCTCTCCACCTAGCGCATCACAATCAAACCGCAAGCCTGAAGCTAGATAAGCAATGCTTTTTTCTGGTACAATATTAACTCTTTGAGTTCTAAAGGTTGATTTTTGGACGCAAAACTAACCTATTCTATTGACTTCCACTTTACTACCTATGGGAATAACTCAATGAGATTGGTTTCAATCTTTACCTGACGTGCCGAAACCTGTCTGTCGAGTTCAGAACAATTAAATCTGGGCTTTAGGTTAACCATTAATTGTTGTCAGTACCAAAACCGTTAGTTCTAATCAATAACCAAGTTGCTTGAGGCATATCGGCAAGAAATATTACTGTATCGAGGGTTTGAATCTTGGTTTTGTGTGTAGTTCATGAGGAGTTAACCTGTGTGTAATAGATCTTGATATAAGTGTTCCACCATAAACGGCTGAGGTCCGTGTTGGTAGACGGGACGGGTCAATTCATTGTAAGTTGCACTTTAAATCACCCAACAAATTTTGCCACTTTCTATCCATCCATCCTTCCAAGACTGTGTCCATAAGTAGATGAGAAAACGTCATTAAACGAAGGATGAATAAATAAATAAATAATCTTTGGAACTCAAAGGGTTAATGTGAATTTGCTATGTTTTCTATACCTCAGCTGATTATTAGAGCAATTGTTGACTTTCCTAGGCCCAAAACAGTACAACTACGTGCATTTCTTGGGATGGCATCCTGGTACAGAAGATTCGTACCAAATTTCCCCAAGATATCTGCCCCTCTGACAAAATTACTGAAGAAGAATGTAACCTGGTATTGGACTACACAACAAGAAAATGCATTTAGCGCTCTCATGAACAGCTTGATAACTTCACCAACACTGGTGTGCCCAGATTTTGAATTGACCGAAAAGGAGTGCCTTGCTGTAGTTCAGGCAGTTAGGAAATTCTGGCCATACTTGGAAGGATACCATTTCAAGATTGTTACCAGGCTTTGAAGTGGCTAATGAAACTTTGAGAACCATCGGACGTTTGGGCAGATGGATATTAGAGCTACAACAACACAATTTTGAAGTCCAGTATAGGAAAGGTGCATTAAATAAAGTGGCGGATGCCCTCTCTAGAAATCCCGTATCTCAGCCAGATCCTTTGGAAGACGATTTGTCATATGAGTTAGCCATCAACACTATCACTGACACTCTCCGTTTAGGACCGACGGAAGGAAAATTAAAACTAGACCCTCATGAAAATTCACTCTGTACAAGCAATCCCTGGAAAATATGATAACTACAGAATCAGAGATATTTCACGTTATGACACAAATATCTTTGTCTACTAAATAATGATTTTTATGATATTGAATTAACATTAATTGTGAACAGTTTTACAATAATAAATCACCAATAAGGCCTGTATGTTGCATAGAAATGATAACTATTATTTATTAGCGTTCAAGACTTAAATTGTAACTGTCCCTTACGCATCGCCATTATGAAAAACAGTAGTAAAGCATTAGAAGGACTTATCCATAAAGGAGCGATCATTGACTTACCTAACAGTCAAGGCCAGACAGCCTTACACTTTGCAGTGCAAGAGGGATGTGTCTCTGCGATTGATGAACTATTGGGTCTCAGAGCCAATATAAATAGAAAGAACAAAGAAGGAAAATCGCCTTTACATCTAGTAGTTTCTAAAAAAGTTCTTTCCGTTGTTGCCAAACTGGTACAGTTGGGGGCAGAATCAGAAGCAAGAGACACACTTGGGAACACTCCCATGCACTATTCAGTAGTCTGTGGGTCGTTAGAAGTCTTGAAATATCTTCATCATGAAGGTTCTGTGGCCACCACCAACTTCAGACAACAACCACTCATGCATTACGTGTTGGAAAAACTTGAAAGTCAAAATTGTTTGAACACTATATTAATTGGCTCTTATTAATTGATGTTGACATAACAGCGCAAGACGACAGAAGAGAAACTGTCATTCACTATGTGCCCAGGAAAGGTACAGTTAAATACCTGAGGTGTTTAAGGTGTAAAAACCTGTGTACCTGAGGTGTAAAAAACGATGTAATTGAGTTTGAAAAACTAATGAAGATACAAATTGCAGATGGAAAGACTGCTCTTTATTTGGCTGCATAGTACAACTGGCCCTTGTTTAATTGGATTTTGAGAGACATATCTGACTCGGATATAAAAGATTTCAAAGGTGTCACTCCATTTAAACTTTTTACTGAAGAACATGATAGACTTTTTAGCTATGCCTTTGGTTTACTATTTATTGTATTAACTTTGGATTATTTCAAGTTTTAAATCTAGTTCTGGATTGAAAACTAGACATTGACAGGAAATTTAAAGGTGATACTCCACTAATAGTTGTAGTCAATTTAGAAAAAAAATCAACGCAGTTGATCTGCTTATCAGTAAAGGAGCCGATCAAATGCTTAAAATAATAATGGTCAAACTGCCCTTTATGTTGCTGTTAAAAAATTGTTACGTTTAGTTTTAAAATTGGTTTGCAAAGGAGCTGATGTCAATATTAATCCCATCAGAGTGGTGTAACTGCCACTCGATAAAGTTTTAAAACAGAAAAGGGACGATATTGACAACTGATTTTGACACTGATCGATTGACACCTGATCGATATTGGTTTTTTAACCTTTTAACTCAATTTTGGAGCTTTAATAGATGTATTTGGATCTACTGGTGGAACTTCATTTTATTATATTTCGCCCAACACAAAAAAGATATCAGCTAATCATGAATTTACTAAACAAACATTTAATAAACCTCGAGGCTGTTGATATGTTGAATACACCAGTCGACATTCGATATGAAGGATTCGGAGAGTTTAAATGAACTGAAGAAATAAAATTGATGAAAATCAAAAGATACAAGGGAAATTCATTGTACAATATGTTTTCAAAGTTAAGAAATCCTATTTACTTCTGTAATGATCAACGGGAAACTGAAATGAACTCATTAAAAAAATGTGAGTATAAAAACTTGCCAATTTATGGTCCTCTGTTGTATCAGGTGTACTCGGTAGCCAAGGAGCGTTTCACACTTTTCAAGGATGCTCAGTGCTTTTTTCAGACTGTCTAAATACTTTTCTAACGGTATAAACTATCTAATGTATTGGAGAGTATGATATTGACCTATCTAGGTAACCATGATCTAAAAGCATTGATTAAAGCTTGCCAATCTTCCTCCAAAACTAGAAAACAGGCCTGATTCCAGGCAGAGTTGGAAGAGAAAAATTCCCCCCCATAACGTAGGTGGAGAGGGGCTCAATCTCTCCACATAGCGCATCACAATCAAACCGCAATCCTGAAACTAGATAAAGAATGTTTTTTCTGGTACAATATTAACTCTTTGAGTTCTAAAGGTTGATTTTTGGACGCAAAACTAACCTATTCTATTGACTTCCACTTTACTACCTATGGGAATAACTCAATGAGATTGGTTTCAATCTTTACCTGACGTGCCGAAACCTGTCTGTCGAGTTCAGAACAATTAAATCTGGGCTTTAGGTTAACCATTAATTGTTGTCAGTACCAAAACCGTTAGTTCTAATCAATAACCAAGTTGCTTGAGGCATATCGGCAAGAAATATTACTGTATCGAGGGTTTGAATCTTGGTTTTGTGTGTAGTTCATGAGGAGTTAACCTGTGTGTAATAGATCTTGATATAAGTGTTCCACCATAAACGGCTGAGGTCCGTGTTGGTAGACGGGACGGGTCAATTCATTGTAAGTTGCACTTTAAATCACCCAACAAATTTTGCCACTTTCTATCCATCCATCCTTCCAAGACTGTGTCCATAAGTAGATGAGAAAACGTCATTAAACGAAGGATGAATAAATAAATAAATAATCTTTGGAACTCAAAGGGTTAATGTGAATTTGCTATGTTTTCTATACCTCAGCTGATTATTAGAGCAATTGTTGACTTTCCTAGGCCCAAAACAGTACAACTACGTGCATTTCTTGGGATGGCATCCTGGTACAGAAGATTCATACCAAATTTCCCCAAGATATCTGCCCCTCTGACAAAATTACTGAAGAAGAATGTAACCTGGAATTGGACTACACAACAAGAAAATGCATTTAGCGCTCTCATGAACAGCTTGATAACTTCACCAACACTGGTGTGCCCAGATTTTGAATTGACCGAAAAGGAGTGCCTTGCTGTAGTTCAGGCAGTTAGGAAATTCTGGCCATACTTGGAAGGATACCATTTCAAGATTGTTACCAGGCTTTGAAGTGGCTAATGAAACTTTGAGAACCATCGGACGTTTGGGCAGATGGATATTAGAGCTACAACAACACAATTTTGAAGTCCAGTATAGGAAAGGTGCATTAAATAAAGTGGCGGATGCCCTCTCTAGAAATCCCGTATCTCAGCCAGATCCTTTGGAAGACGATTTGTCATATGAGTTAGCCATCAACACTATCACTGACACTCTCCGTTTAGGACCGACGGAAGGAAAATTAAAACTAGACCCTCATGAAAATTCACTCTGTACAAGCAATCCCTGGAAAATATGATAACTACAGAATCAGAGATATTTCACGTTATGACACAAATATCTTTGTCTACTAAATAATGATTTTTATGATATTGAATTAACATTAATTGTGAACAGTTTTACAATAATAAATCACCAATAAGGCCTGTATGTTGCATAGAAATGATAACTATTATTTATTAGCGTACAAGACTTAAATTGTAACTGTCCCTTACGCATCGCCATTATGAAAAACAATAGTAAAGCATTAGAAGAAATTATCCATAAATGAGCGATCATTGGCTTACCTAACAGTCAAGGCCAGACTGCCTTAACACTTTGCAGTGCAAGAGGGATGTGTCTCTGCGATTGATGAACTATTGGGTCTCAGAGCCAATATAAATAGAAAGAAAAAAGAAGGAAAATCACCTTTCCATCTAGTAGTTTCTAAAAACGTTCTTTCTGTTGTTGCCAAACTGGTACAGTTGGGGGCAGAATTAGAAGCAAGAGACACCCTTGGGAACACTCCCATGCACTATTCAGTAGTCTGTGGGTCGTTAGAAGTCTTGAAATATCTTCATCATGAAGGTTCTGTAGCCACCACCAACTTCAGACAACAACCTCTCATGCATTTCGTGTTGGAAAAACTTGAAAGTCAAAATTGTTTGAACACTATATTAATTGGCTCTTATTAATTGATGTTGACATAACAGCGCAAGACGACAGAAGAGAAACTGTCATTCACTCTGTGCCCAGGAAAGGCACAGTTAAATACCTGAGGTGTTAAAAAAACGATGTAATTGAGTTTGAAAAACTAATGAAGATACAAATTGCAGATGGAAAGACTGCTCTTTATTTGGCTGCATAGTACAACTGGCCCTTGTTTAATTGGATTTTGAGAGACATATCTGACTCAGATATAAAAGATTTCAAAGGTGTCACTCTATTTAAACTTTTCACTGAAGAACATGATAGACTTTTTAGCTATGCCTTTGGTTTACTATTTATTGTATTAACTTTGGATTATTTCAAATTTTAAATCTGGTTCTGGATTGAAAACTAGACATTGACTGCCAATTTAAAGGTGATACTCCACTAATAGTTGCAGTAAATTTAGAAAAAATCATTGCAGTTGATCTGCTTATCAGTAAAAGAACCGATCTAAATGCTCAAAATAATAAAGGTCATACTGCCCTCCATGTTATTGTTAAAAAATTGTTACGTTTAGTTTTAAAATTGGTTCGCAAAGGAGCTGATGTCAATATTAATCCCATCAGAGTGGTGTAATTGCCACTCAATAAAGTTTTAAAACAGAAAAGGGTCGATATAGACACCTTTTTTTGACACTGATCGATTGACACCTGATCGGTATTGGTTTTTTAACCTTTTAACTCAATTTTGGAGCTTTAATAGATGTATTTGGATCTACTGGTGGAACTTCATTTTATTATATTTCGCCCAACACAAAAATTTATCAGCTAATCATGAATTTACTAAACAAACATTTAATAAACCTTAAGGCTGTTGATATGTTGAATACACCAGTCGACATTCTATATGAAGGATTTGGAGGGTTTAATAAGAGGTGTCTTGAAGAAATAAAATTGATGAAAATCGAAAGATACAAGGGAAATTCATTGTACGATATGTTTTCAAAGTTAAGAAACCCTCTTTACATCTATCAACTGGAAAACGAAATGAACTCATTAAAAAAATGTGAGTGTAAAAACTTGCCAATTTATGGTCCTCTGTTGTATCAGGTGTACTTGTTGGCCAAGACTAAACAACACACATACCTATAGGCTAACATTTTGTATTCTCTCAAATTTAACTATGACCACTTAGAGTAAATTTGTATCAGCATGTTGCATTGCTTTTGGTTTGCAGGTAGTGGGTGTCTGGGGGACGAAATAAACGAATTTCCAGTAACTTAGATTTAATAAAACTTCAAAAGGGGGATGGCACTAGACGAAATTCGGGGACCGATGACCCTAAATCAATTATCGTATGAATCCCTTCTAGGAAGAAATAAGATGGTTGACGACAAAGCAATTTTAGCATATCTAAGACTTATAGGACGGACTAACTTGCTCCTGCCCAACAAACATAAGGTTTGGCCCTTTGACACTTTCTTGTACGTCGCATACAAGCAGGGCAGGTTCCCCAGGGTTGAGAACTGGCATCGGGGAACAAATATATTCAACAGGGATATTATATTCTTTCCCGTCCATATGCCCAAAGAAAACCATTTGGTTCTGATAGTAGCATGGCCCAAAAGGAAACTGCTGCAGGCATACGACTCGTTAAAGAGAGCGCTGCAAACCATTCTCCAAGATATTCTTTGCTACTTAGAGCGGCTGTCCCATGTCTTCAGTTGGGATTTCCGTGCCCCAGAATGGGCTCTGATGGAGAAGGCCACCTGCAGGCAACAGCCCACAGGCAGCGTGGATTGCGGCGTGTACGTCTGCGTATACGCAGAGCTACTCGCATTGGGGACGTCAGTGACGGATATGGGAGCTATGGATAGTATAACAAGCACGAAAGAGAATGGCATCAGCTCTGCAAACATCTGAACTGATAGGAAGGGAGAAAGATGAGGAGCCACTTCTAATAAATGATGGAAGCGTACGCATTATTGACCCTCCACTAACTCCTAGTCACAATCCACCATTCCGACACTCCACGGGGAACTGTTATAAAAAGGGTTAATTAAGAGAATTCTTGTTGTCATGGGACCCGGTACTGGAAGCCCTGAATAAGACCATCGATGGCGGGTACGAAGGCTTCCAGTCACCCATCACCTTCGAGGGTACATCCCCATCAGTGTCCTCTGCACCGTTGGAGTTAGTCTTCATGTCCATGGAAGACTATGAAATGTTGGACATGGAAGAGTGCCGCTCCGCAACCTCCTCGCCATGCTTATCTTTGCACGCGGATTCAGAAAGCGAGGACATGTTGATTTTGGGTGAAGAATTAGTTGATGTGAACGTGGATGCACCAAAACAAGAGACGGACAAGCCCGCCAAAGAACATCCTTTTCTTCAATCACCAGCCCTAATACAAGACGTAAAGCCTCCCACACAGAAAATTGTGATTCTGCAAAATTACCGATACCGAAAAGATAGTACTGTAGTCCTTCAAAGGAGATACCGAGCTAAAAGAAAGAGGTTCTTCCTATCCGATGGGTCTATCATCCGCATCGACGTCAGAAAGCTACCACCCCACTACTGTTGAGGTCACTAAAAGGATATAAAAGTGAGAAGACGACTGCATCCAAAGATTTTTGTTCCTTTTGAATTAACTTGGAAGACTAATATTTTATTTACAAAGCTTTTGATTATATTTTTTTTGTTCTTCGAGCTGAAGCATATTTATTTTATTTGATGTTTATTTTGATATTTGTACAGTTGTAAAAAAAAACGACAAAATAACAAAAAAACTGTAGTAGTATAGTATTCAGCATTAACGAAGAAGACTGAACGAATTGTGATTTTTTTTATAGGTTTCCTTAGATATTTTAAAGAGTACTAAAGAGTACTTGATTAAAGATTGAACAGTTTTTTTTCCATTACAGAAGAATTTAATTTTGTTAGAACCAGGTTGTTAGAAATTTTTTTCACTGTTTTTTTCTTTGTTAAAATAAGAGGGGGGTTTAACGGTAATAAAATTTAGGTGAATATTATTTATTAATATGATTTCAGTGGGATTTGAATCATAAAACTGAGAATTTTTTTTTCAATAAAGTCATATTAGCAAGATTTAAAAGTTTTATTTAATGAGACAAACCATAAGACGATTCAGTCCTCAAGTCAGAGGTCAAGGGTCAAATTCAATAGCAGCCAGGTCTGTGAGAAAAAAATTGTGACATATTTTTGCTCAAGAGAGATCTTTAAGCAAAGGGTATAACATCTTAAATAAGATCTACACATCGCCGTTATGAAAAACAATAGTAAAGCATTAGAAGAACTTATCCATAAAGGAGCGATCATTGACTTACCTAACAGTCAAGGCCAGACAGCAGCCTTACACTTTGAAGTGCAAGAGGGATGCGTCTCTGCGATTGATGAACTATTGTGTCTCAGAGCCAATATAAATACAAAGAACAAAGAAGGAAAATAGCCTTTACATCTAGTAGTTTCTAAATAAGTTCTTTCCGTTGTTGCCAAACTGGTACAGTTGGGGGAGAATTAGAAGCAAGAGACACCCTTGGGAACACTCCCATGCACTATTCAGTAGTCTGTGGGTCGTTAGAAGTCTTGAAATATCTTCATCATGAAGGTTCTGTGGCCACCACCAACTACAGACAACAACCTCTCATGCATTTCGTGTTGGAAAAACTTGAAAGTCAAAATTGTTTGAACACTATATTAATTGGCTCTTATTAATTGATGTTGAAATAACAGCGCAAGACGACAGAAGAGAAACTGTCATTCACTATGTGCCCAGGAAAGGCACAGTTAAATACCTGAGGTGTTAAAAAAAAACGATGTAATTGAGTTTGAAAAACTAATGAAGATACAAATTGCAGATGGAAAGACTGCTCTTCATTTGGCTGCATAGTATAACTGGCCCTTGTTTAATTGGATTTTGAGAGACATATCTGACTCGGATATAAAATATTTCAAAGGTGTCACTCCATTTAAACTCTTCACTGAAGAACATGATAGACTTTTTAGCTATGCCTTTGTCTTACTATTTATTGTATTAACTTTGGATTATTTCAAATTTTAAGTCTGGTTCTGGATTGAAAACTAGACATTGACAGGAAATTTAAAGGCGATAATAGTTGCAGTCAATTTAGAAAAAATCAATGCAGTTGATCTGCTTATCAGTAAAGGAGCCGATCTTAATGCTCAAAATAATATAGGTCAAAACTGCCCTTCATGTTGCTGTTAAAAAATTATTACGTTTGGTTTTAAAATTGGTTTGCAAAGGAGCTGATGTCAATATTAATCCCATCAGAGTGGTGTAATTGCCACTCGATAAAGTTTTAAAACAGAAAAGGGTCGATATAGACACCTTATTTTGACACTGATCGATTGACACCTAATCGGTATTGGTTTTTATTTTGTTTACTCAATTTTGGAGCTTTAATAGATGTATTTGGATCTTCTGGTGGAACTTCATTGGATTATATTTCACCCAACACAAAAAAGATAGCAGGTAATCATGAATTTACTAAACAAACATTTGATAAAGCTTAAGGCTGTTGATATGTTGAATGCACCAGTCGACATTCGATATGAAGGATTTGGAGGGTTTAATAAGAGGTGTCTTGAAGAAATAAAAATTGATGAAAATCAAAAGATACAAGGGAAATTCATTGTACGATATGTTTTCAAAGTTAAGAAACCCTCTTTACATCTATCAACTGGAAAACGAAATGAACTCATTAAAAAAATGTGAGTATAAAAACTTGCCAATTTATGGTCCTCTGTTGTATCAGGTGTACTCGATAGCCAAGGAGCGTTTCACCCTTTTCAAGGATGCTCAGTGCTTTTTCAGACTGTCAAAATACTTTTCTAACGTTATAAATTATCTAATGAATTGGAGAGGATGATATTGACCTATCTAGGTAACCATGATCTAAAGGCGTTGATTAAAGCTTGCCAATCTTCCTCCAAAACTAGAAAACAGGCCCGATTCCAGGCAGAGTTGGAAGAGAAAAATTCCCCCCATAACGAAGGTGGAGAGGGGCTCAATCTCTCCACCTAGCGCATCACAATCAAACCGCAAGCCTGAAGCTAGATAAGCAATGTTTTTTTCTGGTACAATATTAACTCTTTGAGTTCTAAAGGTTGATTTTTGGATGCAAAACTAACCTATTCTATTGACTTTCACTTTACTACCTATGGGAATAACTCAATGAGATTGGTTTCAATCTTTACCTGACGTGCTGAAACCTGTCTGTCGAGTTCAGAACCATTAAATTTGGGCTTTAGGTTAACCATTAATTGTTGTCAGGACCAAAACCGTAAGTTCTAATCAATAACCAAGTTGCTTGAGGCATATCGGCAAGAAATATTACTGTATCGAGGGTTTGAATCTTGGTTTTGTGTGTAGTTCATGAGGAGTTTACCTGTGTGTAATAGATCGTGATATAAGTGTTCCACCATAAACGGCTGAGGTCCGTGTTGGTAGACGGGACGGGTCAATTCATTGTAAGTTGCACTTCAAATCACCCAACTAATTTTGCAACTTTCTATCCATCCATCCTTCCAAGACTGTGTCCATAAGATGATGAGAAAACGTCGTTAAACGAAGGATGAATAAATAAATAATCTTTGGAACTCAAAGGGTTAATGTGAATTTGCTATGTTTTCTATACCTCAGCTGATTATTAGAGCAATTGTTGACTTTCCTAGGCCCAAAACAGTACAACTACGTGCCTTTCTTGGGATGGCATCCTGGTACAGAAGATTCGTACCAAATTTCCCCAAGTTATCTGCCCCTCTGACAAAATTACTGAAGAAGAATGTAACCTGGAATTGGACTACACAACAAGAAAATGCATTTAGCGCTCTCATGAACAGCTTGATAACTTCACCAACACTGGTGTGCCCGGATTTTGAATTGACCGAAAAGGAGTGCCTTGCTTTAGTTTAGGCAGTTAGGAAATTCTGGCCATACTTGGAAGGATACCATTTCAAGATTGTTTCCAGGCTTTGAAGTGGCTAATGAAACTTTAAGAACCATCGGATGTTTGGGCAGATGGATATTAGAGCTACAACAACACAATTTTGAAGTCCAGTATAGGAAAGGTGCATTAAATATAGTGGCGGATGCCCTCTCTAGAAATCCCGTACCTCAGCCAGATCCTTTGGAAGACGATTTGTCATATGAGTTAGCCATCAACACTATCACTGACACTCTCCGTTTAGGACCGACGGAAGTAAAATTAAAACTAGACCCTCATAAAAATTCACTCTGTACAAGCAATCCCTGGAAAATATGATAACTACAGAATCAGAGGTATTTCACGTTATGACACAAATATCTTTGTCTACTAAATAATGATTTTTATGATATTGAATTAACATTAATTGTGAACGGTTTTACGATAATAAATAACCAATAAGGCCTGTATGTTGCATAGAAATGATAACTATTATTTATTAGCGTACAAGACTTAAATTGTAACTGTCCCTTACGCATCGCCATTATGAAAAACAATAGTAAAGCATTAGAAGAACTTATCCATAAATGAGCGATCATTGGCTTACCTAACAGTCAAGGCCAGACTGCCTTAACACTTTGCAGTGCAAGAGGGATGCGTCTCTGCGATTGATGAACTATTGGGTCTCAGAGCCAATATAAATAGAAAGAAAAAAGAAGGAAAATCACCTTTACATCTAGTAGTTTCTAAAAACGTTCTTTCCGTTGTTGCCAAACTGGTACAGTTGGGGGCAGAATTAGAAGCAAGAGACACCCTTGGGAACACTCAAATGCACTATTCAGTAGTCTGTGGGTCGTTAGAAGTCTTGAAATATCTTCATCATGAAGGTTCTATGGCCACCACCAACTACAGACAACAACCTCTCATGCATTTTGTGTTGGAAAAACTTGAAAGTCAAAATTGTTTGAACACTATATTAATTGGCTCTTATTAATTGATGTTGACATAACAGCGCAAGACGACAGAAGAGAAACTGTCATTCACTCTTTGCCCAGGAAAGGCAGTACACAGTTAAAAACCTGAGGTGTTAAAAAAAACGATGTAATTGAGTTTGAAAAACTAATGAAGGTACAAATTGCAGATGGAAAGACTGCTCTTCATTTGGCTGCATAGTACAACTGGTCCTTGTTTAATTGGATTTTGAGAGACATATCTGACTCAGATATAAAAGATTTCAAAGGTGTCACTCCATTTAAACTTTTCACTGAAGAACATGATAAACTTTTTAGCTATGCCTTTGGTTTACTATTGTATTAACTTTGGATTATTTCAGATTTTAAATCTGGTTCTGGATTGAAAACTAGACATTGACAGGAAATTTAAAGGCGATAATAGTTGCAGTCAATTTAGAAAAAATCAATGCAGTTGATCTGCTTATCAGTAAAGGAGCCGATCTTATTGCTCAAAATAATAAAGGTCTCAATTTTAGCATATCTAAGACTTATAGGACGGACGAGCTTGTTCCTGCCCAACCAACATAAGGTTTGGCCCATTGACACTTTCTTGTACGTTGCGTACAAGCAGGGTGGGTTGCCCAGGGTTGAGAACTGGCATCGGGGAACAAATATCTTCAACAGGGATATTATATTCTTTCCTGTCCATATGCCCAAAGAAAACCATTGGGTTCTGATAGTGGCATGGCCCAAAAGGAAACTGCTGCAGGCATACGACTCGTTAGGGAGAGCGCTGCTAACCATTCTCCAAGATATTCTTTGCTACTTAGAGCCGCTGTCCCATGTCTTCAGTTGGGATATCCGTGCCCCAGAATGGGCTCTGATGGAGAAGGCCACCTGTAGGCAACAGCCCACAGGCAGCGTGGATTGCGGCGTGTACGTCTGCGTATATGCAGAGCTACTCGCATTGGGGAAGTCAGTGACGGATATGGGAGCTATGGATAGTATAACAGCTTATCAGTAAAGGAGCCGATCTTAATGCTCAAAAAAATAAAGTTCAAGGTGCCCTTCATGTTGCTGTTAAAAAATTGCTAAGTTTGGTTTTAAAATTGGTTTGCAAAGGAGCTGATGTCAATATTAATCCCATCAGAGTGGTGTAATTGCCACTCGATAAAGTTTTAAAACAGAAAAGGGTCGATATAGACACCTTATTTTGACACTGATCGATTGACACCTGATCGGTATTGGTTTTTATCGTGTTTACTCAATTTTGGAGCTTTAATAGATGTATTTGGATCTTCTGGTAGAACTTCATTGGATTATATTTCACCCAACACAAGAAAGATAGCAGGTAATCATGAATTTACTAAACAAACATTTGATAAAGCTTAAGGCTGTTGATATGTTGAATACACCAGTCGACATTCGATATGAAGGATTCGGAGAGTTTAACAAGAGGTGTCTTGAAGAATTAAATTTAATGAAAATCTAAAAGATACAAGGGGAAGGGAAATTCATTGTACGGTATGTTTTCAAAGTTAAGAAACCCTCTTTACATCTATCAACTGGAAACCGAAATGAACTCATTAAAAAAATGTGAGTATAAAATATTGCCAATTTATGGTCCACTGTTGTATCAGGTATACTCGGTAGCCAAGGAGCGTTTCACTCTTTTCAAGGATGCTCAGTGCTTTTTCAGACTGTCAAGATACTTTTCTAACGTTATAAATTATCTAATGAATTGGAGAGGACGATATTGACCTATCTAGGTAACCATGATCTAAAGGAATTGATTAAAGCTTGCCAATCTTCCTCCAAAACTAGAAAACAGGCCCGATTCCAGGCAGTGTTGGTAGAGAAAAATTCCCCCCCATAACGTAGGTGGAGAGGGGCTCAATCTCTCCACCTAGCGCATCACAATCAAACCGCAAGCCTGAAGCTAGGTAAGCAATGTTTTTTTCTGCTTCAATATCAACTCTTTGAGTTCTAAAGGTTGATTTTTGGACGCAAAACTAACCTATTCTATTGACTTCCACTTTACTACCTATGGGAATAACTCAATGAGATTGGTTTAACCCTTTGAGTGCCAACGTCCGGGGAACCGGACGTTTTTAAAACGAGCCAAAAGTGCCGACGTCCGGCCGACCGGACGTTTTTAGAACGAGCCAAAAGTGCCAACGTCCGGCTGACCGGACGTTTCGTAATGATCGAACAGCTGTTATAACAACCGAACGGATACTCGGATTCTTTTAACCCATATATTAACATTGAGTCGAAAGTTACTAGATGCGATACATCGATTTTCGTTGGTCGAAATATCGAAAATTCGATTTTTACGAAATTTTAACCTAAAAACCGCCAGATCGCGCTCGGCATTTTTAGCGCGACCTTCGGGAAAAATCATCGGCATTTTTTGAGCGTTACTTTTATTTCTCGCCTGGCACTCTAAGGGTTAAATCTTTACCTGACGTGCTGAAACCTGTCTGTCGAGTTCAGAACCATTAAATTTGGGCTTTAGGTTAACCATTAATTGTTGTCAGGACCAAAACCGTTAGTTCTAATCAATAACCAAGTTGCTTGAGGCATATCGGCAAGAAATATTACTGTATCGAGGGTTTGAATCTTGGTTTTGTGTGTAGTTCATGAGGAGTTTACCTGTGTGTAGATCGTGATATAAGTGTTCCACCATAAACGGCTGAGGTCCGTGTTGGTAGACGGGACGGGTCAATTCATTGTAAGTTGCACTTCAAATCACCCAACTAATTTTGCCACTTTCTATCCATCCATCCTTCCAAGACTGTGTCCATAAGATGATGAGAAAACGTCGTTAAACGAAGGATGAATAAATAAATAAATAATCTTTGGAACTCAAAGGGTTAATGTGAATTTGCTATGTTCTCTATACCTCAGCTGATTATTAGAGCAATTGTTGACTTTCCTAGGCCCAAAACAGTACAACTACGTGCCTTTTCTTGGGATGGCATCCTGGTACAGAAGATTCGTACCAAATATCCCCAAGATATCTGCCCCTCTGACAAAATTACTGAAGAAGAATGTAACCTGGAATTGGACTACACAACAAGAAAATGCATTTAGCGCTCTCAAGAACAGCTTGATAACTTCACCAACACTGGTGTGCCCAGATTTTGAATTGACCGAAAAGGAGTGCCTTGCTGTAGTTTAGGGACTTAGGAAATTCCAGCCAAACTTGGAAGGATACCATTTCAAGATTTTTACCAGGCTTTGAAGTGGCTAATGAAACTTTAAGAACCATCGGACGTTTGGGCAGATGGATATTAGAGCTACAACAACACAATTTTGAAGTCCAGTATAGGAAAGGTGCATTAAATAAAGTGGCGGATGCCCTCTCTAGAAATCCCGTACCTCAGCCAGATCCTTTGGAAGACGATTTGTCTTATGAGTTAGCCATCAACACTATCACTGACACTCTCCGTTTAGGACCGACGTAAGGAAAATTAAAACTAGACCCTCATGAAAATTCACTCTGTACAAGCAATCCCTGGAAAATATGATAACTACAGAATCAGAGGTATTTCACGTTATGACACAAATATCTTTGTCTACTAAATACAGATTTTTATGATATTGAATTAACATTAATTGTGAACAGTTTTACAATAATAAATAACCAATAAGGCCTGTATGTTGCATAGAAATGATAACTATTATTTATTAGCGTACAAGACTTACATTGTAACTGTCCCTTACGCATCGCCATTATGAAAAACAATAGTAAAGCCTTAGAAGAACTTATCCATAAAGGAGCGATCATTGACTTACCTAACAGTCAAGGCCAGAGAGCCTTACACTTTGCAGTGCAAGAGGGATGTGTCTCTGCGATTGAAGAACTATTAGGTCTCAGAGCCAATATAAATAGAAAGAACAAAAAATGAAAATAAAACATATAGTAGTTTCTAAAAATGTTCTTTCCGTTGTTGCCAAACTGGTACAGTTGGTGGCAGAATTAGAAGCAAGAGACACCCTTGGGAACACTCCCATGCACTATTCAGTAGTCTGTGGGTCGTTAGAAGTCTTGAAATAAGGTTCTGTGGCCACCACCAACTTCAGACAACAACCTATCATGCATTTCGTATTGGAAAAACTTGAAAGTCAAAATTGTTTGTACACTATATTAATTGGCTCTTATTAATTGATGTTGACATAACAGCGCAAGACGACAGAAGAGAAACTGTCATTCACTATGTGCCCAGGAAAGGCACAGTTAAATACCTGAGGTGTTAAAAAAAAAACGATGTAATTGAATTGAAAAACTAATGAGGATACAAATTGCAGATGGAAAGACTGCTCTTCATTTGGCTGCATAGTACAACTGGCCCTTGTTTAACTGGATTTTGAGAGACATATCTGACTCGGATATAAAATATTTCAAAGGTGTCACTTCATTTAAACTTTTCACTGAAGAACATGATAGACTTTTTAGCTATGCCTTTGGTTTACTAATTGTATTAACTTTGGATTATTTCAAATTTTAAATCTGGTTCTGTATTGAAAACTATTGACACGAAAATTATTGACAGGAATTTTAAAGGCGATAATAGTTGCAGTCAATTTAGAAAAAAATCAATGCAGTTGATCTGCTTATCAGTAAAGAAGCCGATCTTAATGCTCAAAATAATAAAGGTCAAACTGCCCTTCATGTTGCTATTAAAAAATTGTTACGTTTGGTTTTAAAATTGGTTTGCAAAGGAGCTGATGTCAATATTAATCCCATCAGAGTGGTGTAATTGCCACTCGATAAAGTTTTAAAACAGAAAAGGGTCGATATAGACACCTTATTTTGGCACTGATCGATTGACACCTAATCGATATTGGTTTTTATTGTGTTTACTCAATTTTGGAGCATTAACAGATGTATTTGGATCTTCTGGTAGAACTTCATTGGATTATATTTCACCCAACACAAAAAAGATAGCAGGTAATCATGAATTTTACCAAACAAACATTTGATAAAGCTTAAGGCTGTTGATATGTTGAATACACCAGTCGACATTTGATATGAAGGATTCGGAGAGTTTAACAAGAGGTGTCTTGAAGAATTAAAATTGATGAAAATCTAAAAGATACAGGGGAAATTCATTGTACGATATGTTTTCAAAGTTAAGAAACCCTCTTTACATCTATCAACTGGAAACCGAAATGAACTCATTAAAAAAATGTGAGTATAAAAACTTGCCAATTTATGGTCCTCTGTTGTATCAGGTGTACTCGGTAGCCAAGTAGCGTTTCACTCTTTTCAAGGATGCTCAGTGCTTTTTCAGACTATCAAGATACTTTTCTAACGTTATAAATTATCTAATGAATCGGAGAGGATGATAATGACCTATCTAGGTAACCATGATCTAAAGGCATTGATTAAAGCTTGCCAATCTTCCTCCAAAACTAGAAAACATCAGGCCCGATTCCAGGCATTGTTGGTAGAGAAAAATTCCCCCCCATAACGTAGGTGGAGAGGGGCTCAATCTCTCGACCTAGCGCATCACAATCAAACCGCAAGCCTGCAATGTTTTTTCTGGTACTATATTAACTCTTTGAGTTCTTAAGGTTGATTTTTGGACGTAAAACTAACCTATTCTATTGACTTCCACTTTACTACCTATGGGAATAACTCAATGAGATTGGTTTAAATCTTTACCTGACGTGCTGAAACCTGTCTGTCGAGTTCAGAACCATTAAATTTGGGCTTTAGGTTAACCATTAATTGTTGTCAGTACCAAAACCGTTAGTTCTAATCAATAACCAAGTTGCTTGAGGCATATCGGCAAGAAATATTACTGTATCGAGGGTTTCCCCTATAAAAAAGTAATTTCTGGCCATATATGGCCATATCAAAATTCCATATATGGTTTTATAAAGCCATATATGGGTTTTGATGAGCATATATGGAAGCATATATGGCCAGATGTGGTTGTATCCATATATGGTGGTGTCCATATATGGCCATATATGTAGTATATATATGGAATTATTGTTCATATATGGCCATACATGTTTTCGATATATGAAATAATTGTTCTTATATGGCCATACATGTTTTCTATATATGAAATAATTGTTCATATATGGCCATACATGTTTTCTATATATGAAATAATTGTTCATATATGGCCATACATGTTTTCTATATATGAAATTATTGCCCATATATGGCCATACATGTTTTCTACATATGAAATTATTGTTCATATATGGCCATACATGTTTTTTATATATGAAAATATTGCCCATATATGGCCATAAATATCCTCCATATATGGAATTATGTTCTATATATGGTCATATATGACTCCCAGGTATGAAATTAAATTACTCATATATGGAATAATAATTTTCAATTTATGCTCATCTATAAATGAGTTTTTGACAATAACTGGAATTATTATAAGGGATTGTTGCCACTTTAGGATTATGTAACTCTCAAACTCCCAAACACTTCTTATAATATTAAAAATCTAAAGTTTATCAGTTTGTGTATTTTCTTGTTGCTCTCCAAGCACAAACTACTTAACTGATTGAGTTGATATGTGGTACAGTAAGGGGGCAGATAATATAGGCAATTCTCCTTTAAAGTAATTATTAGTAAAGAAATAAAATATCCAGATTTGAACCCTGATGACAAAATCCTGTACATACATCTATTGTACAATTTTATTATAACGCAACAAAATCTTAAAACTGACGTATAATTTTAAAATTGTAAGTGTAGTAGGCCTAAATAAGGAGAATATTATATTAATAATTAATTAATTGTACCTTTGCTATCAAACAGCCTCAAATATCAATGTCACGTAGTTAGGCTATATTAATAATAACATTCTTCAAATGACATAAAATGTCTAAGAAAAATCTTGTTTTACGAGACCAAATACAGCTTCTCTTATTCGTAATGGGTTTTGATCATCCACATGATAAGAAGCAATCGTGGTGTAGTGGCTAAGGGGGCAGACTCTCACGCCGGAGTCCCGGGTTCAATTCCCAGTCAGATGCTGAAAAATTTTGTTTTGAAATTTTTGAATTTAAAATTTTTATTATAGTTTTAATTTATAGTTTATACCATTTAAGGTAAAAATATGTTTAATTGTTATTTTTTTATTTATTTATATATTTTTTATTAAAAAATTCCATATATGGAGGATTCCATATATGATCATATATGGAGGATTCCATATATGATCATATCTGGGGGATTCCATATATGATCATATCTGGTTGTATTTGGTCCAAAACCAAATATAACCGGATAAAAAAAATTTTATATGGCCATATATAAACTTTTTCATAAGGGTTGAATCTTGGTTTTGTGTGTAGTTCATGAGGAGTTAACCTGTGTGTAATAGATCGTGATATAAGTGTTCCACTATAAACGGCTGAGGTCCGTGTTGGTAGACGGGACGGGTCAATTCATTGTAAGTTGCACTTCAAATCACCCAACTAATTTTGCCACTTTCTATCCATCCATCCTTCCAAGACTGTGTCCATAAGATGATGAGAAAACGTCGTTAAACGAAGGATGAATAAATAAATAAATAATCTTTGGAACTCAAAGGGTTAATGTGAATTTGCTATGTTCTCTATACCTCAGCTGATTATTAGAGCAATTGTTGACTTTCCTAGGCCCAAAACAGTACAACTACGTGCCTTTTCTTGGGATGGCATCCTGGTACAGAAGATTCGTACCAAATTTCCCCAAGATATCTGCCCCTCTGACAAAATTACTGAAGAAGAATGTAACCTGGAATTGGACTACACAACAAGAAAATGCATTAAGCGCTCTCAAGAACAGCTTGATAACTTCACCAACACTGGTGTGCCCAGATTTTGAATTGACCGAAAAGGAGTGCCTTGCTGTAGTTTAGGGAGTTAGGAAATTCCAGCCAAACTTGGAAGGATACCATTTCAAGATTTTTACCAGGCTTTGAAGTGGCTAATGAAACTTTAAGAACCATCGGACGTTTGGGCAGATGGATATTAGAGCTACAACAACACAATTTTGAAGTCCAGTATAGGAAAGGTGCATTAAATAAAGTGGCGGATGCCCTCTCTAGAAATCTCGTATCTCAGCCAGATCCTTTGGAAGACAATTTGTCATATGAGTTAGCCATCAACACTATCACTGACACTCTCCGTTTAGGACCGACGTAAGGAAAATTAAAACTAGACCCTCATAAAAATTCACTCTGTACAAGCAATCCCTGGAAAATATGATAACTACAGAATCAGAGGTATTTCACGTTATGACACAAATATCTTTGTCTACTAAATAATGATTTTTATGATATTGAATTAACATTAATTGTGAACAGTTTTACGATAATAAATAACCAATAAGGCCCGTATGTTGCATAGAAATGATAACTATTATTTATTAGCGTACAAGACTTAAATTGTAACTGTCCCTTACGCATCGCCATTATGAAAAACAATAGTAAAGCCTTAGAAGAACTTATCCATAAAGGAGCGATCATTGCCTTACCTAACAGTCAAGGTCAGACTGCCTTAACACTTTGCAGTGCAAGAGGGATGTGTCTCTGCGATTGATGAACTATTGGGTCTCAGAGCCAATATAAATAGAAAGAATAAAGAAGGAAAATCACCTTTCCATCTAGTAGTTTCTAAAAAAGTTCTTTCCGTTGATGCCAAACTGGTACAGTTGGGGTCAGAATTAGAAGCAAGAGACAACATCGGGAACACTCCTATGCACTATTCAGTAGTCTGTGGGTCGTTAGAAGTCTTGAAATAACTTTATCATGCAGGTTCTTTGGCCACCACCAACTACAGTACAGACAACAACCTTTTATACATTTCGTGATGGAAAACTTGAATGTAAAAATTGTTTGAACACTATATTAATTGGCTCTTATTAATTGATGTTGACATAACAGCGCAAGACGACAGAAGAGAAACTGTCATTCACTCTGTGCCCAGGAAAGGCACAGTTAAATACCTGAGGTTTAAAAAAAAACTATGTAATTGAGTTTCAAAAACTAATGAAGGTACAAATTGTAGATGGAAAGACTGCTCTTCATTTGGCTGCAGAGTACAATTGGCCTTTGTTTAATTGGATTTTGAGAGACATATCTGACTTGGATATAAAAGATTTCAAAGGTGTCACTCCATTTGACCTTTTCACTGAAGAACATGATAGAATCATTAGCTATGCCTTTGGTATACTATTGTATTAACTTTGGATTATTTCAAATTTTAAATCTGGTTCTGGATCGAAAACTAGACATTGACAGTAAATTTAAAGGCGATGCTCCACTAATAGTTGCAGTCAATTTAGAAAAAATCAACGCAGTTGATCTGCTTATCAGTAAAGGAGCCGATAAACACTTTGCAGTGCAAGAGGGATGCGTCTCTGCAATTGATGAACTATTGGGTCTCAGAGCCAATATAAATAGAAAGAATAAAGAAGGAAAATCACCTTTACATCTAGTAGTTTCTAAAAAAGTTCTTTCCGTTGTTGCCAAACTGGTACAGTTGGGGGCAGAATTAGAAGCAAGAGACACCCTTGGGAACACTCCCATGCACTATTCAGTAGTCTGTGGGTCGTTAGAAGTCTTGAAATATCTTCATCATGCAGGTTCTGTGGCCCCCACCAACTTCAGACAACAACCTCTCATGCATTTCGTGTTGGAAAAACTTGAAAGTCAAAATTGTTTGAACACTATATTAATTAGCTCTTATTAATTGATGTTGATATAACAGCGCAAGACGACAGAAGAGAAACTGTCTTTCACTATGTGCCCAGGAAAGGCAGTACACAGTTAAATACCTGAGGTGTTTAAAAAACGAAGTAATTAAGTTTGAAAAACTAATGAAGATACAAATTGCAGATGGAAATACTGCTCTTCCTTTGGCTGCATAGTACAACTGGCCCTTGTTTAATTGGATTTTGAGAGACGTATCTGACTCGGATATAAAAGATTTCAAAGGTGTCACTCCATTTAAACTTTTCACTGAAGAACATGATAGACTTTTTAGCTATGCCTTTGGTTTACTATTTATTGTATTAACTTTGGATTATTTCAAATTTTAAATCTGGTTCTGGATTGAAAACTAGACATTGACAGGAAATTTAAAGGCGATACTCCACTAATAGTTGTAGTCAATTTAGAAAAAATCAATGCAGTTGATCTGCTTATCAGTAAAGGAGCCGATCTTAATGCTCAAAATAATATAGGTCAAAACTGCCCTTCATGTTCCTGTTTAAAAATTGTTACGTTTGGTTTTAAAATTGGTTTGCAAAGGAGCTGATGTCAATATTAATCCCATCAGAGTGGTGTAATTGCCACTCGATAAAGTTTTAAAACAGAAAAGGGTCGATATAGACACCTTATTTTGACACTAATCGATTGACACCTGATCGGTATTGGTTGTTATTGTGTTTACTCATTTTTGGAGCTTTAATAGATGTATTTGGATCTTCTGGTAGAACTTCATTGGATTATATTTCACCTAACACAAAAAATATAGCAGGTAATCATGAATTTATTAAACAAACATTTGATAAAGCTTAAGGCTTTTGATATGTTGAATACACAAGTCGACATTCGATATAAAGGATTCGGAGAGTTTAACAAGAGGTGTCTTGAAGAATTAAAATTGATGAAAATCTAAAAGATACAGGGGAAATTCATTGTACGATATGTTTTCAAAGTTAAGAAACCCTCTTTACATCTATCAACTGGAAAACAAAATGAACTCGTTAAAAAAAATGTGAGTATAAAAACTTGCCAATTTATGGTCCTCTGTTGTATCAGGTGTACTTGTTGGCCAAGACTAAACCACACACATACCTATAGGCTAACATTTTGTATCCTCTCAAATTTAACTATGACCACTTAGAGTAAATTTGTATCTGCATGTTGCTTTGCTTTTGGTTTGCAGGTAGTGGGTGTCTGGCGGACGAAATAAACGAATTTCCAGTAACTTAGATTTAATAAAACTTCAAAAGGGGGATGGCACTAGACGAAATTCGGGGACCGATGACCCTAAATCAATTATCGTATGAATCCCTTCTAGGAAGAAATAAGATGGTTGAAGACCAAGCAATTTTAGCATATCTAAGACTTATAGGACGGCCGAGCTTGCTCCTGCCCATTCAACATAAGGTTTGGCCCTTTGACACTTTCTTGTACGTTGCGTACAAGCAGGTTGGGTTGCCCAGGGTTAAGAACTGGCATCGGGGAACAAATATATTCAACAGGGATATTATATTCTTTCCCGTCCATATGCCCAAAGAAAACCATTTGGTTCTGATAGTAGCATGGCCCAAAAGGAAACTGCTGCAGGCATACGACTCGTTAAAGAGAGCGCTGCAAACCATTCTCCAAGATATTCTTTGCTACTTAGAGCGGCTGTCCCATGTCTTCAGTTGGGATTTCCGTGCCCCAGAATGGGCTCTGATGGAGAAGACCACCTGCAGGCAACAGCCCACAGGCAGCGTGGATTGCGGCGTGTACGTCTGCGTATACGCAGAGCTACTCGCATTGGGGACGTCAGTGACAGATATGGGAGCTTTGGATAGTATAACAGCACGAAAGAGAATGGCATCAGCTCTGCAAACATCTGAACTGATAGGAAGGGAGAAAGATGAGGAGCCACTTCTAATAAATGATGGAAGCGTACGCATTATTGACCCTCCACTAACTCCTAGTCACAATCCACCATTCCGACACTCCACGGGGAACTGTTATAAAAAGGGTTAATTAAGGGAATTCTTGTTGTCATGGGACCCGGTACTGGAAGCCCTGAATAAGACCATCGATGGCGGGTACGAAGGCTTCCAGTCACCCATCACCTTTGAGGGTACATCCCCATCAGTGTCCTCTGCACCGTTGGAGTTAGTCTTCATGTCCATGGAAGACTATGAAATGTTGGACACGGAAGAGTGCCGCTCCGCAACCTCCTCGCCATGCTTATCTTTGCACGCGGATTCAGAAAGCGAGGACATGTTGATTTTGGGTAAAGAAGTAGTTGATGTGAACGTGGATGCACCAAAGCAAGAGACGGACAAGCCCGCCAAAGAACATCCTTTTCTTCAATCACCATCCCTAATACAAGACGTAAAGCCTCCCACAAAGGAAATTGTGATTCTGCAAAATTACCGATACCGAAAAGATAGTCCTGTAGTCCTTAAAAGGAGATACTGAGCTAAAAGAAAGAGGTTCTTCCTATCCGATGGGTCTATCATCCGCATCGACGTCAGAAAGCTACCACCTCACTACCGTTGAGGCACAGAAAACGTACTACTATAACCCAGAATGCCAACCGCATGGTAAAAAGCATTAAGCGTTTTGAGAGAGCTTTGCCTGTCAATCCGTAGGCAGCGCCTCCAGCGTTGCCATGCAAGGCGCCACCAGCGTTGCCATGCAATAGCATAGCAACGCTGGTGGCGCTGCCTACGGATTGACAGGCAAAGCTCTCTCAAAACGCTTAATGCTTTTTACCATGCGGTTGGCATTCTGGGTTATAGTAGTACGTTTTCTGTGGTTGAGGTCACTAAAAGGATATAAAAGTGAGAAGACGACTGCATCCAAAGATTTTTGTTCCTTTTGAATTAACTTGGAAGACTAATATTTTATTTACAAAATTTTGATTATATTTTTTTTGTTCTTCGAGGTGAAGCATATTTATTTTATTTGATGTTTATTTTGATATTTGTACAGTTGTAAAAAAAAACGAAAAAATAACAAAAAATTTGTAGTAGTATAGTATTCAGCATAAACGAAGAAGACTGAACGAATTGTGATTTTTTTTATAGGTTTCCTTAGATATTTTAAAGAGTACTAAAGAGTACTTGATTAAAGATTGAACAGTTTTTTTTTCATTACAGAAGAATTTTATTTTGTTAGAACCAGGATGTTAGAAATTTTTTTTCACTGTTTTTTTCTTTGTTAAAATAAGAGGGGGGTTTAACAGTAATAAAACTTAGGTGAATATTATTTATTAATATGATTTCAGTGGGATTTGAATCATAAAACTGAGAATTTTTTTTCAATAAAGTCATATTAGCAAGATTTAAAAGTTTTATTTAATGAGACAAACCATAAGACGATTCAGTCCTCAAGTCAGAGGTCAAGGGTCAAATTCAATAGCAGCCAGGTCTGTGAGAAAAAAATTGTGACATATTTTTGCTCAAGAGAGATCTTTAAGCAAAGGTATAACATCTTAAATAAGATCTACACATCGCCGTTATGAAAAACAATAGTAAAGCATTAGAAGAACTTATCCATAAAGGAGCGATCATTGACTTACCTAACAGTCAAGGCCAGACAGCCTTACACTTTGCAGTGCAAGAGGGATGTGTCTTTGCGATTGATGAACTATTGGGTCTCAGAGCCAATATACATAAAAAGAACAAAGAAGGAAAATCACCTTTACATCTAGTAGTTTCTAAAAAAAGTTCTTTCTGTTCTTGCCAAACTGGTACAGTTGGGGGCAGAATTAGAAGCAAGAGACACCCTTGGGAACACTCCCATGCACTATTCAGTAGTCTGTGGGTCGTTAGAAGTCTTGAAATATCTTCATCGTGCAGGTTCTCTGGCCAGCACCAACTACAGACAACAACCTCTCATGCATTTCGTGTTGGAAAAACTTGAAAGTCAAAATTGTTTGAACACTATATTAATTGGCTCTTATTAATTGATGTTGATATAACAGCGCAAGACGACAGAAGAGAAACTGTCATTCACTATGTGCCCAGGAAAGGCACAGTTAAATACCTGAGGTGTTTAAAAAACTATGTAATTGAGTTTGAAAAACTAATGAAGATACAAATTGCAGATGGAAAGACTGCTCTTCATTTGGCTGCAGAGTACAACTCGCCCTTGTTTAATTGGATTTTGAGAGACATATCTGACTCAGATATAAAAGATTTCAAAGGTGTCACTCCATTTAAACTTTTCACTGAAGAACACATGATAGACTTTTTAGCTATGCCTTTGGTATACTATTGTACAGTATTAACTTTGGATTATTTCAAATTTTAATTCTGGTTCTGGATTGAAAACTAGACATTGACAGGAAATTTAAAGGCGATAATAGTTGCAGTCAATTTAGAAAAAAATCAATGCAGTTGATCTGCTTCTCAGTAAAGGAGCCGATCTTAATGCTCAAAATAATAAAGGTCAACTGCCCTTCATGTTGCTGTTAAAAAATTGTTATGTTTGGTTTTAAAATTGGTTTGCAAAGGAGCTGATGTCAATATTAATCCCATCAGAGTGGTGTAATTGCCATTTGATAAAGTTTTAAAACAGAAAAGGGTCGATATAGACACCTTTTTTTGACACTGATCGATTGACACCTGATCGATATTGGTTTTTTATTGTTTTTACTCAATTTTGGAGCTTTAATAGATGTATTTGGATCTTCTGGTGGAACTTCATTGGATTATATTTCGCCCAACACAAAAAAGATATCAGGTAATCATGAATTTACTAAACAAACATTTGATAAAGCTTAAGGCTTTTGATATGTTGAATACACCAGTCGACATTCGATATGAAGGATTCGGAGAGTTTAACAAGAGGTGTCTTGAAGAATTAAAATTGATAAAAATCTAAAAGATACAGGGAAAATTCATTGAACGATATGTTTTCAAAGTTAAGAAACCCTCTTTACATCAATCAACTGGAAAACGAACTGAGCTCATTAAAAAAATGTGAGTGTAAAAACTTGCCAATTTATGGTCCTCTGTTGTATCAGGTGTACTCGGTAGCCAAGGAGCGTTTCACTCTTTTCAAGGATGCTCAGTGCTTTTTCAGACTGTCAAGATACTTTTCTAACGTTATAAATTATCTAATGAATTGGAGATGATGATATTGACCTATCTAGGTAACCATGATCTAAAGGCATTGATTAAAGCTTGCCAATCTTCCTCCAAAACTAGAAAACAGGCCCGATTCCAGGCAGTGTTGGTAGAGAAAAATTCCCCCCCATAACGTAGGTGGAGAGGGGCTCAATCTCTCCACCTAGCGCATCACAATCAAACCGCAATCCTGAAGCTAGATAAGCAATGTTTTTTTCTGGTACAATATTAACACTTTGAGTTCTAAAGGTTGATTTTTGGACGCAAAACTAACCTAGTCAATTGACTTCTACTTTACTACCTAAGGGTATAACTCAATGAGATTGGTTTAAATCTTTACCTGGCGAGCTGAAACCTGTCTGTCGAGTTCAGAACCATTAAATTTTTGCTTTGGGTTGACCATTAATGGTTGTCAGTACCGAAACCGTTAGTTCTAATCAATAACCAAGTTGCTTGAGGCATATCGGTAATAGATATTACTGTTCGATTGATTGTTTTAAACTCCGGCTGGTGGGCCGAATGTTCAAAGAGGGAGTAAAACCTGAGATAATTACAAATTAGAGAGTGAGAAATAAGTAAAATTCGAAGGACCACCCGATCGGGAACCATAGAGCTGGGAAACACCTTTTAAATGAATGAATTAAAGAGAGTCACTCATCAATTTCCATTGTTATGTTAGGCTAGGGGAAGGCGTCGTGTCCAAGCTCAGGTGTTGCACAGAGGGATAAGTCACTAGGGATAGAGGGATCTTGATCTTGATTTAGTAGAGCGTTCACGCCAAAACGAATGTCTTTTAAATAGTTATCTTCTGTCGCGGTAGACCGTTAACGATACGTCCACGTAGAAATGTCCTGAGAATCTGCTCACGAACGCGCACAAAGAAGTTCTAGAAGAGTAGAGCACAGAGGGGGAGAGTAATTTAGAACACCACAAGGGACTATAAAACACTGACTTTGATTTAGAGTAATAAGAGGATTTTACTTAAAATCTGAATAATGATACACAAGAGAGAGTTACAAAGAGTTAATTAATCCAAACGCCTATAAGAGAAGCGTGGACAAAAAGGGAACACAGCAGTACGCTGTGCACGAGAACAAAAACTGAGACGAACTGAACTTTCCTGTGATTACAGGTACGCTACAAGCGCTGGGAAATTCCGTTGCTGGCGGAAGTGACTCAGACTGGGCTTCGTCTATCTCAGCCGGAGGAGAAGCCGGACGGACAACACAAGACATTAAGAAATGTACTTGTAATTGGGGACTCACACTTAAGGTACTCAACAAATATGTGCAAAGAGAAGGGGGCATATGTTGAATGCTGTCCAGGGGGAAAGATTTTAGACATTAAGAATGTATTGTTAGGTTATTTAGGTGTAAGTTTGTCTGTGATATATTTTCATGTTGGATGCAACAATCTCAGACGTGGCTATCGGGGGGGCCCGGGGTACAATGGGGGTCATGGGAAACGTGAGGCTCTCCACAGCATGGCTGACCTTTTGTACTCTGCCAGAACACACTTTCCAAATTCAAAATTAGTTCTGAACAGTGTTCTGATTAGGCGAGACGTTAGTTATAGAGCACTCCACGACTTTAACACCCAGGTTGAGCTAATGTGTAACAACTTCGGTGTTACATTCGTGGAGGCTAACACGTGTGTTGGCAGAGGGGATCTGGCCCGTGATGGAGTGCACTTCAGCCGACGAGCTGTTTCTCGCCTCGGGCATTTGCTCATGGATGTGATTGGGACCCTTTTGCAGTCTCAGAATGACCCACATGTCTCTGGTCAGGGTGATGTCAACTTAATGCCTACCCCGCTTTCTCCTGTACTGGGCCATGACGCGGTGGCTGCAACTGACTGTGGCCATGGCGGCAGTCAGAGTGTTGTCACTGTGTCGGAAAACTAGTCGGAGGGGGAGGTGTGGGCAATGTCAGAATTGGTCACCTAAACATACGCTCTTTGAACACTGGATTCACTGAAATGTGTGAACTTGTCCTTGATTTAAATTTTGACATTTTTGGTGTGACAGAGACCTGGCTTCACCCTGACACTCCCTCAGACAACTTCAATATACCAGGATACAGTTTGTTGCGCTCTGATCGCCACCACATTTCTGGCTTATTTGAGGAGGAGGAAGCTGGTGGGGGCATTGCTTTATACATCAGGGAAGGAATTATGTATGACCAACATATTTTTCCAGCCAACCTTCCACCTGGTATAGAAACACTTTCTGTTGTCCTCAGGCTAAAAAGCCAGAGACTGGGTCTGTGTGTAGTATACAGGCCTCCCAATGTACGATACACTAACCTTGATTCTTTGTTTCACTCCCTATTTGTTGACTTAGCAGTTGAAGTCGACTCTGTGATCTGTCTGGGTGACACAAACGTTGATCTTATGTCAAAAACAAGTAGTGATTCTAAATATTTATGCCGACTCTTGAGAGAATCAAATACAATCCAGTTAATAAACGAGCCTACGAGGGTGACAGCAACTTCAGCCACCTTGTTAGACCACATATTCGTGGACAGGTCGGTTGAAGTCAAGAGGATCGGCGTTATAAATGCACCTAGCATATTAGATCACAGAGGGAAGTCAATTACGGACCACAAGCTTATTTTTTGTGAATTGATCCTAAGAAAAGAACAAAAGAAACCAAAGATGATCAGATATAGGGATTTTTCAAAATTCAATGTTGACCAAGCGGTAAGAGAACTTTCTGAAATAGATTGGAAAAAGATAACGATCTTACAAGGAGTAAATAATATTGAAAATGCATTGACCAATGAAATTAGAAAAGTATATGATAACCACGCACCTATAGTGTGTAAAAGGGTAACCAAGAAAGTAGCTCCGTGGAGAAATGATATAATTAAGAAACTGACGAGGGAAAAAAATAAATTAAGGAATAGATATTGGAAGTCAAGAAGTGATCCTGATTGGCATAAGTATAAGGAAATAAGAAACAGATTGAATTCAATGGTCTGGCATGCGAAAAAAAGGTTTTTTACCAACAAACTGTCGACAACAAACAACAGCAAAGATTTCTGGAAATGTATAAAGAATTGCGAAGTTTATAAGAACAATTGTATAGAAACTATTGACGGTTTTGAAGCTAATGACATTAATGAATATTTTACAAAAATGGGGTCTGGTATCAAGGCTGATGAAGAAATTATTAAATTTTATATGACTAATAAACAAGATGAAACAAGAAGCGAATGTCGATTTAGTGCTGTCACCGAAGCAACTGTAAAAGTAGTGATGAATCAAATAAAGTCTAAAGCTGTAGGCAGTGATGAGATATCAATAGACATGTTAAAAGCTGTGAGTCCGTTTGCTATTGAAGCAATCACACATCTTGTAAATGAGTCACTCATCAGTGGAGTATTCCCGAATGCATGGAAGCAAAGTATTGTCAGGCCATTGCCAAAAACAGCTGCACCAACTAAGGTAGAAGATCTTAGACCAATATCAATACTTCCAGCAATATCTAAAATATTAGAGAAAATAGTGATTGACCAGATATCCCAATTTATGAATGACAATAGGCTGCTACCTAAACTACAGTCGGGTTTTAGAAAAAACCACAGCACATGTACAGCTTTGACCAATTTATTCTGTGACATGATTGATGCCAAGGACAAAGGGAAACATAGCTCACTTGTCATGCTTGATTACTCCAAAGCATTTGATTCTATGGACCATAGTATGCTGATTGCAAAAATGAAATATATGGGTTTTAGTGATAGAATCACTACATGGATTCGCTCTTACCTTATCGACCGAATGCAGGTTACCAGATTGGGTAGTGAAACATCGTATCCCCTCGTCAAAAAACGGGGCGTTCCTCAAGGTAGCTGTTTGGGGCCTGTACTTTATACGCTTTACACAGCTGACTTTCCCAGCTGTGTAAAACATTGTACTGCACACTTGTATGCAGATGATTCCCAGTTGCACTTGTCTTATGAGCCTGGTTACATGAATGAGGCCATCGACAAGATCAACACTGATCTGGAGAACATCTCCAAATGGTCTAGCATTAATGGGCTTAGGCTGAATCCAGACAAGTGCACTGTACTTCATACTGCCCCTGTGAACCTAGTACAGACACTGAGAGATAATGGCTTGAGCATCAATCTTGATGGTAGGAGTCTGGCAGTCTGTGACAAAGCCAAAACTCTTGGCGTCATTATTGACAGAAATTTGAATTTTAAAGATCACATCACGCATGTCTCCCAACGAGCAATAGGAAGACTGAGAGGTCTGTACAGGTTCAGAGGTATGCTGCCTGAGGCTGCAAAGCTTCAACTCATGCAGTCACTGATATTGTCAGTAGTCTACTACTGCTTCCCTGCATATGGCAATAGTATCACTAAGGAAGACATGTGCAGAATACAGCGAATCCAAAGCTCAGCAATCAGATTTGTATTCTGCCTTAAAAAATTTGATCATGTTTCCCCTTTCCGTGAAGCAGCCGGGATGTTGCCCATGGAAGCCATGTGCAGGTTTTTGACGTGCTGCATGACTCACAGGGTACTGACTCTCCGTGAGCCCGACTATCTTTGCGAGAGGCTTTCTGTCCGGGATGAGGTCATACAACGTAGGACACGTCATGGTGGGAGGCTTCACTTTCCAAGGGTCACCTTGGAATTGGGAAAGAAAAGTTTCTCATATTTCGGACCCACATTGTACAACGGACTACCCGAGAGCCTAAAAACCGTTGCATCCAACAATACCTTTAAGATTAAGATTAAAAGGTTTTTAAAAGATATGAATGTTTAGTTGTAAGTGCAATAGGTTAATGACAAAAGTTATTCTGAAAAACTGACATGTATCAGAGAAACGCTGGCTAATAAAGACGTTTTTATTTATTTATTTATTTATTATCTCTGTCTGCCTCACTCAGATAAAACTAGATTACATTACGAAAATATTAAAACTCAAAATATTGATTTGTTGGTAGAAATTCTTATAGCTAAAAATATTACTAATTAATATCTCTTATTGACTAAACAATTACTGTATATGGAGGGTTTGAATCTTGGTTTTGTGTGTAGCTCATGAGGAAACCTGTCCGTAATAGATCGTGATATAAGTTTTCACCATAAACGCTAAACGGTTGAGATCTGTGTTGGTAGACGGGACAGGTGAATTCATTGTAAGTTGCACTTAAAATCAACCAACTAATTTTGCCACTTTTTATCCATCCATCCTTACCGTGAGTGTGTCCATAAGATGATGAGAAAACATCATTAAACGAAGGATGAATAAATCAATAAATAATCTTTGCAACTCAAAGGGTTAATGTGAATTTGCCATGTTTTCTTTACCTGAACTGATTATTTTTATAATGTGAATTTACATGTTCGTTGATTGAATAATATTTATTGGCAGATGTAAGTTCTAAATGAATAAACGACTACGTAAGATTTTATGTTGACTTTATTTTAATGCTGCAATATTTCAACTGGTTTCATATATTGTTGTTGTAATCTTTCATAAACAAACACGTTCATTTATTTGGAAAAGTAATTGGAGGAACAAAGATAATTATAAGACAATTTTGTTAATTCAAATATTACAAACGAAGTGTAACTCATTAATTTTTACATGCTTACAACCGACATAATAGGACTATTATCCTGATCTAAAAAGGGAAATAAATTTGCACTGGTCATCCAGGACGATTTTTCAAAATGGGTTGAAGGTACTCCGTTAAAGTCAGCAACTGCTAAACAAGTATTAGAAAAGTTTCGAGATATGGTTTTATTAAGATATGGAGCTCCTGAGATTCTACGATGTGACGATGGCACTCAATTTACAGCTAACATTTTCAAACAAATGGCATATGAATGGAAAATTAAATTGGAATATACAGCCCCTTACAGTCCCCAATCTAATCCTACAGAACGATATAATCGTGTTTTAAACACTATGATTTCACAGTATGTAAGAGATGATCACAAAACCTGGGATCAGAATTTACCGGAATGTAGGTTTGCTATGAATAGCGCAATCCATGATTCCACTCAATTCTCTCCAGCTATGATCCTTTTCTGCAGGAAACTCAAGCTACCAAGAGTTTATAATATTTCACTACGGTGAAAATGTAACGAGTGCCAAAATTCCACGTCCCCAAGAAAGAAAGGGGTTCCAGGGGTCCTCCACTGTAAAATTTTGTATTTTTAAGGCTGTTAATGGCTTTCTAAAGCCATTTTACCTTGTCCAAAATTCTTTGTTATGTTTTAGGACAAAATGTATGATTCAATTTATTTTACCAGGGTCCAATGGGGGAGCCCCTATAGCCCCCCACCCACTTTGAAACCGCCACTGACTATATTCTTGGTCTTCCAGAGAGAACCGCATGAAATTAGTATTTACACTATCTACAATCTTCACTACTTAATTTACAATACCAGCAGTGTTGCCCATGCTAAAATGTGACACCTTTTGGTCCCGTAAACTCCAGAGTTCAACATGTGTTTTGAAAATTTATGAAAAATAAAAAAATAAACACTACTTTTTCAAAATATTTTCAATAGTTATCAGTGTTTATGATAAGAAATTGTAAACATATGTTTACATGATTGTTTTAAAAGCTACGTTGACACCAAAGTTCGTAACAAATTGTTTAAGTCTTTTGTTGACAACATTGGTTCTCAACACATGTTGACTTATACTAAAATGTCAATGGCCTTTGTTCTAAATTGCATGTTTTATTTTAAGAGAGTAACTTGTCTGTTTGTTCAAGTATCTACAAAATAATAGTGCTCACTGAAACCAATTTATCACCAAAAATATTCACTCCTTAGCTATGACCTTCAAGATTTTAATGTCTTCAGGTGTGATAGATCTCCAATGAAAGTCTCTGGAGATGGGGCTCTAGTTTCTGTGCATAAGTATTATCCTTCCTATGAGCTTCCTTCCTCTGCAAACAACCTAGAGTGTGTCTTTGTTTCTGCTAATGTCCTTGGTCAGCCTTACATCATTGGAGGCTCTTATTTAATCTCCATCTCATTTATTCTCCTCCTATGCTGACTCTTAAGAAGAGTTAAGTGCTTCGTGTGACCCTAAAACCAAAATTTTACTTCTGGGTGATTTTAATCAGCCGGTTGTGAATTGGTCAAGCTCTATTCCAGCTCCTATCAACTTGGCGACAGATTATCTATTGAACCTCTTAAGCTTTGTCCATCTTCATGGCTAAATGTTCATGTTCATGTTCATGTTTTAAACTTACATGAAGTTATCCTAGACCTTATCCTTGTTTATCCTTGCTTCTGGAGAGCCACTCATCGTCACTGTCATTATCGATGGTTTGATGTTATGAGTGGTAGTAATTAACAGTGGTGGTAAGTAGCAATGGTAGTTAAGATTTTAACTCCAAGGACTTTGCTGGGTGCCTCTTAGAAACAAAGTTTGGGATTTTTACCTGCCTCACATGTGTAAATCAGACGCATCCTATGCTGGGTGGATTGTATTAGGGTATTTAGGGTGTTAACTATACAGGTTGATTTGAAATGAAACTGCAAATCCTAATAAATAAAGCAAAACAGATTTATTTATAAAACCGCTCATAGTTTTGAGTGAGAAAAAAAATCAAGAATTGAGTGTGATGCCATGATTTAAAAACAGGTTGGTTTACAGATGCATCCAATTGATTTTAGGCATATTTATTTATAATCAAGTTAGATATTTGTTAAAAATAAACACACCAGAGAGCTAGTCAGAGTAAAAAAATATAAAAAACCTAATAAACAGTAAACAAAAAAGAAATACTTAAATTATACTTATTACCTTCCATGTATTGAAAATTTGTATCATATGTATATGTAGTAAAATCTTTTTTTCTAGGTTCTGACTAAATTTACACAAACACTGTTTCTTTATTTGTTAATATAGGGTTTTCTTGTAACTGTTTAATTTTCGACACAATTTTTCTGTAAACTACAGTATTACAAATTATCCACAAACTATGACATAACATATTTTACAATCGCCATTTAATCACTTATATTTGTTTTTTCCATTAAGAAAGTTTTAGCAAATATATTAATGTAAAAAAAAAACTCTAGTTGATATATTAAGAATAAAAAGAGCATTGCTAGGCTACAAATATACAATTAAATCAATGATTTGATTGGAAAATAAAAATAAAAATCTATATATTACACTTTTTGAACACTTTTGGACATGTTAATTTGTTTTTATCGGATGATTGAGAACAAATTAAACGAGTTATACTAAGATGAATTAAATCAAGAAATTTGAAAAGGATAGAAAATATCACTAAAACACTATCTTACATAAAAATAATTCAATGCTTAGTAAAATTAAAACTATCACAATCCTATTGCAGAAAATCATGGCATCACTAATTGTGAAGATGAATGTCTAGCTTGAGTTCTACAGTCATGGAATGATACAATTGCCTGTTACCAAATATAATTTACAGCTTTTTATGGTGACTCATAAATTATTTCCAATAAAACCCAATCTTATTCTAGAGTTGGTTTGAAGGAATACTGGGTATGCCTCCTTGTAAAATTCTTTTAAAAACTGTCAGTCGTTTTCAGACTCATTTGATATTGCATAAGCCAGATACAATTTATTTCAGTACCTAACACATTTAAGGCAAAAGTGCTGGCTCATTAGGGTTAAAGCTGTATATTTTACCATCAAGAGAAATACATGTAATACAATTAAAATTATCATTGCCATAATAAATTTAAACTTAGAGGTTTGTAAGTTTAAACGTGTATTAATGATGATTTAATAAAAAAAAAATTATGCAGAATTAGACCATTTCAGTGGAGTTGAATAACTTTTATGCTAACTGAGTTGCTACATATCTAGAAAATAATCTTTACACTCAAATATTTATGGATCAGTAGTGAGTAGTATAATAATGATATACAGGGTCCCTAAGAAAGAAAGTCCTCCTAAATACTCATTATTATAAAAAAAAGACTATTGAGAGGTTAATAACTTTGGATTTTGGAAAACTGCACCTAATTATTGCAGCAATGTTTAAAATTAAATTAAAGTATCCAAATACAAAAAATGACCAATTGAACTACTTCTTTAATAAGAAGTAGTTTATCAGTTACAAAAGTTATATCACAATCATATTAATTCATTATAAATAATTATATATGCAATAAATTGCTATTGAGATGTGTGAACTATATAATAAATAAATAAATACTAACAAGAGCAACACCAAAATTAAATAACAAAATATACAAGCGTGTCTCAATATAAACAACAAAGTAGTAAATATATCACATGTTCAAGTAATACTTAATAAATTACTACTTCTAACAACAGGTAGTCCAAATTGTAAAATGTACCCAAACAACTGATCGGACCGAACATTTAAATCACAATCGATTGTTCATTAAGTACAGGATCTCGTTAAGTCGACTCTTTCGCCTTTGCCTAGCTCTTCTACTTGACCACTGGTAATATCTAATGTACACTTTGGCAAAACTTGTTCAAAGTTTACAATAAAAAAATACGTAGTGTTTAAGTCTAATTGTATATTTTTAGTCAAATTGACTGAAAATATTTTCTCTACAAAAACAGAGAAATATACATGTCAATTGTATTTGATAAAACTATCAGAAATTTCACCGCGATTAGATCACCAGCTGGCACTAAAGAAGTTTTTAAGATCATTCCAAACAGGTAGATCTAGAACGTTGTTTTTCTCTTCTTGAGTTGAATGCTAAACCAAAACACTGTCTTTTCTGATTTAGAACTGAAGTATCTGGTTTATCCATCCTCGGAACTCAGATATTCTGGTATAGACACCTGGTTGGTTTGGCTCTGCACAGCCGATACCCCAGGAGATGACCCCCGCCAGCAGCCATCGCTTGTCTGGGCGTTGGATCACCATGGGCCCCCCTGAGTCTCCCTAGAACATCGTAGAAACTTTCATGTCAAATGCATCAACACAGAAACATTTGTTACAGAGGTCTTATAAACTTATAAATATGTCATCTTTCACCTGAGGACAAACAAAATTTGATTTTTACAGCATATTTTTTGGGATACAAAAATATAATTCTATATTTCTCAAGTTTATTAAATGTATAAAAACCAACAAAAACTAATTAGTTATAAAAACTGATTTAAGGAGGTGAGTCATGGCTCAATTGGTAGTGTGACAGATTGAAAAACTAAGGCTGATAAGTGAGGAGGGGTTTGTGTCATGGTACCACCACTTAAAAAATAAAAAAGGTTCATTCTTGTTCCGACTCACTCCTTGTTTTGCTTAGTACGTTCCATGCACCAACCTGAATCACACATGGACAACACAATTGAAGGTTAAAAGAGACTGCCAGCTTCTTAATAAAATATTTTTTTTGTTTGTTTACAGATACTATACAAATAAAAACAATTAATCCACTGTGAATTAAAACCTAAGTGTTGTATACACAATTTAAATTTGGCTCGCTGATGTACTTTGAAATGCTGATGTGATTTGTATTTACCTCACAAGAGTCAAAGCCTCCTTTCTTCCAGCCGGCACAAATGAAAATTTCTGGGATATGTTCGATGTATCCTGCAGCTCTATACATTGTCTCACAGACAGTGTTGTTGATCACAGGCACAGACACTTCTTGAAGAACACTAGGAAGGGGTCCATCTGAAATAGGTACATCAATGTTTGTGTGAAAACAGTATATTGTAAAATTTCACGGCAGTAGTAGAGGTTGTCTTGATTTTTACTTTATTTTACATATTCAATTTAAAACCAGTGTGATGTTTGATTTTTTGGTCAATACTTTTCAAGACTGCAATAAACAATTGTTTTTCTTTTCTCATAAAACCTCTTCCTCTTTTTCCTCCTCAATATTCCTCTTTTCTCTCTTCACCTCTCCTCTAAAGTCACCCAGGGCCGTATTTAGGATCTATGAGGTCCCCGGCAACTGATGTGTCCAGCATTAGGGAAATACGGCCCTGAAGTCACCCTATGGTTTTATATCACTTGCTGATTGTTCAAGGGACTAGCTTAGTAACAGGGTTTTGTAATAAATGTCTCAAGCCTTAATAAGGTGGTCATACTGTTAACTGTTACAGTATGATACTGTACAGTATGATACACGGTCATACTGTGTTGTGCGCAGGATATGTTGCCAAAAATCTTTAACTTACAAAATATACTAAACAAATCTTAATTTTCATCAACTGAATTTGCTACCAAATGAAACAATACATAAAATCAGGAAATACCTTCATAAAGTCTTCCCCATCCTGTGACATATGCGGTAGATCCTACGAAATTAGTGTCATCTTGTGGGACGCAGACCGGGATAATGTTGGGTTGGAAGGTGACTGGTTCGTAGAAACGCAGGAGAGCAAGATCATACTCGAAGGTCCTTGGGTCAAACTGAGGGTGAGACGCAACTATCTGGACTCTGCGCTCCTGATAACCATAAGGTTCATCTTCCTGCGATAGATCGTGCTCTCCAAGTCGAAGAAGAAGATCGCTCGGGGCAACGCTGTAAAGGTTTGTTTAAGTCTACTGATAAAAATATTGAACTTTAAATACTAGGGTAGACATTCCTTTCTTATGAACAAGCTGTAGCCAATATACTGTATATTGTTAGAATAGTACATGGTGAAATGAAACACTAACAGACTGGGCTAATGTCAAAATTCTTTTTCCTCTCTACAGAAAATTGTTTTCTAAACTATTTTCTCTAATAGTCAAAATAATTTTGAATGTTTTTTGCATTGATAATAGTATGGTTATTTAACATTAGGTGTAGTAACAATTTGTTTATTTCATTATGAGTCAAATCTAGATGATAAAGTTTATTTTTAACTTATCACAGCACCATTTAGTTAATATAATGGTAGATGTTTTTAAAAAGGATATATAAATTTTTAAATATTAAAAAAATATATTAAGACTGTTAACAATTAAATTAACACCCATTCAACATTTGAAACTTCATTCTTTTACTGTCCGTAAACCATTGTATCATAGTCAAAATGTTGTTTTACATATCCATGAAGATGGTTTGTATAAATATAGGTTTTACACAAGTTTCTCAAGAATTCAAGTTTCATCCTGGTTGTGTGTATTTATCACTCTACGCTATAAAAAGCAAAATGCAAGATGATTTTTAATTTTCACTGAAATAGGATGAAAAAGAATAAACTTCAACATTTCACGATTTTAAGGTGATTTGTAATATAAAATTATATATCCTATGCCAGGTTGACTTGTCCAAAGGTTATAATTTTAGAGATGTTTATTTTATTACATTGGGTAGTTGTATTCATATAAACCTACTTTTTAAGGTAACTTTCAGCAATTGCATTGTGACACTAGTCAACTTTACTGCATTGTTCAATCTGAAATAAGAATGATTATTCACCATTCATCGGTCATTTTACTCACTTTTCCACACAATGAGCGGCTGTGATGGCCCAGTTTTCATTCAAAAGAGCTGCTCCACATTTATGTAAGTAGGTGGAAGTTCTCCATTGGCGCAGTGAAATCTAAAAATACACAATTACGATTATTTTTATAGATAAAATACCACATCACAGCAAACCTGCAGACCAAGCAAATTTCCGTTTTCCTGATTTTATTTTCACTTAAATCTAGTTGAATAACATAAGGTTTAATGAGTACCATAAATATCATGCAGGTTTGCTGCTGCAGGGAGGTTAATAAAGTGTGTTTTTTTTTGTAAAATATTAGTAGCTTAGTATAAAATAAATTAATTTGTCAAGTTTGATAAAAAATTGCATGCATAAGCAATGAAAACTTCAACAGTTTACTTATTCTTCATAAGAATAACTTAGGAAATTTAAGTTTACAATTTTTTTGAATTTTCACCGTAATTAACCATACAAAACACCTCAAAATAGGCTACTAAATTATTTGTTTTTTTAAGCTAGAATATAGTTTGGATAGAAATTGGGAAATTTCATGTTTCGAGGGTTGGAAATGGGGAAAACAAATTTTTATTGCATAAAACCCCGTTACCATGGTATGATCATGCTGGTTCACGAACTCATTCAAGTTTATCTCACCCTTCACCTTCAAGCCAAATTTCATCAAGATCAAAATCGGAAAAAAATTTAAATTCTGTTAACAAGATGACTGCAACACTCCCAAATATAACTTTCATAAGAAAAATGCTGTAGCATTCAGATTAATCTAGGGATTTGTAAAAAAATATCTAATCGTAATAAAAAATATTGCTACAGCTCTCCAGTCAAAACCAATTATTTTTTCGGTATTGTAAACAAAACCTGAACCAGTTTCGTAAGATGAGGTTGTATTGGTAAAATAAATAATTACCTGCCAAGGCCATTTGCCGAATGAAGCCTTATCTCCGCCCACGATCCTTGATTGAGGGAAGAGTCGTCGACCGCAGACTGCAAGCAGAAACAAAGTGTTAAAAGTGACCATGGCCATGACAATAACGTCACCGCGGCCGCGCACCGGTCAGTCGGAGGCAGCGACTGGTCTCATGGCATGCGCGGAGGGCCGGCGCGGCGCGGCGCACGTGCGATGCCTGGGTACTCACTCCGCATTCCTACATCTTCTCACGCTCCGATTGTCCACGTGCTTTATTTGGGGTTCGGCCGATTATTGGTCCTTTTATCACAGAGAATTTATAACTGTTAGTCTTTTTTTTTACGATATGTTATATCTTCACTGTTAAACTCCAATAACGTCATTGCAATACGGTACTTCGTTTGTTATTCTTGTTTTCACCAAATGTTAAAGAATATTGAATTCTTCAGTTGTAATATGTTTTTAACTTTTTAGTAAAATCTTGATCATATCTTAAATTTTGTCAATTATAACGCTCTTTCGATTATTTTCCTTTTAGCACAGAGATGTTTTTAATTGTGCGTGTGTCTTTTAGACTCTTATACCTTTATTGCTATATTGTTTGTACGAAATATTTATGAATGTTGCTTATATGTATAATTATTTATTCGTCTTCGTTACAACATGTTTACTACAAACCAAGAAAACGTTTTTGTTAAACGAGCGTTTTTCAAAGTAATTATACAGAAATCCGGAAATGATCAAAACAAGTAGTATGTTAAAAGTATGATAAGACCATCGATTTATGGATCTATCATCCAAAATGATGATGATGATGAACATTTCCTTGGCCATTAAAATTGTTTATATACTGTATTGTAATTTTAACATACAAAATGTGATAAAATAAAGATTGATAAGTTAGCTTAGGAATAGGTCTCGTTCAATAAATTTAATTTTTGAGGACAAAGTTCAATTAGCCTACGTGATATTTTTGTTTCCCATACTGTTTCAAAGTGTTTATTCTTTGAATCCACACCTTTTATTTATCATCCACACCTTCTTCCCTCTGAGATGTGTTTGTATAAATATTCTGTTTCATTCCATCAAAATCCATCATCCTTATTATTATTTTCTATAGTGAGAAAATAATTTTATAGTGCCTAAATACGGAGTTTTTACAACTAAATAAATAGCTGCGGTTTAGTATACCATTGAATTACATATTCATTTCTTTAAACAAAGAAGATTTAAGACTGTACAAAACAAATGTTCAAACAATAGTTGACCTCACAAATGCTCACGACTCGCGAGTGAATACAACTGTTCTAGATTTTCTCGGCAATTAATCCTACAAAAGCTTATTGTTTACAGTAATTGCAGTAAAAAAATACCTGCCAAAACATCAAGGCCGAAACAATAAAGTCGGCACAAAGCTCATAACAATAATCGGCCAGCAATGGCATTATTATTACCGCAACAAACGTGTTATGGTGGGAACTCGGCTGTCCTTGAACGCTAAACTCAAGGTCACGGCCCTCTAAACTGCCGCATCTTGGATTGTTGCATCGTGTTTTGAAGAAACATCTCCACCTTCTGCTGTTTGAGCGTTGCATCAATAGCTTTGTTGTTTATTAGGTAGGTACTGACTTAAATCAGCTGGTTGTTTAGTAAGGAACATTTAATCAATCCCAATGAATAATGACAGCTGAGTCCAACCATGACAAATCTGCTGACTTTTATTAGGATCAGGACCGAACGGGCAACCTTCTGATAACCAGCCGATCAGATGAATTAGTTATATTTTGATGGGAGTGTTTTTTTAAGACGAAAACTCAACATCACAAATATTTGTATCATCAGATCAAATTCTATATATTTTTATTTATTATTAGATCAAATTATCATTAGATCAAATAATAAAGCCAGAGCTGAAAACATATTATTCTTTTGCTAGTTCCGATGGACGAAGAACCGACAAGATTAAAAAGTATTAGGCCTAAACGCAAACTCATTGTAAGTAAAATGTCTCTTTGTAAAAGGTTTATTTTGAGTGTGAGATCTGTAAATTAATGGAAATATAAAAACAATTAGTAAATTCTACCTTTCCATCAACAATTCAAACGAAAATGTACGAACTGATGATAATTGTAAAATGAAAACTTACCATCTAGATAGTCGGACATGTTGACGTTTTCTGTGTTGATTTCGTTGTGGAGGACCTCTGTTGTGACTTCCGGAAGGGAGGAGGCTGAGACGTTGGACGAGGGAATTGAGGAAGTGGAGGAAGTGGAGGTAGTGGAGGTTTCGTTGAACTTGGCAACTGGAGTTGTCGCGGAAGAGATCGCAGATGTCACTTCAAGGGTTGTTGCCTCAGTCTGGTTTTGAGGTTGGGGAGTCGTAGAAGACGTTGGGGAAGTAGAAGCAACACTAGACACTGGCCCTGGTTTCGCTGCATCTGGAATATATATATATATGTTTTATGAACAAATCATTTTTTCACCTTTGGTGATAGAAGCATTCAAGAAGAATATAAACTGTGGGAGTATCCTCAGTTAGTCAGGTATTGTTTTTCTTGTGTTTTACTCCTTTCAGACAACGCACTCACAATGGTTTCAAGATGGTTTATAGTGCGAAATTGCAGGTCTCGTTGAGAACTCGTAAAGGTTGCTTCTCGTGAATTTGAAAAACAATAAACGATGAAGCTTACTTTGAGTTATTGATTTCGCATGATCAGCGTACATCAAATTCCTTGTACCAGATTTCATTGCCGAACTTTGTGTTTCCTCCAAGAATGATGGAGCTGAATTTGTCAAACAGGCTTCTCCAACAAATGAAACCCAAGATTAGAATGCCTTACTACAGCTAGTGAACACAGAGATCAGACATTCTGGATGTGGGAGTCTTCATGATGTTCTGTTTACTTAAATTGTCATGTGTCGCGAACTTAGTTTGTATACAGGGTGAATTTTAAATGAGTTCCCCCCCTACTTTTTTCTACATTTCTTAAGATATCATCTCCGGACCACGTCATATCATTGTTGAGTAGTAAGTACATCATTTTGACTGGGTATACATTTTTGGCCGCCATCTTGGATCCGCCATATTGGATACAAAGTTTTTTTTTCAAATGTAAAGGTAGGGTTATGACCCATTATTTCAAACTATAATTTTATGCTAAATACAATGCCGCAATTAGTTTTTAAAAACCTTGATCCGTTCTAAACTTATGAGGAATTTTTATAACCTAATTTTTAGCCCATTTTAACATTGTGCATTAACAAACTAAAACCAACATCTCAAAATAGTGCTAGATAAAGATAAGTATAGACCACCATTCATTGTCGACATATTTTCACTTGGTTATGACGGATGTAGTTTTTTCAGCCGCCATCTTGGATCCGCCATTTTGAAATGTGATCAATTAATTTAAATATGAAGGTAGTGTTGTGACCCATCATTTTGAGCTACTTTTTTATGCTGGACTCAATGCCGCAATCCGTTTTTGGTTATCAAGCTTTCTTGATGAAATATTAAAATACTCTTATTTAAAATTTCAATATTTCAAAATCCAAAGATGCAAATGAAAAGCGGATTGTGGCATTGAGTTCAGCATAAAAAGTTAGATCAAAATGATGGGTCACAACACCACCTTCATATTTAAATTAATTGATCACATTTTAAAATCGCGGATCCAAGATGGCGGCTGAAAAAACTACATCCCTCATAACCAAGTGAAAATAAGTCGACAATAAATGGTGGTGTATCTTTATCTAGCACTATTTTGAGATTATGGTCTTAGTTTGTAAATGCACAATGTTAAAATGCGGTAAAAATAAAGTTATAAAAAGTCCTCATAACTTTAGAACGGATCAAGATTTTTAAAAACTAATTGCGGCATTGTAATCAGCGTACAATTCTAGTTGGAAATAATGGGTCACAACCCTACCTTTGCATTTGAAAAAAAACTTTGTATCCAATATGGCGGATCCAAGATGGCGGCCAAAAATGTATACCCAGTCAAAATGATGTACTTACTACTCAACAATAATCTGACGTGGTCCGGAGATGATATCTTAAGAAATGTAGAAAAAAGTAGGGGGGAACTCATTTAAAATTCACCATAGCTTTAATAGAGCTTCATTTATTCATCGTGTGTTAGCAAGCAACCTAATTTCAAGATGATTCTTGAACTTGTTTAACGGTAAAGCAAACCTTCTTTTCCAATGTCTTTACATATTACGTATAATGTAAATGATAAACTATTCCAAAAGTGACGTTAATTACAAAATAAAATGCTAATTGCTATTTAGATATTTATCTTGATTTGTTTGATGCAACTGTTATAAATTGTGAGTGTTATAACTACTTGCTGATAGCAGTTTAGAAACATTTATACTAGAAGGTTTTATGAACCTTTCATTGATTTACGTACTTTCAACATATATCAACCACATATCTGTAGGTTGCAACATAATTATACATCAGGATTTCCCAACCTAACTTTAGGAAAATTTGGCTGCTAAAACTGACAAGCACCAATTAGGCATGATCTGATCCAACTACCTATTTTTAGAGTCTTGTTGCAACGAAGGCCTGAAGCAGTAGACAATTTAAACTTGTTTTCATAATTGTAAAATCAATGAAGGGCTATAGGTGTTCAGATTCTTTAGGTGAAGGAATGCATATGTAAATTAAGATCACACTCATACCTGTAGCAGAAGATGGAGTAGAGACAGAAACTTGTACCCAAGTTGGCGAGGATTGCGTAGTCTCTGTAAAAGTTGTCGTTGGCTTCGTTTCATCTGAAATCGTAAAACGTCATATCAACCATCGAGGAATTATACTTTCTCTGATTTTATTTGCCAATTGATTGAGCGGATTACAAAATTGTAATGTACCACATGCAAAAACGGAATATATGTTTTGTTATAGTTTCTTTGCCCATAGTAATCATAACATAATTTTTTAATGCAAGAGGATTTTATCATCTATGTTAGGATAGCTATTTCGCATTTGATCAACGGGATAGCTTTTGGAATACAGGCGCTAAAATAACTACTTTGAGCCTTCTAAATCAGCTCTAATTCATTTCCTTTCAACCACAGAGAAGTGGTAACTTAATTAATTGTCTACATTGTATCCGTTGCAGAGCAATCATTAAACCCAAAATGCAATACTGTACTTTATACCATCGATGTAACTCATGCATTGTAACTTATACAATCGATCTATTTGAAATCTTACAATAACGACTCACTTTTGACGGGAGTGGAGCTCGGCGTGGAGGCTGGTTTGGGAAGGGGAGGCACAGGCACTTCGTCAACGGTGGTCCAAGTGACCAATAGTGGTGAGGCGGTGGTTGGACCGATCACGTTGGAGGATTCCTCTTCGTGTTCCAATGACACGTTGGTCGGTGTCTCTGATGCGGGCTTCGGTACAACCTCGTTGCTGATGACCGTCACCTCGGAGGTCGGTCTCTGTGTCGTGGCGGTCACCACCGGCAACTTGACGTAGTTAGGGTCCGTCGTCGACGCCGTCACCAATGGTACTGGTCTTGTTGGTTTTGTCGGAGGTCTCGCCGACGAAGGCTTTGGTTTGTTCGTAGGTTTCGACGATGGCTTTGACGTCGACAGCGACGGTTTTTGTGTGGCTATGTAAGGCTTTGAGGATGTCGAGATTGTCGGTCTTTTTGTAGGTGACGGTTTTGACGGCTTGGTGGCAGTTCCGTTGACGGGTTTCGTCGGTCCAGGTTTTGCATAAGTTGTCGCATTAGAGGGTTTTGGTTTTGACGATACCGAGGGTTTGCTGGACGGTCTCGACGTTGGCTTTGAAGAAGAGGGTTTTGAAGGGGGTTTTGAAGAGGGTTTTGACGGTGGCGGCTTGGAAGAGGTCGTGTTAGTGGAGGGTTTAGAGGATGATGAGGGTTTGGAGGTCAAGGAGGGTTTTCCAGTACTCGGTGGCTTTAGCGACGGTCGACTGGAAGGTTTCGGTTTGGCCGTGTTGGCCGTGTACGGTTTGCTGGATGTGAACGGTTTCGTTGTGTACGCTGAGGTGACACTTACTGGTGGTTTCGTCGTCGGTTTCTTTGCGGGTTTTGGTGTCGTAGATTCTGGTTTATTTCTAGGCGTTGTCGTTGACTGAACGGCCGGTTTTGCCGTAGTATTTTTTACGTTGTGCACGGATTGGTAGGTGGAAATATGGTAGCTTTCCGTGGACAAAGTGGGGAATTCTTCTGCGATATGATTGTTATCTATGGGCTCGGCGACTATATCGTTCTGCTCGGCGAGTTTGCAGCAGCTGCCGAAGTAGAAGCGGTCGATGCACGTTCCGAGGTGAGTGCCATTGGCCTTGGCGCAGGAAAAGGCGAACATGCAGACTCCAGTCTCGCCGGTCCTGCGACTCAGACAGGGGAGGTGGCGGATGTTCCGACCAAATCCTGCAACACAACAGACTATGATCAAACACTGAACATTATCAAACCATGCCAACATGACAAAAGAACACAAACAGATTATGATCAAATGCTGAGCATAATCAAACAACATCAACTTGGTAACACAACACAAACAGACTATGTCATATTATGAACAGTGTTACCATGTCAGGACAATCAAACAAAATTTAACCCTATTTCACATAGATAAATGTAGGAAAATCAAATTTCTCTGATAACTTTCATCCACATTGCAATTGTAAATGGGACCCATGAAAATATTATTTTGTATTGTAGCTAAATAATAATTATTTTGTTAGAAACATAATCAAATTTACATCATAAGTCTAAGAGACGAAACTTCCTCTTTGGATTTATTATTATTATTTAGTGAAATATCGCACTTAGCATAAATCTAAATTTGATATACTTCAAAATAGTTCGACATGCCTATTAACCACAGGATAAAGGAAATATGCAAGATATCGGAATTAAATAAATGCAATGTTGTTTTCCAAGTTGGACTGTCACAAGCAACTCAGTTCCTAAGCGCACAGTATTATAAAATATGGTTATTATCTGAGAATAAATATTTTGTTGTTCAAACGAGAAGATTTGTTTGAATACTAGTTTAAAAACTGCTGATACATTTGTGCGGTGAATGTATTGTGTGTTTATCAAATCGTTTTGGCATTAAAGCCATATGACAGTTAACAACGGTAACCGTCCGAATGGACATATTTCGATTTGGTTCATAGAAAACAAGACTACACAATTTCACCTAATAACCCTACGATGATCATTTTGATCAATTGCAACTATTGTCTTTGGAAAAATAAGTGGAGGAATTTCCCAGGCTGTAAGGTGATGCGCCTGTAGGCACGATAGGAGGATAGGACGTAGTTAGGAGGCCGGTTTCACTTGAGTTAACGGTTATACAGTAATCCGACGAAAGAACACTTCTCGCGCAGTCGTGCATAAACTACAGCCCTGGTAGTACAGGTGGCTGGTGGCGCGACCTGCAGGGGCTGATGGGCTGTGACTTGTGGGAGGTGTAAGGTAAAGAGCTTGAACCCAGACCAATTAAAAATCCGTAGATGCGAGTCATGAATTGTAATTCATGTGTCTATGGTATTAGGCAGTCAAGCATTTGGGAACAATTGTAGTAGTTAGAAATGTAGGAACCCAATAAACTCGCAACAATTGCAACTCGTAGGTCTACGAGGTTGGAACTTAAGTGATTTTCAACAAAAAAAATTGTTTCGGCCCAAATAGCTAGGAGCATAAGCATTTGACAACTGCAGTTCTAAATCTGTAGACTTATTACTCTTCAAAACAATTGTTAACTTTGAAAACTGTTTCGGCCTCTCCTGGTAACCACTGGTATTATTAACCAAAAATGTATTGTGATGGACGAACCGTCAAATTTACCTTAAAGTAAAGGTAGTCGACTTTTGGAAGAACATGTAACATGCAACATCAAAACTCGCCCCAGATTCTACAATGGTAGGAGACTCCTGCTTGCTAATTCAAGTCCGACACAAGGTTTAAATCAATTATTGACACAATTCAACAACTGTAGGGGTTATGCTATTTGTTTATACATCTTTTACCATATAGTTTTGATAATAATCACACAAAAACAGGTATTTAATAGCAACATGTAGTTTTACTAAGCCGAAAACAATAATTGAATTAAAATTTAATGAACATTTTTTGTTTTAATATGTAGAAATGTCGAAAAAAGGCAATTGACGTGAGATACACAATATGACACTATGACAAACACGCACATTTTAATCACACCACGATGATCATTTGATCAATTGAAACTATTGTCTTTGGAAAAATAAGTGGAGGAATTTCCCAGACAGGAAAATGTACGCGCAGTGTACAGCTGATGTATACGACTCCAGCTGATTTTTAGCCCTAGCGAGAAAAAGAGTGAATTCAGACCCGCAATGCATGTATTAAATAGCCTACATCTGTTTTCGCTGCATAGTGACAAAAAATTCCAAGACAATATTTTTGCTCCTTTGAAGAAATTATGAAAAATTTATTTTTCTTCCTGTACTTAGAATCTCAGCTATATATTATGTACCCATCGCAAGTTTAGAATAATCTGATGTCTCAGAATTACGTTATAGTTTAAATTTAGAATCTTTAAAAAAATTTGATATATACTGTATGTATTCAATACTTTTACCTACGACCGTTTTTTATCTTGTATTTTAAATTCAGTTCTTAGAACTTAAAAGATTCACTTAACAGTATTGTTTTGTTGCTTAGTACAAGTTTGGACCAATAAGGTTCAAGGATTGAGAGAAAATAAGTAAAATTAACGCTTCGAACATCAACTTATCAGCTGTTACGGCCAATAATTTGATTATAGAATAAGTCAGTGGTTGGGACCAACGTTTGGGACAATGAGTCGTTGCATTATAATCAGTGGCAATGAGAGGTTATAAACGGAAACATAACCTCTCTTAGACGTTAGAAGTAGTGATTGTAGGTAAATAAAAAACGGTTGTAGGAAAATTAGTGTACGCAACTCGCGTGATTATTCGTTAAGACACTCGTATACGTTTTAAATTTTCTACTCGTGTCTTAAGTCTATCGTACAATGCTAACTTTTACAAAATTTTGGTTTATTTTCTGAATCATAAATTTGTATGTGTGATGACGATGTAGGCTATTGGAGATCAAAACGGCTGAATAAACTACTTTAATACATTCTGTAATGACTTTTAGATTGTATGAGGGGTTATGATTTGGATTGTTTGATCTAGATTTAGCTGCCTTTATGAAACTCACCCTTCAAATTTGATGACATTCACCTCCACCATGGATTTTCAAACTATTTAAAGCCTCTCAAAATATTGTTTTAAAAGAACTGTCGAATAGTTATGTACAAATGTTACTACTTTAAGTTTTAATAAAAAAAAAATATAATAAATAGGCCTAGGTTTCGTAATTTCTTTTTATTCTTGCATATGTTAATTCAATTTTATAGATACACTTAATGTACACGCTTAAAATGTTGATTTCAACAATAATTCAATTGAAAGTTATGTTTTTGGAAAAGTGATTACTTAGAAACAATCATCGTAGAAAAGAAAATTACAGACTCGCTTACAAACTTGGTTCTCAAATGACGAATATTCCAAAAAATCCACGTAAGGGTTGTGTTTAAATTAAATCCTAAATCATATTATTTTTGTCATGGTTTTCATTTTTTTAATACTGGAATTTAAAAACAAAAGGCCTTCAAAACTACTTAACATTTTTGTTTTGTAAATAAATTGGGAAGTAAAATTGCAGATACAGTATGTAATTATCTGGCCAATTGGGTGAAATTTAAATGTTAAGAGCCAAGTAAATGGGCATGCAGTTTAAATGCCCTGTAATTTAAATGCGCAAAATGTAGGGAAATAATATAGACTGCGAGCAGCATCGTCAAGTAGTAAGCTGCCACAACCTTGACCCAAACTGGAATAACGGGACTGGTTGCCGATCCTGCTACATATACCTACATGTTTTCTGAAGGGAATTTTTTCGTGATTTTCCAGTTGGAAATGACAAAGGGTGCATTGAATGAGTGTGGATTTTAAAACCTGTATCAATGTTGAATTATATTGATGACCGCGTAATGTTATGCCTTGATGCGAAATCAGACTTGGTCAATTTCCATCGATTTTTTAGAGGAAACAAAGTTAAACACATATACCCCCGTCACAGCAAACCTGCAGACTTAGTAAATTTCCATTTACTAGATTCCCACTAAAAAATTCCCTTAAAATTGTCAGAATGTTTCGTATTTCAATAGCATTAATTTGAGTGAGGATTTGCTGCTGCAGGAAATGTAATGAGTTGTTTTTTAAATAAAAAAAAAATAAATGTGTTTAAGCACAGTATGAAATAAACAAAATTGCCAAATTGCATTAAAATACATCCACAAACAAGCAAGCTACAACAGTTTATTTATTCTCAATAAGAATAACGTTGGGATTTTTCATTAAAACTTTTTTTAAATTTTCTCCACAAACATTAGGCATACAATGACGCTTAAATGTATTAATTGATTCCTTTTTTAAGCTCTAAAAACTGTTTGAAAAGAAATTTTGAGATTTTACTGTCTGTTTTTAGGGTCAAAAATGAAAAACCCCAATTTTTAACCCATTAAACCACCCATAAACCCCCATTCCCATAGTCCGATCATGCTGGTTCATGAACTTGTTCAAATAGACGAAGGTTTACACGTTTTTACTAAATTTCATCAAAATCTGATCATTTTATGCTCAAATTTATTGCGTTAACGAACATATATATGGTACATAAATAATATATCTGAATGGATGGTGTTTTTTTGGCCTCTGGGGCCTCAAAAACGAACAAGTAAATCGGTTCCAGGTCCAGGTCTTAAGATGAGACTTACGGTAATAGCTTATCCCATATATAAGAAATTCGCTAAAACGACTCCACTGAACAGAAGTTTAATTATTTTACCACATACGAGTAGCACAGCACTTCGGTGTTGCTGTTATACAGTAAAAAAATCTAAAAAATTACGACTTCCTCTACGGAGTCGGTTTTTATTTTATCGTCTTTAACAAGATGTAAATCATATAAGTTTACTCTCGCGTTAAGAAATCAAATTTCATGAATATTGACATGAATGTGCAGTGGAATTTCAAAACCTTAGTCTCACTGGAGGCCCTTTAATTCAATGTTATTTGATACATTGAGGATTTGAGAATACATAATATAACTCACCCTATAGATTATAGCAGATTTTTAAATTGATGGAGGTATTAAGATGACATTCCAGATGAATGTTTAAGCAAACATTCAAGAAACTGGCTGTCTGGCTACAAACCATTAAGTAGTGCATTAAGTAGTCCAGTGGAGCTTCTAACATTTGACAAATCTACATTAGGTTGCTAAGAAGTTGTTAGTTTTAAACTAATTTAAGTTACATATCAACAATATTAACCTACACGAAGGTACAAGACCATAAATTTGCAATTCAAAGAAACGACATTTCAAATAAACCACCGATCACATCCTTTTATAAAGTTGAAAAATAGTTAAATGCAGAATCTATATCTTCCCTACAAATTTGACTGCCTAAATCGCATACGAAGTACTGTAAATTGCGCCCGACAACTTAACACCTGGGATGATAGTTTAAAGTTAGGCTTAAACTAGATTTATTTAATTAAAATCGTTTGGGAATAAAGACTTTATAAAAATGTTATGTTACCCAAATCAAGTTTGCTGTATTTGTTTCTCTGTGTTAAAACGTATTTTTGAGTTAACCACCTTAAACCTGTAAATACATATACGCATATTTTTTACATAAAGTGTAGACTCAAATAATATTGGGAGTCTTAAATAAAAGCCAATCCAATAAAATTGATAAATATACTATAACCCAACATTTTTAATGACAGGAAATCGTTTAAATTGTCTGGGATTGTTCGTACCAACGAACGGTTCGTAATAAACAAACTAACCCGTAAAGAAATTATAGTCTTTCTCACGATCCGAAAGGTAAAAAAACTACAAGTACCCATAAGTGGAAGATCTCCTTTAGATATAACTGGGACAATGTCGTGCTTGTCGAGTAAATTAAAATGCATTGAAATATAATGCAAGCAAGTGAAGACGGCATGGAGCATGAACGGCGTGACAGGCAAATGACCAAACCGCTAGACGACAGGCGCGGCGGGGCGCTGGCCAGAACATGTCTTCTCAACTACAGGAGCTACTGCCCTACTGCCCGCAGCTCCACCTTTCTCACACAACCACCACAACAACCAACACACCTCCACAACAACCACCACACTCACACAACCACCACAACAACCAACACAACAGCCAACACAGCAACCAACTACAGCAACCACCACAAAAACCAACACAACAACCAACACCCAACACAGAAACGAACATATTAACCACCACAACAAACAACACAACAACCATCACAACAACAACCGACACCCAACACAGCAACCACCACAACAACCAAAATAACAAACACCACAACAACCATTACAACAACCAAAACAACAACCACCACAACAACCAACACAGCAACCACCACAACAACCAACACAGTAACCACCTCAACAAACACCACTCGAATAATTTATTTGGTCAAGTTAACAATAATAGTACTAGTACATGTTTTATGTTAGCAAAATACAAAACAAACATATTTTAAAATTAGCATCAGCAGCCATCACTCAATTATATGAAGCTAATATCAGCTACAAATTGTATCGTGCTTTAAGAATCATTATAAAAAAAAGAAATGGTGACCCCTCGATTTAAAGTAATTCCCGCCATGAGCATCAGCAGTCAGTCACCGTCTAACTTGCTACTGCTCTTTCTTCGAGAGAAGAGCCACAGAAAACATACATTATGTATTCTGTGGAAGAGCTGACAACTAAGTTACAACCACAGGTAAGGGGTACCATTAACATATTCAATATCCTGTTTATGGTTACAGCATTATCTAACAAACATTGATTTTACTCATTCATTACTATTACTTAGCCTAAAAACAACTCATTCCTCTTTAGTGACCAAGTAATGCGATTTAATATTTCCTCTGCAGTCGTTTTCATCTTTGGTTAACTTCGTTGTAGTAGCTGATCGGAGCAGTTAAGATTATATAGACTGTTTTTTACAATCATTATTCCGATTATTCTTCCAATTAAGTTACCTTAAAACGGACAGCCACAAAACGTATTCATGTTGAATCTAAGTAAATGGATCAAATAACGATAAAAATTCTCGAACCCTAATGAACAGTTTTGAACAAATATGTCATACATCTTGTTGGATAGAATAATGGGAACAGCCCAAAAAATGAAAGTAAAAGTATAATAAATACCTTTTTGCGAGATTAAATTTGCTTACTGAACTTGTAGTGGGGTACCCCGTGTGTCCTCTTCAATGGCTAACACGGAACTAGCTTCAGAGATAACGTTGGGGTTGACCTTTGATACTAAGGCTGTTTATACAGGTTGGGTGACTAAGGGATTGGGAAATTGTTAAACTTGATTGTCTACATCTTTTGCAAGTAAAACGCCCTCAGCGTCACTTTAAACGCCTTCAACGGATCAATTTCAAGAATATTGTACTGTGTTTTCAAGTAGGATATAAAATTTTAGAGCCCGGTCATATTACTAGTAAATAACGGCATCCAGGCCGCAAGATGTGGCATGACAAGTTCGCCGCCGCCGCGCCGCAGGATACGTGTAACGTCAACCTCCGTCTATATCCTGAACAGTGAACTACGGGGTGGAGGGAGATACTAACACTTGGATAAATGTAATCTTGAACCAGGATATAAGGTACTACAGTAGTATAATATCCTTTTATAGAGTTTATTTTTCATTTTAAATGACAACTCACACATTAAATCAACAGAAATTTCATGATAATGCAGTATCTCGTTGAAATTCTTCTGATTTGTATGTTTTTAATTTGCTTTGGACCTTAAAACCGATACCCTGTGTGTTAAGTTTTTTTTTCCGGAACAGTACTCAAGATTCGGGGAGAAGTGATCTCAGGCAAAATATATATTCTTTAGATTATAGTGGGTAGGTTGATTAACTTCCGCAGTAGAAGGAAAGCCAAGAGAATATTTACCATAAATAGTAAACATGTCTCAGAAAGACAAATAAATAGCCACTTCAGGATTTCATATTTTATGGTTACCTCAATGTAAGGGACAAATACCCGAATTGTATATCACTGTTATTAGTTTTAGCCACTGAACAAATATTTCGAAACTTTGGAAACTATTGAAACTAAGAGACAAAACATACAAAATATATTTTCAAGAATTTTAGTTTTCTCAACATCGCCTTCTTCAACCTTACAATTCCCTAAACAGCCGCAGCTAAGCCAAGGCATTAACAGCTGACATTTTCCCTAAATTGCATGCAATCTCTTGGGGTGATTCTGGAATGGTATTTACCAGATCGCGAAAGGAATACAAGCCATACAAATCGTTGACGTGTGAAAAGCATAACGGTTTAGCGATGTGAGAAGTCGACCATCACGAATCACGAAACGAGTTTAGTCTGGTTTCCCTTACGCTGTATTGGACTGTACTACAGTAATTAGAAACAGATTAACTTTAAAAAATATATAATCTTTGCCTAACCACTAAGGAAGCCAATCTTAATACTGTATTAGTTGAGTTTCAAAAAATCCGAGTGCTTTAAACTATAATTACTGTTATACCTTAATACTCTTGGTTAGCAAAAACCCCGTACTTCATACATAAACTATAGAGTTTATAAGTAAAATAGAAGAAAAACATTTATTTTTTGTAATCTTCCAAATCAACCACAACAATATGAGGAGTCGTCACAAAAACGTACATGCACACGAATACGAGAACATGTTAAACATTTGCCCAAATAAAACTACAAATAAGGAAAATTCAAGATGAACTATAATTATTATACTACACATAATACTCTGACCATATTTTAATTTCCTTTAGTTTGATCGTATTCTTGTTGTTGTGTGTTTGAGCATGTGACCGTGACGACAATTATAACAGCACGGGCGAAGATGATATTTAAAAAAAATTTATATTCATTATGAGAATTTATCTTAAACATAGAAAAATGTGGTCGCCTATAGAAAATACCCCGCTGCAGTAAATCTGCATAGTGGATTTACATTTGCCTGATTGGATTTGGACAAAAATTTGTCTTCAAGATTGACAAATCTATTCCCTATTAAATAATATGAGATTTAATGAGTACTTAGTTTTGCTACTACAGAAAAGGCAACTGGGGGGCATTCCACAAAAAAAATAGGAATTAAAAAAAATATCAAATTTCAGTTATTTACCTAAAAGTGTTCTACAGTTCTTTCTAAACATTTTGATGTATGTACTTTTTATGTAGTGTTATTTTCCAAAATTAGTGCTACACTAACCCCGTTTGCCGAAAGTTGAATATCCCCTCCCCCTTACGGGGGGTTAACCACATTGGTAAAATAGTTTGCATTAAAAGTTTTGTTTTTAGGTACAATTTTAAATAATAACAATAAAAAATTAATATGTAACAGACATTTATTATTTTTGAGGAGTTCCGCCCCAACAGATTTGTGTTTCCTTACGATTCCGGGACGATTACCGAAAGTTTGATTTTTAATATATTCAGGTACGGAAAAAGACATATCTCAAGTTCTGATATACATAATATAATTTTTTTTTGAAGGCGACATTCTACTCTACAAACTGTAGTATTAAATAATCAAAGTTCAGGGGAAAAGATTTTGTGACGAATAAACAAAATATTTCATAATAAATTTGAAAAAAAATATTTAAAATAAAATTTTTATAGAAATATTTGTTGTTAGACAGTTCCCATGCTACAGTTTGTAGATTTACATGTACTCTTTAAATTTAAAAATTAATTACTCATTTATCTTATACCTAACTCCAGATATATCTGTTCCCGTAAACATCTGTTTTTGAAAAAAAAAACACCCAAGTTGGTGGGGGGGGGGGGGTTGTCGAGGGAGGGGAGGGAAATCATCCTAACAAATTACTGTATCTTTAACTATGCTTAATTCTTAAACATTAAAATAAATTAGTTTATTGCAAACAGAAAAATATTCTTTGTCAGGTGGTGCCCCTTATAAAATAAATAAATTTGACAAAGTTGCTCTAAATGTATCCATATACCAGCAACCTACTCAATAGGTTTTTTCTTCTCAGGAAACACATAAGAATTTTTAATTTACGGTTTTTGAATATTTTCCGGCACTATTAAACGTATAAAAACAGTTCAATTATTTGTTTTTATAATATCTACAAAATGGTTTGGAATGAAATTGTAGCATAATTTTAGATGGTCAAAAATGGGGAAGCCTATTTTCATCCCCATAAACCACCAAGTAAACCCCCATTCCCATTGTCAGATAAAACTTGTTCGTGAACTCGTTCGAATAAACGTATATTTTCACGCTTGTACCAAATTTCAAAAATGGGATGATTTTTGCTCGAGTTATCATAATATATAAATTTGAATGAATGTTTTGGCCTCTGGAGACATGAAAACAAAAACTTAAAGTGGTCCCGGGTATAGGTCTTACCATGATACATACGGTAATAGCTTATTCCCTATGAGGTAAATTCGCTAAAACCGGATCATTTGACAGTACTTAAGAATTTAACAGTTTATTTGAGAATTGATGTTTTTGCGAGGAGAAGGGTAACGTAGAAGGGTATTTCCTCCATCTCTCTGACTGTGACGTGCCGGTAGATGAGTAGGATTGCGGTACTGGCAGCACTACTAGGCCGTCCAACAATGGAATGTATGTCACTGGTAGGCGTCATAGCGAGAGAAAGTACCTCAATGTTCCGGGGTCAACTTGACTTCTTGTGACTGTAGGATCCGGATCCTAGGACGCCAAATTATGAAATACTTCACTTTCGCCCGATACAGTCACCACACAGAATATGGATGCACTCTTGGAAGTCGCGAGGGGCTTTCACTTTCTAGGGATGATGTCGAAGAATTCCTCTCTAAGACCGAGTATTGTATTGATATACAGAAGTGATGTAGGCATCCTAACCTTGTCTTTACAGTAGTTAGGTTTAATCATTGACTATTGTATACAAATACTGAAGTAGACATTTCAGCTATAAGGACCAGCTGTCGCCATTTTTTTTATTTAAAAAGAACATAGGTGTGTGAGCCAGTCACAGAATACGCCAATATCTCAAATTCTGTTTTCTACATTATTTGTGGTTGCTGAGATAGTTGATGGATCATAATAGTTGCTATGACTTACAATAAGTCATTCCCAGTTTGACTTCGTAAAAAAGTTTGCGTAATCGAGAGATCAGTAATTTATATCAGCACGATCTGTCGGTGACTCACATCAACTACGACAATTTTGATTTAAAAACTGGCGACAGCTTTAACATGGGGATGGAATGTCTAGTTTTATCAATAGCCAAAGGACCATTTAATATTGGCCAGTTAACTATTCTATCTAATCGTGCAAGTCTATTTCTCTTCCTATTGTACAATCTTCTCGATTGGACGCGGCTCTCAATGTAGGTGACGTTTGAGTGGGCAGGTGTCAACTAAATGTTCATTTCTTATAGCATTTGCTTTAGTCTTTGGTTGTAATAAATGTTTGGCCAGAATTTAATTTTAGTGAATACAATGATAACAAGTACACATTTTGTAGGTTGGCAATGTTTTGCCTTGCATTTGCCCGTAAGCATCGGGCTATGTGGGTACGTAACGTATCGTATACAACTCCTGAGTTTATAACACAGTTGATATTTTATACCGGCTTTAAGGGGGAGATTAAAAGCTTAAAAGTGTGTGCAACACATGGAAAATTGTATAATAGACAAATAACAATAATTTCAAATTATTAACTTTATTTCTCCATATTAATAGCATCTGCAAAAAAGTCACTAATTTTCATAGTTTCAGTTTAAAATCAATAGCATGTTAAAAAAAAAAAAATTACACTGTGTATTAGTGAGGGGTGTACTTTCTTTAATGGCCGATGTACCAATTATTTTATTTACAAAGGCCATTGAACTTTTACACCTCCTTTGGCACTAAGATTGTAGTAGATAGTTTAGAATGGAACATGTGCCAGAAACATATTTAAATTGTGTAGTATTATTTAGATTAAAGGTCCCAAGAACCTGAAGCAGATTTTGTATTCAATACATTAGTAATGTAGTGTAGGATATGTGATAGATAATATTTTTAATTTTTAATGCTAGAGTTTCTCAAGCTATTTTTCATATTAAATCCTCCTTGGGGTTCGCCCCTTCGTTGCCGCTTTGGTTTTGCCTAGCGATGATACATCCTGTATTTATTTCTCTCTTATTGTATTTGAATTTATAATTATTCCGGGTCTCTATTCATTGTGCAAGGGGTTATTTTAATTTTAATACCTGAAAGGGGTTTGCGTGCGTTGAAGTTAAGGCAGTAGAGTAATTTCTGGGGATACCGTTACTCGGCTATCATGCAATTCGTTCCCTGAAATTACTTCGTGACGAGAGTGGTAAAATCACGGAATTAAATTTCTTTAAATATTTGTAAGCAAAATGTATAAGTGATATTTTTCTTTTCGTTATTTAACTAGTGTTGGTTGGTAACTGTTTACGAGTTTAGGAAAATCAAGTCTAAAGGGTGTTATTGGTCTTATTAAAATATCCTCCCTCTTTGTAAAAATGTGTATACACATAAGAAAATTTATATGACCTATTTCTTCCAATACATTTCTACGAAATTTAGATATACAATATATCAGTTTCGAATTTATATTCATACGGAGACACTTTCATAGAGATTTTGGATCTTTAGCTTGTGTCAAACACAATAGTTCAATTTGGAGTTGGTTATGTAATCGCGATTCTAAAGATAACTAACTAAAGCAATACAAGAAAAAAATAATTTAATTTAAACTTTGGTACTGCACATTATTAACATGATGTTACCAGTATAACTCGATCATCATCTAGGTGATATGTTAGGAAACATATGATTTATTTCTGTAAATGTATGTGCAAGAAGATTAATTGTGTTGGCTTGCCAGCGAAAATATCCTTGATTCAAGAAATTCTACCATGTACAGTGTTTGGATTCTTTACTCGATAGTTACACATTAATTATTAATTATATTAATTATTGTCTTAAGAGGAAAATTACAGATATAAAGGGCAGAGTGTGCTCTCTCTTTCAGGCCTGAAATGTGATCGAAAATGAATAAAGTGTTCAATTTAAAATTTATTAATTTAAAAAGTAACATTTACCTAGTTTTGATGGTGAATTTTCTTTATATTTTCATAACGTAGCTGATTTATTTTGATTAGATCGAACACTTGAAATACATCTAACAAAACTATATTATGTTTCGAAACAAGTTTTCTATTTATTTTAAATTCTCTTTTTAACGTGAAAATTGTTAAAACAAATTTATAGTTACTAAACCATTAATATGTTACAATATTTAATCAACTAGAATAAATTGTACGTAAAAAATTTAGAGGTAGTGATATTTTTCTAAACGATTTCTCGGTTTTTTTTTTCAAAGTATAGTCTACTCAAATAACGGTAGCCAAAGCTATTAATAACTTAAATCTTGAAAGTTTCCATGTTCAAGAAAATTTTTGGAGAATTCGAGAAAAACTGAGGCAATTTTTGATTAAATACTTCAAATAAAATAGAATCTGTAACATATTACAACAAATAAACTCCAGATAAATGTATTAAATTGTTGTAAAAATATTTACAAAAACAGGTTTTTAGAGAATTTGGGGAAGCGGGGTTAAAAAAACTTTTTCATTTGAAAAAATGAATGATGAATTGTGAATGATGAATGATGAAAAAATGAAAATGAAAAAATGATTACATTTAAAATAATTTTGGGATGTATACAGAAATAAAATATACGTACTACAAGAAGCATTGCTTAAGAGAATAATCCCTTAATAATTTGTTCAATGTAAAATTCAATATTGTTGTTTTGTTCTTATCTCTTATCATGTTCATATTATAATGTTTCATGTATCGTATAAACCTACGAGTGAACATTGACAGCTCTTAAAACTGGAAACTACAATTTTAAGTTACAAGGGAATAAACTTCAAATGCGTCGTGAATTTGTGGTAGCCTACTGTGGAACACAATAAAACGACAATTCACTTGTAACAATGTATTTTACCTAAACATTTGAGGATACAATCCGACCAAATTCTTCTAGAATCAAAATTAATTTGAAAATATTTTAAATAATTATTTATTGATTATTGACTAATGGTCATTAAGCTTTTTAAAGGTGAATGAAGTGGCAAACTAAGATTTGGTATAAGCTAAAATTCAAATAAATGCAACCTCTCTTCGGTTTGTATTTATGTTATTTCGAACATTTTAAAAACAAAGAGCCCTGAAATTGTCCAACGATATATTAACAATGAATTGGAAGGAATGGGCGTTTTAACTAACAAAAACTTGGTATTTCCATGATTGCATTTCTAATTTAAGTAGTGTTTAGAATCGATAGTGCGAATATTGTACGTACACCCAATTTAATCGCGTTACGTTGTTATATTTATATCGGTGTGGTGTCAAGTTTCTGTTACCAATCTTCTATTTTACTCTTTTTACTCAAATTTACTACTTCACTCTCTTGCTTTATCAATGCTTCTCAATCGTGAACAAATATCACAAAAAAATTACCAAAAGGACAAAAAGATACATTCCTGCATATACGAGATCTTTCCTCGAGAAATGCATGTGACTGAGCACACAATTCATCGGTTTATCTTTAATCATTATCGATGTATATTTGAAGAAGACACTTCAAAATTAGACTAAACTTATCAAAAGAAAAGGATGAAGAACTGTAATTGTATTTAGAACAAATGAATGACGTTTTGCCCATCACTAGCATCTAACGGAGTTATATTTTTTGCAGACCCCAAGATACAGGAATTACCCTAAATACGCTCCAGTAGGTCTTTGAAACACTTTGAAGTAAAATACGTAAATGAAGCGTCAAGTAGGCTGGATAATTGGTGTTAGCGAGTCGGCGCATCGTCCTGTGTAACGGAACGTACCTTCCGTGGTGGCTGCCAGACTACACGGAACCAACCGGTGATCCTGGATGTATTCAAGAAACCTAAGGACTGATTGATAGACGATAAATCGGTTCTTGATCAACATTCGTAGTTCAAGTTTGGGAGAGAATCATCAGAGTGTTTATAGATGTTAAAAATCAAAGGTGTGACGAGGAAGTACCGAAGTACCAAAAAGAAAAACTTTGCGGATCGCCTCTGAGTGGTACAAAGGAATGATTTGACCAAATGTCCGTTTTCGATCGCCATTCGTTAATAATGATTAGGTCGTTTATTAGATGTTTAAAATGCTAAATATCGAAGTAATACATACAAGGAAAACTGTTTGGTGATTAGCTCTGTTTTGTATGTCACTACAAAATATTCATCAATGATGGACGTAGGCCTATATATTTTCGAAGACTTCAAAAACATGATTACGAAAAGCACTATTTTATCGTTGCTCTGGTAGGTTTACGAATCCTATACGTTTTGAATTTGTGGTTCGAAGATTTTTAAACTGGAGAAATAGTGTACATTGATTTTCGAACCACAACTGTTCAAATCCATAGCCAAACGTTTCGTTTTACTGTGCAGTGGCGTCACCAGGGACATCTCCCCATTGGTTGACAATAATGATAATCTATCAACGAAGAAAAGTAGTTATTACTTTGGTATCGCCTTACCTGTAGAAGATTGCTGAGGGCTCCATACTGGAGTTGTTAATCCTAAAACTACAAGTTCGCACACTGTCATGAACAGAACTATTGAACATCTTGAATGTTGGTCCATTGTAGAGTAAGCGACTTGATGGGGATATCCTAGAAGAGTCTAGGACGAAAATGGCCGAGTCACACCATCTGAAACGAACAGAGTTTTTAATTAATTTCTGTAGAATTTGAGAGTTTTAAACTGTATAGGAAATATGCCTATGATAATGAGTGCACTACTTTAATCAGCAGATTTGCGTCGATTGAAGTAGAATATAGTGGGGCCTCACTCTTCCAATTGAATATCGAAGTATAAATTAATTTATGTCTGGATCAAATAACACATACTTAATACGGAGATAAGCATTCTATAACCGTTGGCTATACCGAAGAAAGTATTGAAATACCAACTACAGAAAAAAACTTGAATGGTGTATTCTGAATTTAATACATAAACTACTGAATCGCGGTAAACTGTGCATCAAACTTACAATGATTAATTCATAACTTAGCTGTATATAACATGTTTGCCAACTACTGGGCTATGCATTCATGGGGAGAGGTTATCAATAAGATTACTATAGTTACGTCAGTAAGGATTTCTGAGTAGTTCCTGTAATTAAAACCACTAGAAATTTAACTTTTAGTTTTAAGCCTTTACTGTGCATGTTAACAAAATTAACAAAAGTTTTAATTTTTTTCATCTTGTATATATTAATACAAGTGTGCCTGTTGCTTGAATCCTAGGTCAGACACGAAGTCTGTATTCTCTTTATGACAATCGTATATAACGTTGGAATCACTTCCGTATTTTGTCCAACTAAGTGTAATTTCATAAACTTTTAGAGAAAACTGTAACTAGAATTAATTTCATACTACTGGAAGGTCAAATATTAATAAAATGTTACCTTCTGGCGTTCCAAGTATGACCCGTTGGCATCATGGTTACTTGGAACGCCGGAAGGTAACATCCATATTTATTAAAATTATAAAATTCAGCTATACTGTACTAGGGAAATTGTTTATAAAACTTCCAAATACGAATTAATTTAAATAAATTGATACGGTTATTTAAATTAATTTTCGTTGATTGAGAATTAGTAACTTTAAGAACCCCGTCATAACAAATGTCAATGATAAAATATGTATAAAATATAGAAATTACTGCTTAGTTTACCAGACACAATTAATGGTTTTTATATACAAAGCAAATATTGTATATGTGTGGTTACCTTTTCATACCTAACCTAACCTCGTAAAAGATAAACAGTTAAGTAACTCTTCGCACATGACACCGTTAAAACTGGCGACCTCCCACTTCCTAAAATGTGAAAGTTTGCCAAACAAGGCTAAGTGCTAATTATAATAATTGCTTTTGGCTTGGTTTGGCCAAATCTGTTTTTCTATAGGTTGCACTTCCTCAAAAGTGTAATTCAAGATATGCATAATATACATACCTAAACACAGTTTTAAAAGCTCTGAATTTAATTTTGTTAATAAGATTGCAACGTCTCTTAAATCGCAAGGTTGGAGCTTAAAAAGTTATATCCATAACATTGGTAGACAAAAACATTATTTAGATATTTGCCCAGCATTGGATGCACTTAGTATATTAGTAACAAGCTTATACTTAGGAATACAGTTAAATGTTTAGCTGTGTAAATGTGGGAAACTCATTCTTTACTCAGACAATTGTTTTGCATTTCTTCGAAGTTAACTTATTTAAGACCGAGCTAGCGCAGAACTTATTATTTGCGCACTTACAGTATTATTTGTGATCACGTAGATCACGAGTTATTTAGGTAAATTGGAAAGAAATAGATAAGAAAACAAAACGAATCAAACTATTTAATGGTTGTAAATTAATTGTAGAATAGAACAAAATTCTGACTTAGGCTAAATAATCAAAACATATTGATGTATATTCTTCTAAAATGTTGCGTGTTACTTTTTGTTCAGTGATTAAAAGAAATCAACAGAAAATATAATGTAATTAAGATGACAAAAATAAGTATGTGAAATTACACAATCAAGGTTCAATTAATTAATAAGGTAACTATGGAAACATGAAAACTAAGCAACAAGCAAATTTATTAAATTCAAGACCAATTGACCTATTGACTAGTCGAGTCCAGCAGGGGTTCAACAGTCTTTTGGGGAGCTAACCACACATAATGGCAGCAGGCAAATATCTTGGGATTGTGAGAGAAAGTTTGTCTTACTTTTAGTTCATTTTATTGGAATTGTATGGCTCTTGGTGTTTCTCAAATACCGTACAGAGGATTTTCTCACTTTCATCGTGTGAGGATCTTTTTTTATAGATATGTGGAAAAACAGCTAAATCACCAGGGTGACGAAAAACACATTATCACACATCTAACATTCATTAGCGATTAGCGGGACTTGAACTCAGGCCTCCCAAACACAAATCTAGCCATCGAATCCTTAGAGACGCATCCAACATTATCTTCTACATTCCCAGAATTATAAATCGACTATACCTCGTCTTCAACTATACACATTATCCTATATGAATTAGTACACTAAAATAAACGCAGGTAATACCACCTTGTCGATCGCTTCGATGTTTCAGGAGATTGTAGAGAGAAGGAAGAGGAAGAGAGGAGAGAGGAATGGTGGAAGAGAAAGGTGGAAGCGGAGAAGGTGTGAAGGAGGGGATATGATAATGAGAGACCAAATATGCAGTGGTTTGAATGGGGGGAATGGGACCTTGACCGGACGGTACACGGTGTCAATATGCCACGGTAACGGGACTGAGGGCCTCGGGCTCGGGCCCAGCCCACCGGCTAGTGGCTAGTGTCTACACTAGGATATAGGTGAACTTGTACACCTGAGCCTAATAAAACAGCATCTCAACAGGCTATAAGTAAACTGGTAGATCGGACTCGTCCATTTAAACTTTAAACTTTACAGTAAAACAATATTTCACCTATGTCCACAAAATCTGAATTATAAGTTATCAATGTTCAGATAGGTGAAAGGTAAATTTGTATCTTGTATACCCCGCTTGACCATTTAAACCCCAGTAAAAGTAAAACAGTATCTTATCAATATGTCTACACAGGTGTTAAGTGAACTAGTACATCTGATTGTACACCTGAATCGTCTATTTCACTTTTTAAAACTATTACTCATTTATGTCTACTCATGATATAGGTAAACAAACTTTAACTCCTGACTCGTGCGTTTATTTTTTAAACTTGAAGTTGTACACATTTAACTTGTCCATTTAATTTGTAAAAGTCATCGATCTCCTAGATGAGTTATGAATATGGATTCCAGAATCGTCTACCTATTTAATTACTTAATTCTTCGCTCATCTTGATTATCTATAAACAACTACTAACTTATCTATAAAAAAGGTTATTACACCTTTTTTATAGATAATGATTAGACCTTTCAAATAAGATGTCATACGTCAAAATCGGTTACGTGGTTCCCGAGATATGCGACATTATTATTATTGGCTGAGCGGCCATTTTGATGACGTCACTGCCCGTGACCTAATTATTTTAAAGCTTGCCTCCCGGCTGATTTTCATGTATTTAGTCGATTCTCAAAGTATGGTGCTGGTCTCCGGAAGTGAAAGATTACTAGGTAATATGTTGCTTGTTCCACGCACTATTATACATTTAAACTTGAAAGACCACTAAAACGGTCTTAAATGTATATTACTCAAGATATATGGTGTGTTTATATAACTTTGATAAAACCATGTAAAAGAAACATCTAATCTACGTCTCCTCAGGATGTAGTTGCACTTTTGCACTTGTCGTGTTTAAAAATCCTTTAAAACCCTCTCTAACCATGGCTACTGAGCTGACAAACAACTTAATTACACCAATGTTGACAGTCCCTTTATTTTTCAACCGTCTTTAAAACGTAGGTATATTACGAGTGTCTTCGCAGAATATAGATCTAGGTGCCTTTTTATACACAATGTGCACTCGCTAATTTAAAATGTAAATCCCTCCACAGCCAGTTATCAACAACCTCGGTTATATCAACCATTTTGTTGGGAAGGTCGTCGGTAAACCTATTCACCAGCGTTTTAAGACCGAATCCATTTACTTACGAAAAATTTGAAGTTATAGCTATGCATACAAACATATCATCATATAAGTTACATATCCTATGTATAAGTACATATCCTATAAGTACATATCCTATGTAGACATAGATAACTATAGGTTTAAAATTCAATTTCAACCACAACTTATCTAGACATAATTTAGTATAAATAACGTATCATAATAATCTACTGGTTGAGCTCCACTCTTTTAATTTTTACTTGGTAAAAACATTCAGTTAATAAAATTATGCATGGTGTACAACAAGTCCAGAACTAGTTTATTATTTTATGTGTACAATACAAATCTTTTTAATTCAACTTCTTTCTCATGACATATCAAAACATTTATTTCTACTATTTTTGTTGGTTACTCATAAAATTAGGAGCACCTTTATTTACTTCCAAACATTTCAAAAATGGCTTCTTCGACAAGACAATTAAAATTGCACTAAAAGGAAATTTTAAAACCTGTTCTCACAAGTCTCTCCTTGATTAACAACATAAAACTTTGGTAATTCAAAATCAATGATTATGAAAGATGTGTCTAGGTGTTTAAACATATACAAGGACATTTAGTATTTGTCCACAGGGACGCTCAACAAATCCTTCCAAAGGAACCAGCACAGCCTCGACCTTGCAGTAAAGTAATTATTTTCTAACCACTATTCGTGTTTTCATGTATCAATGACCTTCCAGCCACAATCTTTTGTCCTTACCTTCTTTTTTGACACTATTGTAGCTTCCAGGTAGATTATGACTGATTCATCAAAACAAAGAATTTGAACAACGAGTCAATTTTAACTTAATATTCTTTGTGGCAACGTCAAGTTTTCATACATTAAATTGTGTTTTTTAAATGTTTTTCCTAATCAAAATCTAAACAAATATTACAGAATACAGTATAAGAGTGGGTACAACGTAATATAATACGTATTTTATTTTACTAGCGCAATAGCACTAACAAGCAATATGCAACAAGGCTATCTACTAAAAACAAAGCTAGTAATATAGGTTTATAAAAAATGCCTCTGGTTTGTACTATTGGTTAAATATAGTCTGTGAAAAAATCAATTTTCAATAGTCAAAGACAGGATGAGAATGTAGTAAAGATTATTCCAGAACCAGCTAAATGAATTACCCCCGCTGCGGCAAGCCAACATACTCAGCAAATTTGCAGTTGACGTATTGCCTCAGATTACAGAGAGTAGACTCATCTGATGTATAGCCTATATTTTTTTCTACGAAATAGCATACTTCTAATTTCTATACTATCTTTGAAATAACCGGGATCCCTTTTAGATCATATTAGATTATATCATATTAGCCTATATTTAAAACACAAGTTAGGCTTGTATAGGCCTATATTTAGCCTATATTTGTATATTTAATTTAAATACAGGAATCAAATAATTTCCTGCCGATTCAAAATTGATTTTATTTAAAAAATCATGTTTTTGTTAGGACATTTTTATCTGGCTTCATTGGGTTGTATGAGTAAAAGATTGCAAAATTAAATAGTTCTTGATATCTGTAAGTAAAAATATATTTTAGTCGTGATATTTGTGTTCTTGAGCAATTTAGACCTAATGATAATTGAAATTCATATCCACTGTAAAAAAATAACAATCAAAATGATTAATTTAGGACCAATAAAAGTGGCTTTAATTTGTTGGATCCAAAGCTATCACTGTTTCATAAATGACACGAAAATGATATCAGGTGTTTTGCCTGTGTACGTTGCGTTGTACCGCGCTTCACACCATCAATATAAAACATACCTAATGAATCGAACAACAGTACAATAGATCAAAATTACGTTATCACACAAGAGTGGAATTGTATACAATTTGAGAGGACGATTTTGTTATGTTAGACTGTAAAATAACAAAGAGATGGACTTAGAATGTCTTACCATAAATACTTATGAGGTACATGCAATGGGAGAATCCAGTAAAACATATCAGTGCTTGTTTAGTAAACTGTTTAAGCACGTCATACAGTATTTCCATAATACCCTTTTAAAGCCATTAAATAAATTAATTTATGATCTAATGAATTTATATTGTTTATTTTAAACTTTGAGCCGGACAATATTGTTTTATTTGTTTGAATGTATGATCAGAAATAACTAGCAGCAATATTCGCATAGTATACTGTTATCAGGGTTTGAATTCCTTGATTAAAATTCAAAATACAATTTAAATTTGAAATGTGAGTATACACGTTATTTTTCATGTTAAAACATTATGAATAACAGCTAAAATGTTTGCAGATGAATTGTCATTATAATGACTATAGCAATTTATGTATACTATTTATGATTAAATTCAGTTGCACCACGGAGAAGTAACTGATACAAAAGTTACGCAATCTTTACATGATTGCAGTCATTTCGACTTTTGAAACGTTTAAGACTTTAACTGCTTATCAAATCAGCTTATGGACTTTTACACTAATGTAAGTTATCATAGTTTTTTTTAGCGAATTCTCAAACTGAGAAGAGTGAGGACTGGTTTTGGTATACGGTACAAGGATTCTGTTTTAGTCGGGCATGCTAACTGCCACTTGGCTAAAAACTAAGATTAACGGGCTATCTTCGGACACACCTTCCACTGGTGTCTTCGGAGCACCAGCCCATTTTGGACATTCCTTGACATATTTTAGTTGGTGTCTGTTAATGTTGTAATATTTACTACCTTGCAAAAAATAAATTGGTTACGAATTTGTATAAATAAATATATTGTAATACCTTATAACCATGTAAAAATGTAATACACTTAAACATCTTATCCGAAAGTTCACTAGCACTTTCTTGAATCCCTATTATCATAGCCTAAATTGGGAATTGGTAACATACTAAATACTACTTTAGCTAACTCTGTAAATTAAATTTAGAGTGTAAAAACCAAAACATATTCTAAATATCCCCACCTCAGTGAACCTGCGGACTAAGCGAATTTAAATTTATCTGATTGGATTTTTGTTATATATTTCTATAAACATGACATACTTATTTATTCCTCATTTAAATAACAAAAGATTTAACGTGCATTAAGGTTTTCTGCTACGGAGAGGTGAAAACGTGTTTCCTGATAACATATTAATAGTATAGGATAAAATTATTAATACATTTTCAAATGTCCATGTTTTAAGGGTAAAAAGTTGAAAACAAATTTTCTTTTAAATCTCAAGACTCCATAATCCCCCGTTTCCATGACCCGCTTATTGGTTCGCAAATTTATTCAAGTTTATCCCGCCCTACACCTTCAAACTAAATTTCATTAAAATCGGACCAAAATTATTATAGTTATCACGATCACATATCACACGTACGATCACATATACATACAAATTTAAACAAATATTGTTTTGGCCTCCGGGGACATCAAAATGAAAAGGTAAATCGGTCCCGGGTCTAGATCATAAGCCTACCATGCCACCTACGGTAATAGCTAATTCCATACAGGGAAATTCGATAAAAGTTAATTAGGGTACTCTAAGTAAATTGAAATCGTTTTGAGAAGCCACGTTTTTATCAGTGGTTATAATACATAGGCTATATCTAGCATAATCACGTTTGATTTCAACGAGTTAATAACAATCTTGGGTTGTGGACAGTAGACCCATGGCTAAACTAGCATTTGTTTTGTGTGCAGTATGTAGTACAGACATTCTTTATTTTTTTCATTCTTTCATTAGTTCATCAACAGTTTGTTTGAATTTAGAATTATTTCGTGTTCAATTTAATTACATTGTCAATCACACCCACTTGAACACCTTATAGGCTTATTTGTACATAAGCAATATGCATTAGAGTAGTTTATTGATGACAAATACAAATGAACAGCTTCGAACTAATTAATATATTTTAGCACTTAAGATGACATAAAATATATTATACATATTTAAAAAACCATATATAATGGTTTTTATATTTAGCTTACTCAATCTTAGATAGTTTAAAGTTCACGGGACGAAAAAAGTATTCCTTTGGATTCTAAAATAAGAGAAATAATTTATATTTTAAATATCGATAAGAAGAAATTTATTAGAATTATATACTTAATTTTAAATATAGGTTTAAGTTACCTGTGTTGTCTGGGAAAACCATTCGTTGTAGTATAGTAATGAATGAAATAAAATTCTAAATGCCTTACGAAAATGCTGTGCCGACTCCATTAAAACCCACCGTTGTAGTCTCCATTTGAAACGATTTGTCCTTTATTAAAAATATTCTATCTTTAGGTATTCATAGTATTTCGTTGGAAAATATTACCAAAATTGTTAGATACGTGTTACATGCTTACATATAATATATTATTGCTAGTACATTTAACTTTATTTAAAGGACTTTGAGAGTTTATTGTTCGTAGGGAAGTACTTTTCTCATGAAAACTTAAAAACGCTAATCTTTCGATAACAAAAAGTTGCTAAATCATGTTGATTACATATGATGTTTCTGGTTATACAGTATTATAGTTGTAACGAAATTAAAGAATTTCTAGTAATATAATACCGAACTAATGTAAATAGTTAGCCTTTAAACTGGTTTTACAGTGTTTAACTAAAGTTAAAGTGCTTTGAGTATTTTATGCGAGTTCAATGGTAAGTTTATTTGGCATGCAGCTGCAGTACGAATTTAAACCAATGGTTCGTACAAGTAATACATAGTAGTTGATCTGTAAAATAAAAATTATCCTTAAACATAGAAGACTGCGTTTGGAATATTTTAAATTAAGAAAGGTCTCATAATTACGCCCTATTTAATTACGTATATCAGTATAAAGTGTATGATTTCAAGGTCTTCAAGATTTTCTAAAAGTACTTTGTTCACATTTGGAATACACAGAGTTATGTTTTGTAAATTTACACTTTTTATTGTGAGAGTTTTTATTAAATACGTGAAAGCTAAAAAAATTTAAGACATAATAAGATGTTCAACCTCATAGTTGTAGATCTGTTAAACAGTGCGTTCCACATATGTGATTTAGATACTCATACTGTTAGTTTTCAAGCAAATTAATATCTCTTCTTAAGATCTGATAAGATTACTTAAGTATTTAAGAATATGCAGTTTCCATGAAATGCGATGAAGCCATGTTTATACAACCTAAGAATTAAGAGAACCTAAGAACTAATAAAGAAACTTTATATATAATTTATTTTTATGTTTTCTACTTATAAATTTAATGATTTTATTTCATTCTTGTACATTATGCAAGTTGATGAGAATGCAGTTGTTTTTAACACGATTGCGATGAAAAATTCAGAAGATGTGCGTGGTTCATTTGTTGTTTACTGTTTTGCCTAGAGAATTTGATTGTGCGCAAAATGTTAGTCGGCAATGACTTGCCACTTACGATTTAGCTCAGCGATGAGAAGTCGTTTTTACATCCATACATACATTTAAGTGATTTTAATTATTCATTTCACTTAACGCTATTAAACTAACCTATTAGTATTTAGTTTAAAGATGTTGTTAAACGCGATTCACTATGAAATCCATAAGATAAAAATACTCATTTAGCTGTGGCAATTCCAGTAACAGAACTCGTCCGATTGCAGTAGATAGTGCGCTTGAGTGAGCCTGCCTGACTGTTCTTATCTAATGGAGAGTCATCAGCGTTCAACGCAAGACCGTCTAATGAGTGGTAAAAATATCGCCATCCACCGTGACCGAGCCAATGACCTTGGTTGGATAGCGTGATCTTTGAGCCGTGATCCGAGCAGTGAGTTCTGAGCTGAGTTTGGCTGTAAACGAACTGGACAACGTAGTCTTAACTAAAAGGGCGAATCGATGAATACTTATTCTATATATTCTCTAAATAGTACGTGACAACCTTTTTTAGCTAGCTAGAGAGGATGATGTGCAGAAAGGTAATAAAAACAAGTAAAACTTGACACCCTTATAGTTGTCTAAATATAAGGTATGCACCAGAGTCCCACAAACTCTTAATACTGTACTATTGGAAGGAACAATCCAACTCATAATACTGTTAGGGGAAAGGAAGGAATAAGGCAAGGAAAAGATGAGAGGGCAATCCATTAAAGTTCTAATACTTTTGGAGAGGACGGTCTGTCAAGATTCTAATGATTTCTGAATTAAAACCTCTCGAGAAAAAAATCTCATACTTTTGTCAATAACGATTTAAAAAATATAATATTTTAAGAGATCCCACGTCTGGTCAGACGTCCCGCTAAACGCCACAATATGTAAACATACAGTGGAAGAGTCAAGATTTTAAATAATTTATTACATAAGTTATTTTCTATTTTGATATCACACAATCAATTAACTATTTAACTAAAATTATAAACAAATCTCATATATTTTGGGTATCTAGAACTAAAAGATCCTTCTTCGAAGTCCAGTGGATATTTGACTACTGTATTTGATTACCAAGAGACACCTTCTCTGTTGAGGTAAGTTGAAGGTAGGTAAATGCAAACAGAGAATACGATAAACTACTTCAACCTTAAAATATGATAATGTTGCTTTTAAACTAACAAAATTATGAAAAACGGTTACTCTCACGAACATTGTAGACTCGTGGCTAAAAATTGAGTTATCGATCCAAACATCCACAGAGGCCGTTACCCCGGTGTGAGCAGTTATTTTGTAAATTAAAAACAAGGAAGTCTGGTAGTCGCGGAGATATATTGAGGGGGTGCCCGCATGTAAACCCCGTTAGCGATACGCAGGGCGAAGTGATAATGTGATCGTAGTATCTTCGCCACTCGCAAAGTGACTTGCGGGCCTTAATAGCCATGTTTCATTCTAAAGTTATTACAAAATATTCATTATCAATGACAAATTACTGATAGTTCCGTCACAATGGATCGTTACAGTTCCTAAAAAACACATCCTAAAATTACATTCATGTGATCCAGATGATTTCCATAGTCAACACTATAAATGCCAGAAATCAAGAACTCTACTATCTCAAAACGCATTCTAAAAAAAAAAACTGAATTGGAGAACTTTTGTGCCTGAGACATTCATCTGAACTATTTTCAATTATATTTCCACTACATATGCTAGTACCATTATTTGTCCAGATAATTCTTTTTACTACTTTTTTGTAAAGCATTTGCTGGCTTCACGTCGCAATGATTTGATTTCAATACAATCCAACTATTATGATAGTTAAACTACGATCATATGTCTATTATAATTTATTTGATAATAGATATATGTCATAGAACTATGATAGTGTAACACCGGCCATATGACACAAAACACAAGAGAGCAATAGACTAAATTGTTACCACCTCTTATTGGTTAAATATTAGAAGAACTCCCATGATAATTAACTCTAGTAAAATACATGGCCGGACGCTCTGTCAGTTAAGGAAGTCTTCACGGAAGAACAATGCATAAAGAAGTTTAAGAAGCTTTTGTACCGGCCCTGAACAATCACGTTCTTGTTGAGGCACCGTTAACCCAGTTCAGGCTGCCGGTTTTTGTCTTAGACAATGTGGGTAATTCTCTTCTTCCTAGGTTGATCCCTCCTTGAGTTAATTTCAAGTTCCGTTTACCTATCAGAGCCTATTTGCATGATGTGGTGTATTTGACTTTGTATACCCTACCTTCCACGTCTACAACAGACATGCAGATCCACTTGAATAAAGGTAGTTGCCTCAAGACGGTTCTTAATTACTGCGTAACATGAATACAAATCCAAATGAAAATTTTTTAGCAAGTGTGCTATAACAAAAGCACTGTGAGGAAAGAGTTGTATGCAATTTTAATATTATCCTGTTATTCCTGTTTTAGGTTTACGAAAATGTACTTATGATGTGATGCCATCGAATTGCAATGGTTTACGACACATGAAGTACATTTATGATCTGTTTAAAACAATTCGTTTGTAATGAACTTTACGCCTTTTTTGTCGTCAAAAGATGTGCAGACTTAGAATTGAACAGTTATGTTATGAAGTTATAGTATAAACCACAAACGTTAAGGGACTAGATTTATCTCTAGTCGTAAACTTACTCCTAAAATTAATCTTTTTGCGAGAAAAATATCAAAACTAAAAAATTAATCAATAACACTAAGTGCGAATGCTTGTCATCATATATTTGGTGAATGACCCTGAATGTATTTTTTTTTACTTTAACACGAATATGTATTTTATTTACTGCATTAAAAAGTAAAGGAACGATAATGACTTACGTCCGATATGTCACTTAAAAATATGCGGCCTATTTATTCTTTGGAAAAGAAATAAGCTTTAAACCCCCAAGTCAACGTTTTTTTTTTAAGTATTATATATATAAAAACTCTTGGAGTATTATGATACTCATCAGCAAATGTTTTGCTCGAACATTGACCTTAGTATTGTGTGTTTAAGTTCCCACCATGTCCAGTTCAGAATACTTCCGACCTGTTCGTTTCCCTTTCCCATGACCTTTTGTGTTTTTTCTTTTAGCTATCAGTTTCATAATCTTAATGCAATTAAGTTAAATTACATTTCCTTGTACGATTAAAATGTACTTATGTTTGTTTTATGAAGGTAAGTCTCGATTTTACTGACTAGCTGAGAAAGCAAGGAAAGTTTCTCGCTAGCATTTACTGTAATATTGTTGCAAAAAATAAAGCATCAATAGTAAAAAATAAAACCAATTATACTGCATGTACGAAAATTCTTATACACACATATCCTAAATGGTTCCTGAATATAATAGTTTACATTTGTACTAAAAATGTTGGTCTAATAATTGATTCCCTCTTCCTCTTACTGTCTGTCCATTCTTTGGTGACATCAATAAATTGGTCAGTGTTGGGGGGAGTATATATACTCAGGTATATATATTATTATACAGTAGGTTATACCCTGATACCGTATTATACCTTGATAACCTTGGTATGTTTTATCTTCCTTGAATAGTGTTATTATATTTATTTGATATACTTAATCAAATTACCTTTATTTTTTCAATGAAATTAAAAACAATGATTTTGCAAAGTATATTTTGATGAATGTTACCACATTGCACGAGAAGATTAATAATACTTTACATTTTTCTTTGATGTCTAAACGGTTACAAAAAAAAATAAACTTGATTGAGCGGATGTTTTATTTATATTAATGAGGGTAAGTCGTGTTTTCGTATATAGTTATTATTTTATTAGTTGTCATTAATTTATCTTGATTTTTTCTTAAATTCTGTACTATGGTTTGTTGGTACTGCGTAAATCTATTGATACATTTTTAAAAAATGAGCCTAACATAAACTTGATTTTAGATTATTTTATTGTTACAGTCTCTTCCAACTTAAACACTTTTAAAGAGACATTAAAGCTACTTTAAAACACTATCCTCTGATTTTTATGACCATGACGAACCAATAAAGTCTTAACAGATAAACTGTCAAAACGGTCATTCTCTGCTAATCTGCGCTAGTTAAAGAAGAGAAAAGTCATCGAACCTTCGTGCAATTTGAATATTTCGTTTGTTCTTGACCCCTCTTAAAGTGAAAGTGCAGTATTCTCCCCAAACAAAAGATTTTGAACTCACAAATCTGTTCTTAATTGGGTAAAAGAGCTTATTTGCTCCAAAAATCCTACAAAGGATTATACAATATTTGAAACAAGGAAGATGAATATCTTTTAGAAACCATTGACCCTTCTTTCTTCCATGCATCGTTAATGATTAATTGAGGAAGTTGAATTAGGTTTGGCCATGCGAATCTATACCAGATGTATTTTGTTTCCTACAACATGTTGTTTATAGTTACGATATAATGCGATGATGCTATAATACAGTATCTGCTTGAATCAATCGAAGTAACTTTATTTAATCATGTAAACATTTAACATTACATGTAATAGTGTAGTTTTATTTCCATTAATGAAGTTTATTCCTAATTAATACCTATCAGAAACAACCAATATTAAAAGAATACATGTCAAGCGAGCAAAATCTAGAAAAAATGACTAGTAAAATCAACATTAAGACAAACATTTATTTACTCGTGAGTGATTTAGTACTCGTGAGTTGAATAAAGGGAAGAGTCAAATGTGTTTAAGTTGTAATATAAGATTGCGCCTGCTCTTTAGAGGGGTTTCTTTTTCAATTTTACGGAAATCGTGTTATTCTCAATTTGTTTCCACTAAAACAGTTGATCCCGTTTTTCATCAAAATTTTCCCCAATTTCACGTTCATAAACTAAATTAAAATTTATCGAATAATGTACAATTATAATACTGAAAAGGTGTATAGATATAGTTATGCTACCAAAATACAAATTTCTTTTGAATTTACAAAACTACCCGTTTAAAGCATTAGTACTTAAAGTTATGAGCTCACAATGAAGAGATTTTACGGACAGTGTAGTTTGTTTGTACATTGTTGTGTAAAATGGGTATTTTTGGCTTTTTTGTCAAATTTTTTAAAGCATGTATGAAACGCTAAGTTAACCGTTCCCCAAGTATCAAACTCTATCATGATACGTGGTATGTTATTGTTGGTATTTGAACATATTGGTTTTACGAAATTAACTTTCATTCGTAGTGACTCAACAGTTTGTACCCGGAACGTAAGAGAAATCGGGTCTTAGGGAGTGGGCGATGACAGGTTGGGATTTGCCAACGGAAAATCGCGGGAATTTTTAATTGTAGGAATCAGAACGATTACGAATCCCGTATGGCAATTTCATTTACATAACTGGCTATACTGGAGCTTGGGTTCGTTATTGAAGTTTGTTCCCTGAATACGTTTTAAGAAATCATTTCAAACTTTATATTATTTTATGATGTCCTATTTGCACGCTGGGGCAGCCAAGTTGTTCATTTGACATAGCATTTCTTGTGAATACTGTATGTTAAAAAAAAATAAACTATACACGCTTGTTAGCCAATTGTACTGAAAAACTCTTACAACATTGTCAGAATTCATTCTTAACTCCTTAAAGTTGGCAAAATATATCCTCCAATGATAATGTATTTGAGAGTTAGTTTAATTAAATGCACTCGCTAAGCTAAACACGTTTCTAAACAAAGTCGAATAGGTTCAAATTAAAATATAAAAATCTGACCTTATAGGTAAATTTCAACATATTTCAAATTGATTTACGTAATCTATAATTTGAATCCATGTCATTTGAAATTATGTAAATTATCACATTTTATTTTCCAAAAATATGGACGTTCGTTAACTTTAAAGCATGTGAAACCTAACTTGTATGTTATGTTTTGGATCACAGAAGATACTGGATTCTCAAACAAACATATAATTGGAAAAATAAAACGAACTCATATAACTCTGCATCCAATTCAGACAACTACATTGGTAAAAACAGCTGGATTGATTGCTGAAAATAGCGAAGTTTTTCTTTGTGTGAAATGTCTTTAGAAGGTTGCAATAGATCATCGAATGAACGTCTGTAGAGCAATGGTGGAAGCATTGAAGTGTAAAACATTTGCTTAAAACTCGTTCTTGTACCAGTAATTACAACTTATAAATATTACATATATTTTGCAGCTTTCATTTTAATTTATAGCTAAAACTAAACCAACATTGTATGAAAATCCTGTATTCGATAAGTATTTAATTACTTCATAAATACAGCTACACAAACTGAGTGTGTAGTCTATTTTAAGCAGAATATGGATGCAGAATGAGGTAATGGATTTATAATATGATCTGTGTAGCTTTCTCTCTAGCCAATGCCGTTTATTAAGTCCCAATGATGAAGAACATTTGAGTTTGGGCAAAAAAGCTTTTGACTTTTTTTTTACTAAACCGACGACCTTCAGAAAAATACGCTAAAGCGGTTACCACTCAGCTACCCAGTTGTAAAGACGCTGTGAGCAAATGAGAACTTGACAACAATGCAAACAGCTGATTCAATATATGCAATGATCCACCGATCCACCTTTTAAGGATACAAGAACGCACTGTTCCTCGTCCGATCTATGAATGGTGAATGTATTGTAAAGCAGTGTATCAGAAATATCAACTTACGAACAAATTATGTTTAACAAACAATACAATATACTGTATTTTACAATTAATCATAGTTTATCATATTCATAAACATAATAATGATTAAGCAGGGGTTAGGAAAATCTGTGTACTTTAAACAAATAAATGTTACATAAACATACAGTCTTTGACGAGTATATACCTACCACTGGTAGTTCAACATTAAATTTTAACAGACTGATTTGCGATTTCAGTTATTTCTGTTGTGTAATAGTTTAAAAAGATGGTTTACAGTCTGATAAGTTAAAGTTAATTTTTAAAAGCTAAACCCCTTTAGGCGTTACATTGTTTATAAGAGCAAATTTGGCCATATATAGATACGCAAGCCCTCGATTTTTTAAATGTAGGTACAATGTATGACCATAAATACTTCTTCGTAGGAATCGTCAAACATTTGTACAGTTTAATTTATTTCGTAATCTATTCAATTGTAACTACGCTTAAAACTACTTTTACACCATCTATATTTTCCATAGGGGTTTAAGCGATAAAGAATAATATGTTAACTATGATATTTTGAATGTTTATTAACACTTCGGATCATTTAAAATCATAATAGTACAGAATTTTGCACAAATCTTTCAATTTCAATTTTTTGACGTAAATATTTTGTTATGCATTAATTTTAAATTGAATTAAAACCATAACATTTAATTTTAGCACTCAAGCATTTAACTTTAAACACCAATCTTACAATGAAAGGAAACTGTGTAAATTTTATTAGGCTATCGCAAATGCTTCGTATGGTGCAAATTTTTTTTTTTATTGTAGCCTACAACTAGATCAAGTTAATAATGCTAAACAAAATTAGCTATTTAGCGGGTTTTGACCTTTTCACTTTTATTTGTGGATGTATTTTTGTACGAAAAACAACTCACGACGCTCCGTGAATACCAGAAGATTCTGCAATAATAAAAGAACTGTACTTTGAAAGTAGGCTGCGTAGCGCGGAACGCTACTTTGAATTCTTTACACTCCTCTAATATTTACCCACTTCCTGTCTAGCTTTCTAAACGAATTTTTTCTGAAACTGTGATTTAAAACCTTACATTTATTTTCGAAAGGACATGGATTACACTAAATTGTTTTATTCGTTAACAAAAACAATGTTAAAAAGTCATATAAACTAGTTTCGTTCACTTGCTCTTCAGACCAGTTTTTAGTAGTAACTACGAATAATAAATACGAATGAATAAATAAACACGAATAACAATACCGGGAAATAATTATTTTTTTTTTTACAAGAAGAAAACATTAGTAAGAAAATGAACCGGTTTTCAGCAGTGAACCCCTTATTTTGATAAATATACAGTATATGATTATGCTCCAAGTATAAAAAGCTCGATGAGTTTCTTTTAACTGTTTTCTTCAAACTGTTAAAATAATACATCAATTGGAGTAAATAAATATTAACTGTTAATACTATAAAACAATTCAAACACAAAAAAATCTTTCAAATCACGGTTTTGCACAAATTCTTTCTGGTTATTAGTAATAAAAAAACTGGATCAAAATCGCTGACCTATAAGAGAAGAAGAAATAATTAGGCTACTTCTAATTTAAATCAACACTACATCACTCACCTGAAAGATAAAGCGATAAATCCTATAGAATCACAAAAACTGAATCGAACTAAGACAGGGACGGACGGGAAGGATAGAAGAAGCAGGAGCAGGTCGAAGGATAGGTGTTAGCGCGGCCTTGGCTTTCAGCTGACTAACGTAAACGCGAAGAAGACTCGTCCGAAGCGAAGGCATTGAACTCTGGTCTGCCAATGGCGTCCGGAGACCAGTGCAGCCCTGCTCAGAGTCCTCGACCGTTACTCAGGCATTCCCTGTTAATACTCTCACGTCGACCGTCAGTTGCTCCGAAACTCATCATTTCAGTTCAAATCCATCCTGCCACCAAGAGACTGCGTGGACATGGAGGACCTCCTGAAGGAAAACCTCAAATCCCGTTTTGGGGGTTTTAACAATGTCTTGACAAACAACTGTCTTGACAATTGGAGATCTTCCGATGAAATCGTCACTGTACCTATAAAAATAATGGCCTATTCTATAACCTTTAAAGTTCTTTGTTTAAAGTGAATTTTTGATGATGGTGAGTTTGTCCTGTTTCATAGGTTATTGCAGACACTTCCCATCACAATAAGTAAAACAACCCCCAAACTGACCTGAGGACAGGATCAGATTCCAGATCCCGAAGGATCAGGAAAACTTTTTTTAGTAAATTTCCCATTTCGGGAATAAGTTATTACCCCTAGGTCTCATGGTAAGACATGGGCCCGGGACCGATTTACTTTTTTGTTTTGAGATCCCCTGAGGCCAAACACCCTTCATTCAAAAATATATATTTATACAGGGTGGAAAAATGTCCCGAGACGGTTAAATATTTCAAAAAGTAATAAAAATAGAGCTTTAATACTTGGTACACAGTTACTAGGCATTAACATCATTTTAACACATGATTACCTCTACCTCTCCAGGGGGATGGCCCGCTAGGAGTCAGAAGAAAATTTTAAATATAGGCATAGGTTGATATGCACATCAAATCAAAGGTCTTTACTTGTAGAATACAATGCCGCAAACTTGAACTCAAACGGACAACCAACCATTCAAAGATTTCTTGAATCTGCCATTTGAATCTTTGAACGGCTGTCATTTTAGACTCAGTTGTTCTTTTGAGCTCAAATTTATGGGGATGCGGAATACTATCCCCCGAAAAACTACCCCCCCAGGTGAAACGTGACGTCACAAAATCTGCTAACTAACCAATATGGAAGCCGTGTCCGCGACTGGAATACTACCCCCCTAGACAAATCATGCTATGTAATTTTAATTTTAATTCGAGTAATTCCGTTGGACAATAGAACATGCGTATGGTGAATATAAAACAGATTTTTGAAATGTTACAGCAAGTTTGGTTGGTTAGGTTAGGTTAGATTAGAACTGTTTGACAACTAAATTTGAGTGTCCGTGACTGGAAAACTACCCCCCCGGTCTCTGACGTCAATATGACGTAGGAACCTGCTTGGGGGGGTAGTTTTCCGGGGGGCAGTCTTCCGGCGACCCAAATTTATGGCATTATATTCTAATAATATAGACCTTTAATTTGATGTGCATGTTGACCTATGCATACGTTTATGATTTTCTTCCCATTTCTAGCGGGCACCTCCTTGAGGAGGTAGCGTATAATAGCAATGCAAATTTAATGCATCTTTGAATAGCAGTCATTTTTGACTCGGTTGTCCGTTTGAGTTTGGGTTTGTGGCATTGTATTTTACTAACAAAGACCTTCATTTTGATGTGTATATCTACCTATCCTTACATTTAAGATTTTCTTCTGACTCCTAGCGGGCTGTACCCCTGAAGAGGTAGCGTATCTTTGAATAATGTGTTAAAATGATCTTAACGCCCAGTAACTATATGTACAAAGTTCTCAAGCTCCATCTATATTACTTTTTTAAATATTTAACGGTCTTTTTTCCACCCTGTATGCTAGCCAACATGTTCAGATTATGGGGGTTTTATGACGTAAAATGAGTTTTTCTTATTTTTTGCCCTAAATACATACAATTTCTCAGTTTATTTCTAAACCATTTTGTAGACCTTTAACAAAACTAATTTTGTACATGGAAGCAGTGTTGTTTGCCCAAGGGTTACGAAGAAAATTACAATTAATTGTAAATTAAAGATTCCCAAGTTATTTGTTATAGAGAATAAATAAATCGCTGTAGTTTGCTTGTTTATGGATATACTCTTTTTAATCAAGTTTGGCAATTTAGTTTATTTCATACTAAGCTATCAACTTTTTTAATACAAAACACACCTCATTACCAGCAAACATAAGTAATCATATAAATTAATGTTATTTATAAACAGGGACAATTTTAAGGGAATATTTTAATGGAAATCTATCTATGTAAATGGAAATTCACTGAGTCTGCAGGTTTGCTGCGGTGGGGGTATTTTTAAATTTTAACTGTGATAGAAAATGTCTTTGACGATGATTGAATAGATCATCTTGACAGGCACACATATTTGAAGTACACACATACATATCCTCAAAGTACTCTTCTAGGGTGTAGTAGTTGGTCATTTCAATAAGTAATCCATGAATTGTTTTTTTTTTTTTTCTTAATTTAATTTAGAATCTAGTTGAAAAACGTTGAGCATGCATAGGTCAATCTTTGACTAAGGCAAAATTAACAAGGTATTGTCTTTTATTGTAGTTTTGGGACACTGTGATGATAAGAATAAGTTTGAATTCTTCATAAAGTTAATGCTGACTCAAGTATAATAAGTCCAAAAACACTATTCGTTCAATTTTTTATACATGTATATGTGTCTTTGAGTGCAATAACTTGAGTAATTCTGGTCTGATTTTGATGGAATTTGCTGGCTTGAAGGTGTAGGGTATAAACTTTGATGAGATGGGATCAACCTTTTCCTAAATGAGTTTGGGAACCAGCAAGATCGGATCATATGAATAGGTTGGTCGTATGAACAGGTTATTATGGGATTTAAAATTTTCAAAAATTGTTTTCTTAAATTTTTTTCCTTTAAAACCTGGAAATGCCAAATTTCTATTACGTATTAATCGTGTAGGGATAAAACAAATGTTGGTATATTGAAGTACTGTTGTACAGTTAAAGGTAACGGAGATAATTCCAAAAAGCTTTACATTTTAATTCCCATGATATTCTTATGAACAAAAAGAAAAATTGTAGTTCACTTGCTTAATTATGGATGTATGTTGATCAAATTTGGCAAATTTATTTATTTCATTCTATACTATTAAGATTTTGTTGAAAAGAAAAACACTTTTTACTTTCCCCCTTGCAGCAAACCTAATCACTCAATAAATCTAATGTTATTTAAATGGGGAATAAATATGTCTAGTTTATGGAAATATTTTAGTAAAAATACAATAAAATTGAAATGCGATTAGTCTGTTGGTTTGCTGCGGCGGGGGAATTACTAGTCATATGCTCGCTCATGGGTTATATGCTCGCATATCAGTGATAAATTAAGTCTTTAAGTTTCAAATCCTCTACATTTACTGGAATATTTTTACAAGTTAACTTTTCTAAATAAACTATCAACAGTATCAACACATCTGAATATGCAATAAATACCAGTAGTAACACTTCTAAATAAAAGACTTAAAACTCTTCAAAAGATTTTTTGGCGAATTAAGGAATAAGCTACAGTAGGTAGTTTTAACTCCCTAGAGGCCAAAAATACCACACGTTAAAATTCATGTGTATGTGTCCTTTAGTACAATAACTCAAGTAAAAACCAGCCATCCATCAATCCACTTGAGTATAATGACTCAAGTGAGCAGGCAAGGATTGTGGACAATGTGCAGATGGACACCTTGGAAATGTTACCAGACAGGATAGTGAAGATCACAGATCTAGAAAAGCCATACAATGTCAACATTGTTGACAGGGTTGCTTGGGATAAGGGTGAACCTGAAAACATAAAAAGGGGGATCACTTGGTATATGGATGCCTCGCAAAAGCCAACAGGCACTGGGGCGAGAATATATGTGGAGTCAGACCCAAGGCGCAGTCCCACAGTTTTGCGTAAGCCTGGGGAAACTGTCTACTGTATTCCCGGCTAAAGTTGTTGCCCTGTCCGAGTATGCAAGAGTTTGGAGTGTGGTCTGACAGGCCACACCATATACATGAACTCGACAGCAAAGCAGTGCTAATGGCTGTTGACAGTTTTGAATTTGCCTCTAAGGCAGTATGGGACTGTCATCAGGCCATGAAAGCTTTAGGAGAGAACAAAGTTATCCTTAGTTGGGTTCCAGGGGACAAAGGTATTGCTGGCAATGAGGGAGCTGACAAGTGGGCAAATAAAGGAGCTGAAAGCCCACTCATGGGTCCAGAGCCAACGTGTGGTATTGCTTACAACACAGCACGGAGAGCTGTTCGCCAGTGGATGGGCATAGAACATTGAAGGAGCTGGGAATGAACAGAAGGCAACATACAGTCAAGGAGAATGCTGCAGACACCTACCGGTGCGATAACGGCAGATGCCATTAGGCTGAATAAGACCCTGCAGAAAGTGGTTGGCTTCATCAGTGGCCATTGGGTATTTCGCGGACATCTACACAAGATGGGAGTTCAAGTTGAAAGCCTCTTATGTAGAAAATATGGCGAGGAGGAGGATACAGCCTTCCAAGTGAAATTTATGTGCACAAGGTCTGCGTGTGAGATTCCGGACGAACGGAAGAAGAAGAGAAGAACAGGTAACCATAGTCAAAGGATCTCATGGTTCACTAAGAACCTGGGATTTGACGGAGAATGAGGACCTTTGAATGAGGGTGCACAATAAGCTGTTTTAGCTGTGATGCAATCCCATGGTTTACTATAAGCCTCAGTTAAAAAAAAGCATGCTTGGACTGAGGGAACGGGGATTTTATTGGGTACAAATTGGTTGTCCCCATTGTTGGCCACTAAACATCAAGTTTTGCAATTTCTTTCCAAAGTATCTGATAGAACTCATAAAAAAACAACTTAGTACCTACAGAATCTTGAAGCGTTGTACACCTAATGGTGGAGGAAAAAAATATAAAAAAAACAGTAAAATTAAAATTCTTACGTTATTTGTTTGAATAGTAAATAAACTTCTATAGTTCGCTTGATTAGGGATACATTTTGATCAAATTCAGCAAATTTGTTTATTTCATACTAAGAATAACATTTCATTAAAAACCCGCTTTAATACCTTCACTGTAACAGTAAACCTAGATGACCAGTGAAACTAACACTTTAAATGGAAAAAATCGGACAATTTTAAGGTAATATTTTAGAGAAAATCAGCTGGTTAACCTACTTACCCACACTGATTATGTGACCTAATGGTCTGAAAATTTATCAGTGGCTACAAAACTAATTCTAACAATGTTGTGAAAGTCTTAAGAATTTTCATTTTACTGTGCTTTCTGTAAATGTTTAAAGAACCGTGGATTATTGTTTGTGAAAAAAAAACATTGGTTAGAGTGCTCTCTTTTTGAGAGTCGATTTAATGAGTGAGCAAAAATAAAAAAAAGTGTTATCAATGGCTACCAAATCAATCATAAAAAGATTCTGAAGGTGTCTAGTTTTTCAAATTGGTTATTTTAGTCAGGTTCAACCTGACTAGCTTGGCCTTATTTCCCCTCATCTTACAGTAGTCGCAGTTAGTCTGGGCGCGCGGAATCACCCCCGCCCTAGCGCGGATGCGCGCCTAGACTACCTGTGACTACTGTACAACTAAAAAAATCGTGATATTTCAGCTGTTTGTTATTTGAGTGTCTTTTGATAGGGAATTTCAAACGCTAAATATATGTGTTCTTGACATTTTTTTTCATAAAATAAGCCATTTTTGGTAGGCATAATTTAAATGGTAAAAGGTCAAATTACCACCATTTTTAAACTAAAAATATTTTGTAATGATAATTTTTTCACTAACAGTTTATTGTTACCTTAAAATGTAGGCCTAGGCCTATACAATATTTCATAAAGATATATTTTATAGTATTAGAAATATTAAGTAGAAATATTTAAAAAATGTGAACTTCTCACTAACAAGACATTTTTTTAAGTAGCCATGTGATACTCTGTACCAAAAAACTTTATAGAAAAATCTAATTAGTAAATTAAGTTTAAAGCATAGTTCTATTTCGCCTACACATCTCAAACATGAAGGAGCTAAATTACTCATACAGGGTGTTTCGAAACTCTCTCCCCAAACTCTGTGGTCATGTTCCTTAGGTCAAAATAAACCAAAAATATCAAACATATGCCCTATCTCGCTTCGTTTTCCGTCTATCGGAGTGTATGTAATTTTTACATAACTTCCCATATTTTTGGAACCACTTGAGGTACCAACTTCAAACTTGGTACGTGTATGATGACTAATAAGAACTATTCTTTTGCAAAGCATAAAGTTTCTACTATGTATAATTTAAAAATTGCAACAATTTTAATTTTTCAAAGCTTTATAACTCAAAAACCATAGGATTTATAAAAAGGTTAAAAATGACAAAGAGGATGGAAATTTAATTCACTTTACAGAAATGTACAGTTTGTATAGGGTCATAACACAAATAAGGGAAAAATATTAAATTTTCTGAAGTTAAAACAAAAAAATTGGGCAAATTCAATAAATTAGCAGGTATTACCTTTATAAAAATAAAATTTTCTTCGTTATTTGTGTTATTACCATTGTGTGTACATTTCTGTAAAGGAAATTAAATTTCTATCCTTTTTTGTCATTTGTAACTTTTTATAAATCCGCTGGTTTTTAAGTTATTAAGCTTTGAAAAATTAAACGGTCGCCATTTTGAAATTATACAAAGTAGAAACTTGATGCTTTGCGAAAAGATAGTTACTATTAGTCATCATACACGTACCAAGTTAGAAGTTGACACCTTAATTCGTTTCAAAGTTTTGGGAAGTTATATAAAAAATACATACACACTGACAGACGGAAAACGAAGTGAGATAGGGCATATGTTTATATGATAGTTTTGGTTTGTGTTGACCCAAGGAACATGACCATAGAGTTTCAAAACACCCTATATAAGAAGAATAGGTGGCATTTCAAAGTCTTAGCAACATTTTGTAAGCATTTATTTTCAGTATCGAAAGCACTGACAAAACATAAGACCAGATATTAGTATAAAAATATGGTCAGTCTCAACAATCAAGATTACAATATAGACAAATACATGGTTAACAAAGTACAAATAAATGAAAATAATACTGACGCTGAGATGCGAGCTCAATGAGTAAAATACACAGAGAGTAAAATATACTTGTGTTCCACATTTTCTGGCAATGCAATAGATGTGACTTCCTTCTTTCAAAATTACTCCCCAATCACGTTTCTTCTGTATTTCAAACTTCTATGTGGTATTGTTTTCATTTAGACTAAGATTTGTTGATATATCTTAAAACTAGACTAGTGTAAAAGTGAATTTCTACTTTACTTTCAAGTGAGCTCATATAAAAATAGTTTTTTGATATAGAGTTTAATTTAACCTTACTAACACTAAAGTAGTACATGTATTTTTATATTTAACTGGTATATTTACATCCTTGAAAATCAAGGTCAAAATGATTAATTATATATAGCTACATGTAAAAGTGTGGTGTTCCACCAAATCTTAACAACAATATAAGTATAACATGAGATTATAAGGCACCAGAGTTTTGTACATTGTTGCTCTGTTTGTTTCTTAGTATATGTTTTAATGTACAAAAATATTATATAAAATATATATAAGATTAAGAACAATAAAAGGCACAAAGTTAGTTTAATGAACACTTATAACTCTCTTCAGTTAAAAAAGCAATCACTTGCGCAAAACCAAACTTATGATTACAATATATAATCGATATACAAGTGAAAAACTAATTGTGACATAAAGTATTACCTACTCTAAAAAAAAATATGTTTTGGTATAAAACTGAACCCCTTTACAGTTAACTGCCAAACATATGTTTATTTGAGATTTAAATTGAGTATCAGTTCCAACGGAATTTATTATTAGAATAAGACAATTTTGCAGATACATTTTCCAAATTTACTGGGATTATGAAATACCTGTTGAAAATTTGAATGTTCTATCAAAAAAATTACAAAAAAAAATATATTTAAGTTATTACAATGACTTTTTTAATGTAAGATGACTTTTGCTTGTTGCTAAGTTCTGTTTTATCTTAACTTTTGGCATTCCTAATGACTACCAAGTCACAGCCTAGCTAAGGCCATATTAAAGCAAGTAGAACTTTTAATAAGCCAAGCAAAAAATTAACCAAAAGTCTGTCCTTGAATTTTATACAAACTAACTGTAAAGGGATGTTTTATGCTTGTGTAAAATGTTGATCTTTAAGTCACATCAAAATACTGATCTTACTGACTTTGATGAAGATGTAGGAACAGTGATGTAATTAAGTACGTTGGAAATTCAAGTACCATGGTGTTTCTTTGTAGAGGAACCACAAACCAGCTGCCCAAAGGAAGAAATTTAAGAATGAGAGAATCTGAAACAAAAATGTGAGTTCAAACAAAAATTAATAAAAAAGAACTAAATCTTTGCATACCCAATCTTCAAGGTTAGAAAACATTGTAAACATAATAATTGTAACATAATAAAATACAACTTGAGTGTGTAATGATAATTAAGATTATAAGAAGTTATTTTTTTTATTTTACTTGTGTTAGCATATTGTCATATGTGGTCCCGGAAAATAAACCAATGAACCTATGAAACCAATAATTGTTAATAAACATTAGATTCACAAAGAAATTTGTTTTTATCATGGTAATCAGATAAATCCTGGAATGCAAAATAACCTAACAGATCGTGAATGCAGTTCCCAGAATCATCAAGGGATCTACACTCCACAATCATAAGAGAACTTCTTATAAATGAGAATGGTGACATAATAATAAGAATGAAGAATGATAATGATACTAAAATTTGTATATGTGATAAGTACCTGAATAGACATCATAAGTTTTTTTTATTAATAAGAATCATAATGAAAGGAAATTTATATTTGTAGTTGTATTTCTGTGATAAATATCAAATCTATGATTGAACATAAGGATCTTACAAGAGTTGTAGTAAGGCCAAGTACACTGCCACGTGTGATTTCTATGCAGTTGATGTAATCGAAGAACTTGTCCTGGCAATAATGTAGATTTTCTTTCAAGAACTTCGGAGTAGTTAGAGCCTTCAGTTGACTCTGGCCATAGCCCCAAGCTCCCAAACATGCTACCCACAGCACTGCCAAGATCACTGACAAGATAAAATCCTGTAACAGACAAGTTATTTTTATATTTCACCGATACTAAATAATAAATAGGCCTACCCCTGCTGCAGAAAGCATACAGAATGAGAAAATTTCCATTTACCAGGCTAGATTTTCACTGAAATATCCCCTTAATATTGTCAGATTTATTTCTTACTTAAATAACATTAATTGTAATGAGTACTTAGGTATGCTGTAGCCATCTAATACAACAGTTTATTTATTCTCCGTGAAAAAACATAGGGATTTTTAATTGTCACTTTTTTTGGAATTTTCTCCCTAACCGTTAGGCATACAACAACGCTTCAATGTACTGAATCGTTTGCTTTTATAACTCCACAAAATAATTTGGGAAAATATTGAAATTATTTTTTTTTTGGGGAAAATCAACTTCCACTATATGAATCCCCCCCCACCCTGATTCCATAGTCCAATAGTGCTGGTTTGCGAACTCGTTAGAATAGACGTAGGTTTACACGTTTGTACCAAATTTAATCAAAATCGGATCAATTTTACTCGTGTTAACGCATACACACATATACAGGGTGTCCCGTAAGTAAACAGCTAAACTCTGGGAAATGGTTCTATGGGTCAAAATAAAGAAAAAATCAAGAATAAAATTTTTTTATCGCTTTGTTAATCAGATATTCGTCATTTTCTTTTTTTTTAGAAAAACACGTTTTTTCAACTGATCATTATGAATCTTGGTATGTATGTTTAGGTAAAACAGACCCACGTAAAAAAAAATTATCCTAATTCAATTACAAATTTCAAAATGGAGGCCATTTTAATCTTTTAAATTAAAATTGCTAAAACATGGCTAATTTTATGAAAAAATGTCTAGAACACTTTTATTTAGCATTTAAAATTTGCCATCAAACGACACCCAAGTTCAAAAAGATTGAATAAAAAATAACTGAAATATCACGATTTTTAGTTGTAAAAATATGTTGATCAAAACTAAGCTAGTCAGGTTTGCCTCATTTTACTAATGAAAAATCGTGAATGAGCGACCTCAAAATCGTTAAATGCCTCATTTTACAATAAATTAACGTGAATGTATCAACATTAAAATTTTTAGGTTATCGGAAAGGTTGCAATTTAAAATGGATTAATTTACACGAAACTAAATGATAGCCACTACTAGTCTCTGGCGGGTCTAGAATAAAGTCGGAGAAATTTGCCTGGTAAAATTTAGATATATAAGATTGAGTTTGAGACAAAAATAGTGGCGGATAGTAAAAAAAAAAAAAAAAAATAGTAAATCTAAAAAAATAGGATTAACTAACTATAGTAGCTAACCTTCAGAATAAAGAACAACAGCAGTGTATAAGAGCATACTTTCTCTGATCACGGCAGACAAGTGAATAATTTTGTCCTTCATATTGTACAGCTATTTGAGGGAAATTTAAGTACTAGGCAACTGCTGATCAAAAATTTGTCTGATGGTCTAAACGTCATGGCCAACAACAAACACCAGTGTTGGGGGTTATGTTGGTGTTAAACATTTAGTTGTAAAATGGTGTTGATCCTATCAAAGTCGAGAGGGATCTTGTCAGTTTGGAGCGTTATTATAAATAAATATGTTGTATTTGTGTTTATATACTTTATTGTGTTTGAGCCTTGGCCTACGTTTCTTTTCACATAGCCCAAAACTAAACTATAACTAACACATAGACCTAGGTGTAGGCTATTGAGGATGTAAATGGGTAAGTGCTGATATTTGTATACTCACGGTATATTTTAACCCCCTTAAAATTTTGCACCACACAAGTATAACAAATTTTGATGACTCTTCCTTAATAAAGATTTCTTTTTTAATATAACAGAATCACAAATTGTATTGATTAAACGCTGTATTTTACTTGTTGACTCTTTAGACATGACACATAAAAGTATATAACTCAACAAACAGTTCTCAAAATCAATTTTACGAAGTGAACCAAATTTACATTCAATTAAACTTCACTAGGGGATTCCATTAAAATAATGAACAGATTTAAGTTGCTATAAAATATATTATTTAACTCATTACTTTATAAAATTTGATTAATAAAATAGTCCCATTTTAAGATTTTGATTATAATTGCACACAAGCAAGATTGAGTTATTTGTTAAGCTGGGTTTTCCTAGACGCGGAGTCGGCCAGCGGAGAGCGGACAACGGAGAGCGGAATTGAAATTAACATGGCATTCCGCTCCGCTGCTAGGAAAACAGTAACATTAAATTACCTAAGACAAGCTGAGTCCGCTCTCCGTTGTCCGCTCTCCGCTGGCCGACTCCGCGTCTAGGAAAACCCAGCTTAACAGATTGTAACGATTGTACAGGTAAAAATATTTTCGAATATTATTCTTAGAGGATACCAAATTATTCATTTCTGACAGGTGAATCTATTTTGACTGTAACTAAGATGGTTGAAACCGATAAAAATTTATTGGATTTGATGGATCCAGTTTAAGGTTATAAAAACTCTCTACTTACAACTAGAGCTAGATTTCCGTTGCTCTCATAGGTCTCCCCGTACTTCACATAGATTGCTGCTATGACCAACACGAAGACAATGGAAACCCAGCAGATTGTGAACAGGAACTCAGCTTCACTCGAGAAATTGTTGTTCAGGGAAATGATGATGTTGGTTTTGTTTTTGCAGGATACTGTCTGGGATAAGCTGCTCAGACTAAAAAGTAAAATACATGTGAATAAGGAGTTTCAGCTGTACAGTTTGATGTTCTTGTGATGATTTTATCAACTGGTTTGGCACATTCAATTCAAGAGATAGATGGATTCTGAATCGCTGCAAAATGAGTTGGATTTAAGAGTTGAACTAATTAGGGAGGGAGAGAGGGTGAAATTAAGCAAAGAAAAGGGATAATTTTGATAGGGAGGAATGGAAAGTTGGAGGGATCTTCGATGGTGGAAGAGTGGTTAACTTACTTCGGTAAAGATTAAGAGTAGTGTGAGAGATTACTTTCCCCACCACACTTCCCCTGCTCTGAATATGTAACGGCAATTTTTGCAACAATTATTCTACATACAGTCAGAGTTATGTAACCTCAGTGATAGGAGGATGAGGTGAGAGATGACAAATAGACTGGAGAATGAAGAAAGGCTCTTCAAAATCTCTGTTGCCTATACAGGGTGATTGATATAAGTGTGCCAGCGGTTTTATTCGAAAACTATAAGAGATATCAAAAAAAGTTAAATGGTAAGTGCCTTGGATTTTTTATTTAAAAAATTGCAGTCAAGTCGAAAAAATTATTTTAGCCGCCATTTTTCCAATATGGCCGCCAACTTTGATTTTTCTTATGGAACACCCTGTATTTTATGATGTATTCTGGTAGAAAATGTAATTGTAAGACGATTTTATTCTTGTAATTTTTTCATAAACCTAACCGTTTCAAAGATAATAATGGTTAAAGTTTTGAAATTTCTGCATGAGAAAGAGTTACGATAAAGGCCTAAGCAAGCATGCCAGCTGTTTTATTCGCAAACCATTCAAAATTTCACAACTTAAACCATTATTATCTTTGAAACGGTTAGGTTTATGAAAAAAATCACAAGAATAAAATCGTCTTAAAATTACATTTTCTACCAGAATACATCATAAAATACAGGGTGTTCTATAAGAAAAATCAAAGTTGGCGGTCATATTGGAAAAATGGCAACTAAGATAATTTTTTTGAATTCACTACAATTTTTTTGATAAAAAGTCCAAGGCACTTACCATTTAACTTTTTTTGATATCTCTTATCGTTTTCGAATAAAACGGCTGGCACACTTATATCAATCACCCTGTATAGACGGACAAACAAAAGGTAAAAGAGGCCACCAATCTCTTAAAAACAAATCTGGTGAAGTATCATCCCCACTACTTTCCACTACCGGTACTGCTAGATGCGCTAACAGAAAATGATCCCAATATTCCCAATGGTTAACAATTTTATGGTTTCATGTCTACTTTAAGCTAGTTCTAACCCATAACTTATTATGGAGTAATGATGAAGTACATGCATGTTGGTTCTGGAACAGCATTTCCTTAATTAATATTAAGATTTTAAATTTGATCCAGAAGACTTGGGACACTTATTTGTCCTATCAAGGATTTATTGCATATGTTTGTTGAGCTGGATATTTATCATTTATGGGTTTCCCACGTTACATAGGTACACTGTTATAATGGTAGCTGAAAATAATTTTATTCAAATCAAACAATTATTTGATTGCTAATCCAATCAGTTGATCAAAAACTTCTATAGGGGAAGTATATTAGGAACATATATTAGGAATAAAACTTAGATACAACAAAAAGACATATAAAGGACAACAATAGAGTTTTGTTAGGTTACTTGTAGAATACTTACTCAAACGGATATTCAACAGGGAATACTGCATGTGAAGGATTGCTTTCATCGCAGTACTTAATATCGATTACACCTTCGTAAGATCTCAAAATCCACAGTGTCAAAAGTGAAAACACCTGGGAACAAATAGTAAAATATGTAAAAAGTGTTATGGCGGTTATGGATACAATGAAGTGCAGTTTGATGAGTTTTGTAATTATTCATTCAAATATTCTATCTAAAAAGTATTGGCTGAAAATGGCCCAAGGTCAGCTTTAGCAGACAAAAAGAAACATAAAAAAAAGAAAATGCACAATAGACATGGTCAACCTTTATTACAGAGGATCATAAATTTAAGTGGTGAGTCAGCGACTCACTTGTTAGCGCGACGGACTACAAATCGCAGGAAACCATGTTGTGGATTTGTGTACCACAGCAACAGTGCATCCACTTTTATGAATATAGTTTACTCTTACCGGCTCACCCCTACATAATGCATCCACACACAGGCCCAAAGAATATTTGGACAAGCAAATGCAAGATTAAATATGAGAGACTACCAATATCTAAAAAAAACCTAATCGATCCCTCTCAGGGTGGTAGACCTGAAACCAAGAGACGAATATTCAGAAGGGTGGGAGAGATAGCCGTTAGGTTATGTTATAACTTGTTATTGTTAGGTTATGTTGCCTAAAACAGTTGACGCTTGGAGGTATCAAAGTGACTGAGCTCATGATCCTGAAGTACGTAATTGCTGCTTGAGAACTTTAGATGGCCGATGATTAAGACAATGGTTATTAAAAGTAATCTTGAACTGCCATTTTGTTATTAATGGTCCGATTTCTATTTTCTTTATGCGAATTGTTGTTTCGTCAAGACCTGCAAAATGATACCAATCTCGACTATACTTGCTATTTGAACATTTTGAGCTATCCCCACTACCCCCAGGGCAAAAATTTTCAAAACTGACCATAATTAATTGTAGCCCTTCATATCCAAACAAGTTGCCGCAAACCGATTTCAAATATCTCAATTAGTTACAATGTAAAAGGGGGTGCAAGTTAATTTTCAGCCACCCTCATGCTTATTTGGATTTGAAACGTTTTAGGGCGCTATTTTGTTATTAGTGGGCCGATTTTGGTTTTCTTTATGTCAATTTTTATGTTTCGTCAAGACCTGTAAAATGATACCAAACTTGACTATACTTGTCATTTGAAAATGTTGAGCTACCGGACCTCCACTACCCCTAAGGGGCAAAATTTTCAAAATTGACCATAGTAGCCCCTCGTATCTAAGAAGGTTGCCACAAACAGATTTCAAATATCTCAAATGGTTGAAAAGTTAAGGGGGGTGTAAGTTACTTTTCAGCCACCCTGTATTTTATTTTTATCAGAGCATTAATACTTTCTGAGACAGTTGAATTGTTTTTATACAACCCTTAGAATTGTGTAATAACTTTATAATTTAATATCTTCAGTTTAAACGATAAAATCTGGTAGAATTCCTTTAAAATCAAAATCATACAACATACAAAATTTATAAAATTGCAATAATAAAAAAAAAACTATATTACTAGTTTTGTTAAAACACCTTCAATACATAACGTTAGATAAATTACTTACAAATATCAAAAATCTCACAACAGCCAATCTCGAAATCATTCTTGAACAGCTAACAAAATTGGAACTGTACCTCGGTTTACGATGACTTGACGAATGACGGAGCTTGAAATCGCTACCTACTTTACCCAGGAGGGGGCTACATGATTTGCAGACCAATAATGGCAATGCTAAAATTATAACGTATGACTATCTACTATTCATAGAAATGGTGCCATTGTAAGTTAGTACCAGCCACCTGGGCTATTAAAGTTTATGGTGATACATTTCCGGTGCCCAGCTAGTCCCCACAAGCCTTGGATTTGTCTTTGGAAAGCCAACAGCTCAAATTTGTAAACAGCCTTTTGAAAGAGGTAAAATATTTTGATTCACTTGTTACACTCATTACCAAATTTTGTAGGCATAAAATGTGTCGATTTGATTACTTTAAACCAAAGTGACTTTGTAAAAGAATATTCCATCATTTTAAACAGCCTTATAAAAAAGTTTGCAAAAACATTCGACCATAAGAGGATAGCATGACTTAATGTTCTATACAGTGTGTAAATTAAGTCTGGCACACATTTTTTATCTTTTTTTCTATAGTAGATAGAAGAAATCAATTTGCGGGATTGATTAATAACAAATGTTAGGCACTTTTTCATCATTTTGAAAAAAAATTCCCCTTAAGGGTTAGGTGGGGGTGGGGGGTAACTAAAAATTTTCAAATGACAACCCCCATCTTGTGACCCCTCATTTTAAAGGTCATTGGAAGACAAATCCAAAGATGTTTCTGAAAAAAATTTTTTTGCACCCTATCCAAGATGGCGGTTTAAAATGTACTTAGGGTTGAACGGGTAAATTAGGTATGGCACACATTTCTTATCTTTTTTACTCTTTGTACATAGAAGGAATTAATTTGCGGGACTGAGTAAGAACAAATGTTTGGCACTTTTTCATCATTTTGAAAAAAAATTCCCCTTAAGGGTAAGGTGGGGGTGGGGGGTAACTAAACATTTTCAAAAGACAACCCCCATCTTGTGACCCCTCATTTTAAAGGTATTTGGAAGACAAATTTAACGATGTATCTGAACATTTTTTTTTGCATCCTGGGGGTTGTCATTTGAAAATTTTTAGTTACCCTACACCCCCACCTTACCCATAAGGGGAATCTTTTTCAAAATGATGAAAAAGTGCCAAACATTTGTTCTTACTCAGTCCCACAAATTAATTCCTTCTATCTACAAAGAGTAAAAAAGATAAGAAATGTGTGCCATACCTAATTTACCCGTTCAACCCTAAGTACATTTTAAACTGCCATCTTGGATAGGGTGCAAAGAATTTTTTTTCAGACACATCTTTGGATTTGTCTTTCAATGACCTTTAAAATGAGGGGTCACAAGATGGGGGTTGTCGTTTGAAAATTTTTAGTTACCCCCCACCCCCCCTTACCCTTAAGGGAATTTTTATTTTCAAAATTTGTAAAAAGTGCCGAACATTTGTTATTAATCAGTCCCGCAAATTGATTTCTTCTATCTACTATAGAAAAAAAGATAAAAAATGTGTGCCAGACTTAATTTACACACTGTATTATGCTAAAATGGAAAACAAAACAGTTTATATCATACTTTATTTTGAAAAATAGTCAACTATATTTTAAAACCTAATAGCTACTGATATAGCTTTATCCATGCAAATAAAAGACAGCAGGGCCTGTTTTATAATAAACTACAAATTAATATTATTAGTAAATCTAATGGAAATCACAAGTTAAGTTACAAGTAACAATTTGTAACTTGTAGTTTGTGATGAAACTGGTCCCAGAACACTTAAATCAGATCTAAATTGAAAAAGTAAAATAAGTAGTAAATATTTGCTATTTCTTTCTGTAAGAAAATTAAGTGGTGATATTTTATGTGCCTCATTTTTATCTAGTGAAAAAAATAATTAACTCAAACACAACTGATAATCTATACAAAATTACTATTGGTAAATCTGAGTAACTTTATTCAGCTGAAAAAAATCCTGTAAAACTAGTACAAAAGCAACGGCAGCTGAATGATAAGATTCCCTTTAAGCTTTGGACAACTCAATCCTTTGTCCATTCTCATTTATAATAACATAATAACTTAAATAAGATTTGTGTTAACATCTCTAACGAAACCTGGGCTTTATTTAAAAACAGATTAGGAAGTAATAAAAATTCTAGAAAGTACAAACGCAACACAATTGATAATGAAACTTAAAGCTTGAACAATGCATTCCTGTTTTATGTCAAAGTAGCTTATCACAAAGCATTCATTTTTTACATAACCATACTTTACTGTCAATAAAATCTAAGGAAAGTAGGCTACTTCTGAACAAGATATAGACAAGTTTCATTTGTAGGAAGCCTGTGGTAAATAAATAGGTTTTTATATAATCACAAACAATTAAAAACCTAAAGGCAAATTTAAAGTAAGATACATAATACCTGAAATTATACAAAAAATATCAAGTTTAAATTATTACAACTTATTTGATAGAAGAATCAAAAAATCATAAAGGGAAATCACAGAAAGGTTTTGTTGCAAGAGCCAAAACAAACACTCTTTTCAGAGAGTTAGAGAGTGACATTATCAGAATCTACATTCTCTCAATACAGAACTTCACACTTGCATATTTCTACAAATGATGGAAGTTTACAATGCAGAGCGCAGAGAGTAAAAATGGGATTTTCTCATTTTTCATCGTGTAAGTATAAAATTTCACGCTTAAAAAAGGAAATAATTTTGTGTATTGAAGCATTGTTGTATGCCTAACGGTTTCAGCAAAAATCCTAAATATGAATTGGCCTAAATTTAGAATTCCCAAGTTATTTTTATGAATAATATATCCAAATACTTGCGGTACTACTGTTATTTTTATAAATCAAAATACATAAAAATAACATAGGAATTTTATACAATGTTTTCAAACAGTTACGTGTCTAGCATATATTTGTTTTCTTTTAAAAAAGACCTACTAACTATGGAAATGTTAATTAACTGACCAGCTGGAGGATTCTTATTATTCCTCTAGGTTCTTTGAAGACTTCCAAGTTGTAGTTCTGGAACCTGTCCCCAAGCTGCTGAAAAGAGAGGAAAATTTGTCACAACCAATTATGAACTTATGAGCAGAGGTAGATCATATACACTTTCCAAAATACATTCACACAAATGAGATTATACTAGATATAGATAGTAAATATATTTAGGACTATCTTAATTTTATGTAGTTTACTACTTTTTTTAGGCAGCAGTCTCAACTATCCAACCTTCCATAGCATACTACTCTGTCTCTGGATAGTTGGGTAGGTACTAGTGTTATTTTTCTGTGGATGTATACTGTAGAGCAGAGGTTCCCAAACTATGGGTGGGTCGCAGGAACATTATGGGTCACACCAAACATTTTTTAAATTGAGACTCGTAATTTTTTTATATTGGAATGTACCGAGCACAAGAATAGTACCGTACCGAGTTTGTTAAAAGAGGCAGAACTGAACATTGAAATATTTTCAGAAAATTCACTGTTTAACGTTATTGACTTCTTTTAGTTTTAAACTAAGAATTTTAAATGCAAATTTACGTGTAGATTTGAATAATTTTTTTACCTTTTTTGGGAGCAAATAACATTGTAATACCGTGATCCAAGCAAATTTTCAAATTACGACATGTAGATTTACGTGATGTTACCACAGACGCAGAAGATGATGACGAAGTCACCATGGTCATTGAGATGATTGTGTTAGTGCCGCGATAACAGAAAATAGTTAGGATGGATTTGTGATAAATACTCAAAATTTACTAAACAACTTCTGCTGCTGTAGGGTGTAGATAGTACCAACTCCTTTCCCTTTATTGACTGTAGGCCTACAGTAGGCTACTGTTTGGAAGATATGGTGCAACTTATCTGCAGTACTTCAGACACCTGGATTTGGCTATAATTTCCTTCTTATTTATGGATTATTATATTTACACCTTTCAGCTAATCCTCATTCAAAAGTCTTTGTGAAAAGAAAAGGCATAATGAACAGAGAACTCAACTTTGCACTTGTACAAAAGTCTGACAAATTTTACGACCAGGAAACGTTGAACAACTGAATAGAAAAGGCAATCCCAAACTTTTATACCCAACATTAAACATTTTGTTTAGAACTGTTTGGGCCAATTGTGAGCAGTGACAATATCCAATCACAAGACATCACATCTCATGTTTTATCAAATTTCTTATATGGGGAATAAGGTATTACCGTAGGTCTGATGGTAAGACCTGGACCCGGGACCGATTTACACTATCATTTTGATGTCCCCAGAAACCAAAAACCCCATTTGTTCAAATTCATATAGTATATATTTTGATTTTGGTGTTCACTAAAGAGACAGCTGATATATTAAAATAATATATTAAACACAACTGAGGACCCAGACATTATTATATTTTTATAGTACCGGTAGATCTAAGTAGCTTGTTTCGGACCGAATGGATTCAACTGAAGAATATTTCATATTAAATTCCATGTTGATGGAATAACGAAAAACCTGAACAATCCATATCATATTTTAGATAGCCAAATTCCTTTGAGAAAATCATTTTCAACAACATTTTACAATTAAATAATCAATAGAAAACAATATTTTCCAAATCCTTTCTAAAAAAAAAATCATATTTAATAGGCCTAACTAATATTATATTCAAACACAAAACAAATATAATGTAAACAAAAAGTTAACACTATTAATGAAGTTTGAAAATAGACTCTTGTCTGAAACATGTTACGTCTATGAAAATATAATAATGTCAGGATGCTAAGTTGTGTTTAGTTTACTACTTTAATAATAAATATAGGGTCATTATTGTTGTCTTGTTACTTGTTCACTATTACTGAAAGCCTGACCATCTTGGATTTTTATGAAATTTTGCATAGGCTTACTAGTAGTATTTTGAGTCTTGAATCCAAATATGTTTTTAATCTATCTTTCACAGTTTTTACAATATAAATATTTTAAAATGATAAAAATTGGCGTTTTGTAGCGTGTGTGCCAATCTAAAATATTGACAAGGATGAGTTCTATTGATCATATCAGGATGTACAACGGCACATTATAACGAGTATTTAAATGCCTTTAATCTGATATGGTACCAAAATCAACATTCTTTCGTAAAATTAATATTTTTTTTATTATTTTAAAATATGTTTTCAAAGAGGTTTTTAAGATAGGTAGTGTTTTTTTAAAGTTTTGAAAATTACACATTTTAAAGAACGTAATCCAGCCTACACTTTAAAAGTGGGATGATGATGGGATCAGCAGTTATGGTATAAATACTTGACGATGGTTCACTGTTTCCAAGCAATTCCAGCATACGGTAAGATAAGAACTAACGTAAATGTATCATAAGAGTGAGTTAATTATATGATTAGGTACAATTAAAAAGACCTGCCTATATTTGAATTTTATAAGTCATCCTTTGCAATAATCTAAAATTAATTGGACAAGTAAACAAAACTATTCTATAGTTCAGCCTCTTAGAAAGCGACCTCCTCCAGCATTGGTTTAGCATTAGCGCGCAGGTCGTTTTCTAAGCGGCCGAACTATAGTTAACAAAGTTATTTAAATTCACAAAATGAGTTTTCACTTCAAAATTAAATTGTTCACACCTATATGTGTCCGTTGGCATGATAACTGAAGCAAAAATGATCTGTTTTGGATGAAATTTGGTACAAACATGTAAACCTACATTTATTCTAACGAGTTAGTGAACCAGCGTTATGGGACCATGGATGGGGGCGGGTTATATAGTGTAAAAATAGGTTTTTCTCCTTTTTAGCGAATTTCCCATATAGGGAATAAAGCTATTATTACCGTAGGTCTCATAGTAAGACCTGGACCCAAGATCGATTTAATTTTTCGTTTTGAGGTCCCGAGGTCAAAAACACCATCCGTTGAAATTCATATATATATATATGTGTCCGTTAAAACGACAAATCGAGCAAAAATGATCCGATTTTGATGAAATTTTGTTTTAACGTGTAAACCTACATTTATTCGAATGAGTTCGCTAACCAGCATGATCGGTCTATGGGAACGGGGGATTATGGGGGGGGGGGGGTTTATGGGGTAAAAATAGGGTTTTCCCATTTTTCGCTTTAAAAACGCAAAATTTGACAAATTCTTTCCAAACCATTTTGTAGTTTTAAAAAACAAATAATTTAGTATATTGAAGTGTTACTATGTGCCTAATGGTTACAGAGAAAATTCCAAAAAATTGTAATTTTGAAATTCCTATGTTATTCTTATGGAGAATAAGCTAACTCTTGTAGTTTGCTTGTTTATGAACATATTTTGATAAAATTTGGAAAATAAATACATCCATTCCTTACTAAAATATTAGGCCTAACATTTTACAACAAAAAACACTTTTTTACCCTCCCTGTTGCAGCAAACCTAAGTACTCGTTAAACTTATTCTATTTAAATCTTTCGTGTCTTTTGAGGGACACCTATGAGAACAATTTGATGTAGACTGAGGTGTGCCCCAGGGCTCAAATTTGGGACCTTTGCTATTTATTTTGTACATTGATAGCTTAAAAGATTTGATAATAAACTGTGAGTTTCTTCTATATGCTGACGATCTCAAAATATTCACTATTGTCAACAACCAACAAGATTGTGTTATGCTACAAGATGATATCGATCGATTGTTTCTTTGGAGTTGTGACAATCTAAAATTTCATGTGGATAAATGTTCTGTTGTAACATATTCAAAGAAAACCCCTAGTAACCTCATCATGCATAATTATAATATTGGGGGTAGTCTTCTTTCGAGGAAAACTTCAATTAAAGACTTGGGTGTGACATTTGATTCCAGATTTACATATAATGATCATGTGATTTCGATTTGTAAGACTGCCTTCTCAATTGTTGGTCTAATCTGCAGGTTAGGCAACATTTTTACTAATCAGAGAAGTATTAAACTGTTATATTGTTCACTGGTCAGGTCAAGATTAGAATATGCTTCTGTGGTATGGTATCCTAGTGTGAACTATTTATCCGATCTCATAGAGGATGTCCAAAGAAGGTTCTTGAGATTTCTTTACTACAAAACATTTGCTTACTATACGACGCTGGTCCCATACTCAGAATTTCTCACACTGTTTGAAATCGATCAGTTGAGTAATAGGCGTAAAGTGTCAATGATGTTGTATCTGAGGCGGTTGGTGTGTGGTGAGCTCGACGACGCGGTGCTGCTGTCCCGTGTGCGGTTCACGTTGCCCAGACACAATTCACATTCGCATTTGCTCTTCTCCCCCCACTTCTCTAGAACGAACCTTGGAATGTGTTCGCCGCTCAACTCAATGGTTAGGCTGTTCAACACAATTAATAACGACCAAATAGACATATTTTTTAACTGTCACAGTACGTTCAGGAAATACGTTTTTAGATATTTAATTACCCCAAATAATTATTGTTATTAAATTAATTACTCTGTTCAGACTTTGTTGTTGGATTTTATTTATTTAATTCGTTATTGTTGTTATAGATATTTAAATAATTGCCAATGTTATTTTTTAAGATATTTATTTGTATGTTATTTATTGATATTAGTTTGTTTTTGTCATATATTGTATTGTTGTGAGTGATTACACTAATAATTATAATTTCTTCAGCAAGATGAACTTTTACCATATTTATTATTTATAATGCATGTCTAATAGCATTTTGTTGTTCGAATATTAATGCTACAATGTAACTGGGTTTATCCTGTTTTGCAGCATTGTAATAAAAGAAATAAATAAATAAAAAATAAATAAATAGGGAATAAATATGTGATATTTTTAAGGAGGCATTTTAGTGTAAATCCATTAAGGAAAATGGAAATTAACTTAGTCTGCAGGTTTGTTGAGGCGGGGGTATTTAACTTTAAAAAATAAAATTTCCCATGATCACTAAACCATTTTTAAGAGCTTAAAAAAACAAATAATTTAGGTAGGCCTTTGAATAATTTAGTATATGTTTTATACGGTTATTGGTTACGGAGAAAATTCAAATAACTGTCAATTTAAATTCACATGTTATTCTTATAATGGGGGATAAGTAAACTGTTGTAGCTTGCTTGTTTAAGAATATATTTTGATCAAATATGGAAAATGCATTATTTTAATACTAAACTATTAACATTTTACAAAAAATTAATTATTAACTGTCTGAATTAAATATAGACTGTCAGCCGTGCTGCGGTTACCATAGGTTTTGGCGCACACCGCTGGGAGCGTCGTGTAGTTTACGTAGCGTGTATGCCGTAACTACATGGCGCTACCAGCGGTGTGCGCCAGAACTTATGGTAACCGCAGCACAACTGACGGTCTATATTTAATTCTTTTTGTCTATGATAATATTAAGCTATTAAAATTTTACTTTAAAACACACTTAAGTACCCTCCCTGCCCGGAAGTTTGGTGGGCTTTTGTGAACACCATTACGCTCTGTCCAGGCTGAAATGTGCCCTCGGCATCAGAAGACATTAAAAGTGTCTATGAAAGTGTCCACTGCCCAGACGTAGCACCCCAGCATCAACCCAGCACCAATCACCGGCACTCGCCAAGATAATTTTTTCAATATTGTAGTCGTTGCAAATAGCAAGAATGATAAGAACTGTGATATTATATTTTGCTCTAGAACCTAAATTATACAATTAAAACTTTTAAAATGATAGCTACATTTTTTTTTACTGGAGCCCCCTCTAAATTTAGGCTATTGTGATGTTCATTGTTCTGACTAGTCTTTTGAGTAGGAATAGTTAATTTATTTATGGTAAGTCCAGAGTGAAATAAACCTAGTAAACTAAAGGGAAGGTATGAGCTAAATAATGTTGTCTCTGGATTGAATTAAAACATTTGCTTTAGACAAACTTGTGGCAGAAGAGATGTTCCAAATGTCTCTGTAAGTTATGCTCAAAATATTTCTTTTGTCTCAGTGTAGCCTAATAAAAAAATATAATAATAATAGTTTTTGAATAATTTTTCAAATAATAAAATAATTGTTTCAATTTCTTTGAGCTTTCCTCCACGGCTTTCTTTGTGTGTTGGTAATGTTGTGTGCTGCCCCTCCATTGTCTCCGTGTGGGCGCACTTCCAGCTGTTAGTTCGCCTGGGTGCAGGGGCGTGGTTCACTATTAACATTTTACTAAATAATACACTTTATTACCCTCCCTGTATTAGCAAACCTAAGTAGTCTTTAAACAAACCTAATGTTATTTAAATAGGTAATAATTCTTACAGGCGTAGGCAAATATTTCAGTGAAACTCCAATCAGGCTTGATAGAAATTAACTTAGTCAGCAGGTTTGTTGCAGCAGGGTTTTTTTTTAATTGAAACGTAAAGTATAAAAGCTTCAAATTTTTGCTCAAAATACTTTTAAGATTTTCTTCCGACTCCTAGCGGGCCGCCCCCCTGAGAAATTAGCGTAGGCCCTATCACTGAATAACTTAAGTTGTGTGATGAAATAGATTTTTATATGTCCAGTAAGTTTGTGCAAAGTTTTGTAGCTCTACCTACTTTTAAAATATTTCAAATAATATATAGGCATAACTTAAGTTAACCGACCCGGGACATTTTAGACACCATGTATTTTGACCTTTAATGTGTTTTTAAATGCAAAATAATAACATCCTAGAAAGATCCTGTCAAGTTAAATGGTAGTCCTACCCCGCCCACCTGTAACTTACCCAAAATTGTATCCACCCAAATTTAATTTAACAAGTTAGGAGATAAGAGGGTAGGGTATTTGTTTACTTTAGGGGCTTCTAACGAATTTTGAAAAAAATGTTTTTTTCTCATTATTTGGACTATTTTGAACACTTTTTACATTTGACACTTTTGGGGCAAACGCCTATTTCACCTTGAAAATCACGTTTGAAAATCGCGAAAATTTTTCTGCAATTGCCATTTTTACTTAGAAAATCAGGTTTTCCCCCCTTGCCTTTTTTTAAAAGTCTTTTTATTATTGTAGTAATAAGCAGATGATTATTTAAACTAACCTAACCTAACCTAACCTAACCTAACCTAACCTTGGTTTAACTCAAAATCCGCTATTTTCGGCATATTGCTAACCTAAGCATTGGTTAGGTAGGGTTGGGTTAGGTTAGGTAGGATTGGGTTAGGTTAGGTTAAGTTAGGTTAGGTTGGGTTAGTTTAAATATAGTTAGGTTAGTTTACGTAAGGTTAAGTTAGGTTAGGTTAGGTAATATTTAAAATATTCAGGTGATTTTAGGCTAATTAATTTAAATAATAACTTAATAACTAGCCATACCTTACCTAACCTTAACTAACCTAACCTAACCTAACCTAACCTAACCTAACCTAACGTAACCTAACCTTGGTTTAACTAATAATGCGCTATTTTCGGCATATTGCTAACCTAAGCATTGGTTAGGTAGGGTTGGGTTAGGTTAGGTTAAGTTAGGTTAGGTTAGGTTAGGTTAGGTTAGGTTAGGTTAGATTAGATAAAGTTAGGTTGGATTATATTTAGTTCTGTAGGTCCTTAGTAATAGTAAAGACACATTAAAAGTAAAAAAACTACGCAAATTTTTAGCACTTTTTGCAATTTTCAAACGCGATTTTCAGGGTGAAATAGTCGTTTGCCCCAAAAGTGCCAAATGTAAAAAGTGTTCAAAATAGTCCAAATAATGAGAAAAAAACATTTTTTTCAAAATTCGTTAGAAGCCCCTAAAGTAAACAAATACCGAGGGTAGGCCTATGGTAATAAATAAATGGAGGGAACTTGGAGGACAGAGTAGGTTAATACATAAAATTTATAGCATTGCTTGTTTAACTTAGTCTTGATAATTTACAATTTGTTAAGGGGTAGGGTAGGGGCAATCGTTTAATTGGTTAGGCCCACATGGTAATAAATGGTTTTGATGGAGGGGAGGAGGAATTCGGTGGAAGAAGTAGGTTTAAAACATTAAATTGCTAGGTTAGTCTTACACAATTTGTTAAGGATTAAGGAAAACTCGAGCAATTGTTTCTTGAGACCAAATGTGCATTTTCATTACCTCTCTAACAGCTGTGAAAGTACTCATGATGCTTACTAGGGTCGACGATACGATACTGATACAACACGGGCTAGGCCTAACAGTCAACACCTACAAGTTCCACTTCTAAAAATAGACAAATGCTTAAACCCTAAATTAAGTACAAGCCAATGAAGTTCAAACTATAGCCTAAATATTTTCGAAGAATGAAAGACAACGATTTTAAATTGATTGAGAGCTTGAAATCCAAAATAAGTTTGATGTTAACAACTGATATCAACGACAATTGAATTAATTACAACTTTACAACAACTCAACAACCAAAAAACCATTAAACCAAACCAAACAAAGTACTAACTAACCAAACAATAACTGAACCAAAACCGAACCGAACCGAACTGAACTGAACACTGAAGTGAACGACTGAACGAGTGAGTGAGAACTAGCAGCCCGGCCCGGCCCAAGAGTGGGCCCGGCCGCACAATTTTTATTTCAGCTGCAGTTATTTTAATAAGAACAAAATGAGAGCATTCTATTGGCTGAGGGAACACCATTAGCGCAATGAAACTGTGTGAAACCATCGGCCTCGGTAGGCTAGTGGATAGCGTACCGGGCATCTAAACTTATGGTACCAGGTTCGAAACCCATCGGGGGCACAAACTTTTTGTTCAAGATTTTTGCATTATCAGCAAGTTTGGTTAGTTTTGTTAGGTTATAACAGTTAAATTTTATAATTAAAACCCTATAAAATTGAATTTGAGCTATTTATAGTTTTATTTTATGAACAGAACTATTTTTTCGATTAGTAAACCTTCATTTAATTTTTTCATTATCAGCAAGTTTGGTTAGTTTGGTTAGGTTATGGCAGTTTAATTTTATAATTAAAAAATATAAAATTTAATTTGAGGCATTTATAGTTTTATTTTATGAACAGAACTATTTTTTCTATTAGTAAACCTTCATTCAATTTTGTCATTATCAGCAAGTTTGGTTAGTTAGGTTAGGTTATGACAGTTTAATTTAAAAAATAATTATATATTTTTTTTTAGTTTTAGGCCTACAATAATATTTTTTTTAATTTCTTATTTTTAAACTCTCATTTTGTCCGTATTAAAAAACTGCAGCTGAAATAAAAATCGTGCGGCCCGGCCCTGCTGCTGCTGCTGGTTGCTGGCTCTGGTCTAGTTTGTTTGTGGTCTGTCTGAGCTGAACCATATTAGTCAATGGCTGAACATTGAACAGCTGGAGCTGAACCGCTGAACCAAGGCCGCACTGACTAGATACGAACTGAACAACTGGAACTAGTAATGACTGATTATTAACAGCTGTTTTGTTTGGAGGAAGCTAAATAATGGTATTGTGTATTTTTTACAAAATACGATAGCTTGGTTACTAGGCTATGAAAATATTACCTCCATTCCATTTTAAATGTACAGAGATATATTTTAAATTTATATTGTTTGGGTTTTCAATTCTATATGTTTAATTTTCAACCTTTGAATAAATCTATATTCATAAATTTAAATAAATAATACGCGAATTAATGAGCCGTTGCCACTTGTCTGATAGGCCAGGGACACACTTACCGGCGAAACCGCCGGACGCTGGATCCGGCGGGTCCGCCATCCTCCGGAGGTTGAGGGTCAGGACACACTTGTTCCGGTGAAAACTATTTTGCCGGAGCCGGCGACAATAAATAGAGTGCAATCAACTCTGAATCAGTTTTGTCTTAGACTAGTACAGTTCTAGTACAGTTTAGGTTTTAGAAATGGTGCTGTCAAGATCTCAAAAGTTGGCCTTGCTGTGTTTGATCCACCATAGAAGGAATAGAAAACACCACCGAACTGTTTGAGTGCATCCTATTCTGGAGAACAGACAGCTAAATGGAGCTTTTTACACTTTATTTTAACAGTTGAGAAATGAAGAAAATAGGGTTTTTAATTATTTTCGATTGTCTGTCCCCTCATTTGACAAGCTACTATCGAAGATTATAGTGCAATAACTACCATGATGATACAGTATAGAAAAATAAACAGACTAAAAATAAAAACTAAATTAACTAAATAGCAAAACAAAACTAAATACAATTGGACACTGTGCTATAATCAAGAACAACCACTACACCACTTCCCTTGAGGGTTCAACCACGACTGAGGAGTGGGGGCAGTCGCAGTTCCGGCTGTTTCGCCGGTATGTGTGTTCATCTCCATAAGGCACAATGCCCCGCTACCCACTGGACCGGCGAGACCGCCGATCTGACGGTCCGGCGAGGTAGAGGATATCCGGTGGTTTCGCCGGAGCATTTTCCCACCGGATCGGTAGTTTCGCCGAACCGGAGAAGTGTGGCCTGCCCCATGCCTTCCTGTTTATCCCAACTTGCTCCGGCGCCACCGGATCCGGCATCCGGTGGTTTCGCCGGTAAGTGTGACCCTGGCCTTATGGGACGTCTGGTGCTACACAACACTACTTGCGACGTTATCAATTCTACCAGACCGCAGCCTGGAGGCGGCCGTGATGAAGGTCGCTGGTTCAATTTAAAGTGAAATCGTGTTCAGAATCAGATCCTTTTGTCATTGAGCTCAATTAATAATGCAATCTAACAAAAAAGACTAGGCTAGATAGTAAAAAGACCAAGGTTTGTACTGTTCTCTTTTAAATGAGTATCATACGCAAACATTTTTTATATATATTTTTTATTTTTAGTTTCAAATTAACCCTGTTACTTTCTGAACAAAATGACATCTTATTTATGGTTCTAACCTAAAAATCCTAACCTTAGAAATATTCTTTTTAATTAAAGATGTAGTTCATTTTTCCTTACATTTGAGTAATAAGTAATGACTTATATAGGCTTACCTCCGTCAGTAGTCCAAAATTGTGTCTTTTTCAACTAATGTTGTTCAAAGCTTACATGTTTCGTTGCACTGCAACATCGTCAGAGCTTTTTGTCAAAAACATCAAATGATTTATACATAAAACAAAACACGGAACACGAAACATTTAAACACGTAATGTTTCGTGTTCCGTGTTTTGTTTTATGTATAAATCATTTGATGTTTTTGACAAAAAGCTCTGACGATGTTGCAGTGCAACGAAACATGTAAGCTTTGAACAACATTAGTTGAAAAAGACACAATTTTGGACTGCTGACGGAGGTAAGCCTATATAAGTCATTATTCGTAGTCCAGGGGCTATCAGAATGAATAATATAATAAGTAATCTAGTGATCTCGACTAGAGGGTCCGTTTCCCCGAAAACGACTTTTTGTAATACATATGTCCTTTTTTTTAAGGAACTATAAGAGATAGAACCATGAAAATTTTACATAATATATTTGAAGATTCAAGCTATTTCACAGAAGTAAAATTTATTAATATAATCTACCTGAGAAAAATGTTACTGCCATTTATACACACACAAAAGTGAATTACAATTTTATTGAAAGTAAATAATTTGGTACCAGTTTTGTATAAAAGCATGAATAATAGCCTTAAAACATTCAGGTTTATAAGAAAATTTTACATTAAGGTTGCTAATTTTACATTGTTACCATATAGGGCATATGATACCTCACCTTTAAAATGCAAAAGGTATATATACATAAAATTAAAATCATAAAAATAAACACAAGGCTCACTATTCTGTTTATTTTTTTATTTATTCTTTTATATTTCGTTTTTTATTTTTATATCTGTTTTTTCTGTGCGGGGAGCGAGCTGGCTAGTGGTTAGAGCGCGGGACTTCAGTGCCTGAGGTCCCCGGTTCAAATCCCGCCAAATCACCAATGGATTTTATCTAAGTGATAATGCCACAGCCCCTAGGCCTGAAGTAATGTGAAAAACGATCTCGGACTCGTGCCTAGGGGGACGCGCCAAGGTCCGCGGCCAACAAGGTCTACGACCACCAACCTGACCTACGATTGGTGGTGCGAAATGTCCGAGCTGAACCAGTTCCGTGACGGGTGAAGGGGATGTAGTCGTGTTTGCTGCCGGTAGACCTTGTTGCCAGTGGCCAACGCATCTGTTAGGCTGGTGCGGTCAGGACAAAGTCTCCTTTACGTAACTAATATGCATTTGTTTATTGATACTATCATTATTATAGTATTTAAATGGGATAAGAGTAAGACTAATACAAAAGTAACCCGTGCTATATATTTGTATAGCATTTTTGCTACTAAGATAAATAAATCTGGTTTTTGCTTATTTTCTTAGAATAAAAAAATCCTTTTGTATTTTTTGAAGTTAATTACCCTTTTCGAAACCCTCCTATAGTAGGTGAATAATTTACTTTAAACTTTGTAATGTTAAATAAATATTTTAAAATCAGAACGATAATTAAACTTTTGGCCAGAAGATATCATAATAAGTTTTATTTTTAAAAAGGCAACTTAAATTTTTGGGGAATGCTATTATTGTATTAATTGTAATAATAGATGAGTGAACGAAGTGAACGAATCTTCTTACTACACTTATATTAACAATTGAGTTATTTGCATTTACAAGGAAATCAATGTAAAAATAAAGCTTGTTATACATAGCCGGCACTTATTGTATATGTATGGCTGAGTACCATACGAAACAACGCCTGCAAAAACTAGTATACCTTTTGCAAACTCCGCCGTATTGTGGGATGACAGGAACGCCTTTTCCATTCATTTAATCAATGGATTGTTAATCTTTGTTGCTTTTAATAATAATTTATGCGCTGCTATGTTGTAGTTTTGTAAATTTTTTCAAAATGACATCATATTTTCAATTATTGTATAGTACTAGAGAACCCGTGAGGCTCAATGAGCCGCATAGTATGAAACATAATGCTCAGAAAAACATTAAGCTTAAATTCGAATAGTTTTAGTTACATCTTAGAGTTGTTTGAAAACTTATTAGAAACTAATTATATATATCTCTATTTGTGTCGTCAAGGCTCACTTACATTACCGGTATTTCTGCTCTCAGTTTTAACTGATGACTTCTAATGAATGCTAAACGATCTGCTTCAATTCGAGGTAACATGCTGCAACAAAGTGTTTCCAGAATCGGGAACTTAAGAAAACCTTATATGCCTTGCTGATAACCTGTGTTAAGTAATTTAGTCGAGTCATTTTATTTCTTTGATTTGAGACATACACCAACCTACTCAAACGAATTTTCCCCGTAGAGAATCCTGAAAAATGGGGTGATATCAACCATTTCATGTGCTACATAATTTAACACAGAATACAGTACCTAATACAAAAAAATCACACTTATTTTAATAAGGAAATAAATTGAAAGAATAACAAACAAATAAGTACAGCTAAGGTATTTTTAACATTAGGTATATGGAAAGTTCGCTTTAGAAATGAATTACGACCTTAAAGGGCAATTTACGAAATAATGGATAGTTTGGATAGTAATGGAAGTTTGACAGTTTAACAGTTTGCTACAAACACTTGGTTGAAATGAAACATTTACTAGTGTACATGTTGCTCGAAATCGAGCAATTGCGAAGAAGTAAAGTACGGTAGTTGTTTAAAAACAAATAACTTATTTAAAACCTAATAAAAGTCATAATTTCCGATGAGTTTAAAAGACTCAACTCATAGATCACGTACCTAACAGTTCCATATAATCAACATTTCTTGTAAATATTTTATCATTTTTCAAAAGCTGATCTAGTTTTTTAGTGTATTCTACGAATATTTCCCACTTACAGCCGCATTAGGTTGTCCATGTTGATCTTCGTCAATGATAATGTAGTCTGCATGGTACTACCCATTGTTGCCAATACGTTTACAAATTTCTATAATTTTTTTACAATGGTAACATTTTGTTTACATTACTTAAGAACTGCCTGATTTTCTGCATAGCCTCGTTAGAGAGCGTAACGTTAAGTTGTGCAGGAAACTTTCTGCTTAGGGAAATAATTAGAGAGTGAGGCCCAGAGGTCATTTAAAGTTTCGCATTTCTCCATAAGATTAACATGGGAAACAAACACTGTTATGAAATTCCAACCACTGTTGGCAGAAACTAAAAGTGAGAAGAAGAACATATGTTAATTGTAAACAGTCAATACGTTTGCTAAGAAACTATTGATTTCCTATAGGGAAATTTGCTAAAAACCAAGTGTTGCACGTGGTAGGGACTTAAACGTGAAATCTGTCCATAAAGCACATTTGTCTGATATAAGGTTTTTGCGTAAAAATTAAGCTCTTAATTAGGACATTGAACTATGATAATTATTATAATTCATTTTTATTTTAACAATATCTATCCACTACCGTCAATGCGTCGATGATATTATTTAGCTACAACTGCAGCGACCCTTGTCGCGGCTGTAGCTACCTGCCACCGAGAGAAAGCTCGCACCCCAACACAACAGTCTTTGTTTGGGTTTCAAGGAATGCAAACTCTTTGTTCTCTTGCTCGCAAAACTGGACCCTCTGGTCATCGAACCGCCGCGCCGCTCCGCTTCTGCGGTGTTATGCAGCCCACGAGGCTTTGCACCCCCTGTGGCCACCCCGTGTTTTGTAGTAGGTGTTTGGTGTTTGAGGGTATTTGTCTCTCAACAGTTATTCTCTATTAATGGAGATGGTACTCAAGTAAGAGTACCGATAACGTGCCCAGCATGTCATTCCATTGTGGACCGAATAATTAGGGGTTGTTATTTAAATTAAATGAATTGTTGTGTTTACATATTTTATTTTACCCAATCTGGCTGCTTTCATAATTTATGTTATTTCAATTATACATACACTCACTCACATTTACGTACGGAAAACGCTTTAATCTGTCATATTATTCGTTATTATAATATGTCGTATTATTATTATATTAAGAATCTACACGCTGAAGAAACACTCTTTTCCATTTTGAAATTCATAATCTCATATGTAATAATTTATTTATCTTAGGAAGGTGGCTAAGGGATGAATGCGTCCTAAAATAGCCTACTATTATGGAGGGCCCACCACAAAAAGCAGTTTTCTTTTAATTAAAAAAAGTTTGCTTATTGCCACTGGGGACATTGGGTCACTTATTCTTGCCCCATAAGGAAGCCAATGGGCCCCATTTTTAGGTAAATCTTCTTCTAATTAAATAACAAATACTTATCATTCTATTTTCACTCACAATTTAATAACTCTTTATAGGTGTATTAAATCTTTTAACCATGATTGAAGGGGTATACTGTAAGAGATAATAAGTGGGCCTACAACGTATGAAATCACTTTATAATGCAATGTAATCATTTTCGAATTAAATAATGCCAGAGAGGAGATAGGATTATCAAAAAACTAGCTGAAGCCGGCAGACGTTGTCTTGCCTTTGGCTATTTATATAATTTAAGTATCGAGTAATGAAAACCCAAACTAATTCCAGGAATATTACAAAAATGTGTACGTTATCTTATATATTGAAACGTAACAGGGTTTTTTTATTTTACGATTCTGAATCAACCAATTGACGGATTTTCATCGTTTTTGCGTTGAAAGAAAGATTTGAAAGAAGCCAATTTTGGGAACTAGGGAATGTCGAAGCCACAATTTTAGTTTAGGGTTTCAGTTTTTTTTAATTAAGCTTAAAATTTTAAAAAGTCCAGCAGCCGACGCTAACATTCTACTCTAGGTTTTGGTATAATACAATTTGCTTAACGTAACAGCTGTAAACAATCAGCGTTTTCGACACAAATTCAGCATTTGGATGAAAATGAAATGACATACGTAGGGTTGACTTTCTATACTATGTGTAATGCTTTAATAATTGATACGTTTATTTATTCGGTTAGAGGACGAGAGATAATTTAAATATACAAAGTAAAATTAAAATAATAGATGTTCTAATTTATTTTTTCAACAGTCTATAAAATCTTTAGTTTGTTTTAGTGCAATATAATTTGTTATAACTAACAGCTGGTTGAATAATATTCTAAGAACTATGAGGTTAGTTTATTTACTCTGTGATTTTGTCATTGATTATAGAAATTAAGTAAGATTCTATAACCATTGCTTTATACGAATCGAAGCTCACGAGACTTCAAAAGAAAGCTTATGAAAATTGTTTTACCACCCGAATTTTTGAGGACAGGTTGGGAAAGTAACAACGACCAGAAGTTTTAATTAATCTTGGTAGCTTTTTCTTTACAATAAACTTTGAACTGCTTTAAACTAAGCTTGAATTAGGAATAGACATATTGATACAACTATATACAATTTTAATGGACTGCTCGATTCCCGTACGTAGGACGGGCCAACAGCTCGTTTTAAAATAAAACTATTTATTCCCGAAACATACCATTAATTTACATAGCATGTTTTGAATTATACTTCATCCATATATTTTGTTAGAAAAACAAATCTATTTAAAAATCATAAAATTTAAAATTCCTGCCGGACCGATTTTGTTTCTTAATCGTTGGAAAGCCTGATTCGTGTAGATTTTCAAATAGTTATGAAAGTGTGATTTTATTACTTTTTGAGGAGAAAAAATCAAAATAAAAAATAATACATTTAAAACACCTTTTTTCCAAGTTTATATTTGTAGCCAACTTTAGACTGTCTTTATTGAGTATTTTCCGGAAATACATGATAGTAATTTGTAGGAAATTTTATTCTCTATCAAGAATATGACCGTCTACTTTGGTCGATTTCCTCACCATTTAAAAGTTACTCTATTTTCAAAAACGTTAAGCAACCTCCCAATTTATAGTAGTGAGAAAATACTGAATGAAAGATGTTGTTGTTAAACTTTGTACAATTAAATCTACAGTTCTACTAAACCGATTTTATTAATTAATAGGTCATTGGTAAGCCTAATTTGTGTAGATTTGCAAATAATTATGAAAGTTTGATTTTTTAAAGATTGACTAGATGAAACCCGTCAAAGTCGACAGTTACTGTTGAGGTTGCAAGCAAGATCGTTTGACTATAAATCGATGATAAATAACTCTATTTTTTGAACAATTTGTGTTGTTCGTGATTTAGCTGTGTCCTTTAGGTACGTCCGATCTTAATAATCAATAAATCAAAAGGAAGCTGGTATTTCACTGAAGGTTCTTAGGTCAAAACAAATAGAATAACGTAATTTGAATTGAGTAAAAATATCACAAACTAAATTCCACATCCAAGATATAATCAAATTTATGTTTTCTGATTGAGCGATACAGTATCTTGAAGTTAACTGATTACAGTGCTTTAGGTACGATTATTAAGAGCGGAATCTTAATAATAAATAGCTCAAATGAAAGCTGGTATTTCACTAAAGGTTTTTAGACCAAAACATATAGGGTAATTTAGTTAGAGCTGCTGAAATACATCTTTAATTGAAGTAAAAAAAATTAAATTTTTTCGTTGGGTAATACATTAGAAAAATTAATGATTATGTTTGATCACAAATATTTGCTTGCATAACTTTATTTTAAGACCAAAATTAAGAAAATGGGATGGGCAGAAGAGCCAAACGAATTTAAAAAAACTAATTTAACTCCCATAAGAAAAGTACAGGGACACATTTTGTGCATAACTCGAAATATACGTAAATAAAAATGAATGCCGATTCTTGATTGCAAATCTGTAGTGCGTCCATACCTTTAGTTTGAGGCCAAAATTATTATGAAAATCGGTCGAGTAGAAGAGCTAACCCGACTCGGAAAAGAAAACCCAAATATTATTATAGATGGCCATAGGTGGTTTATCAGTATGCATAATCTAATCATACGAAACCTTTTGTGTTAATAATTAAACGGCTTATTGTTATTTGATTGATTTGTCTTCAATTAAATGTTGTCGTTAACAATTTGCATTTGTGTTTAAAGTGAATTATCATTCTAATGTTATGTGCTTAATCTGTACCATTAATATTAGTGAGTAAAGTGGTGTATGGATTTCAAAACCATTAATAATCGTGGAATAGATATAATTGAATAATTATTTTTCGTAGCCAAGCAAGTGTACGGTAATTTGTACAATTACTACTTTACAGAAAACGGTCTCATTAGTCAGCCCGCAATACAGCAGTGTTTTGATAAAGTACCCTACATTTTGCAGGCGTAGTTACGAGTGAAGTAGTCTCCAGTTGTCCGCCGCACCGTTTGGTTAGGTCGGCCAAACCAAACTGAGGCAAGTGAGAGGCAAGTGGGAGGGATTGTTGGTCTCATGCTCCGCCGCCCGCAGACCTTGCGGAAACTAGCGCGGGGGAGATTGACCGCGGTGGACCTAGGTATGACTCCGTGCCTAGCGTCCTAGGACAAACAAAAAATCGGGTTTTAAAGAAGTTTGTGCTGCACTTTACTTTACATCCTACACTCATTCGAATGAAACAACCGAATGAAAATATCAATTTATCGTTTGTTTCATTCGATATATTGTTTGGTTAGTTAGATTCGGTTAAAACCTAACTAACCAAATGATATATCGAATAATCGATATATTGATCGATATTTTCATTCGCACGAAAGTAGGACGTAAAGTAAAGTACAGCCGAAGTTTGTTATTTAATACAATTCAATACAATACAATGTTCTCTAATAGTTTGGGTGTGTCCATCGATCCAAAGGAGAAAGGAGTGTATTTAATCTATGGTCCAACATTTAAAGTATATGACCCAACGAAATTTTGTTGGTAGTCCTGTACAGGAAAGTCAGAAATATTTCATCAAATAAAAAAAAAGTTGCTGTCTGTAACTGATCATCAGATCCTTCAACTGAACTGAACTGAACTGGTTAACCAAAAAAGTGCAGTGCAGACCAGTGTTGCCAAAAAGCGGGTAATTACCCGAAAAGCGGGTAATTTAGTTACCTGGGGGTAATGCTGCGGGTAATGGCAAATAGGCGGGTAAAAAGCGGGTAAATGACAACTGATCAAATATATTTGTTTTTCGTATGATTACTTATAATTCACTAGAAGAAAAATATTTCCCTGTGTTTTTTTCCATTAAAGTTATTTCACAGACTTTTTATTGTTTTACACTACTTCTTTTAATCTTCATCAGTTTGGTTCAGTTCTCACTCAGTCACTAGTAGTGTAGATATAAAGTCAATGCGAGTAGGCTACAGCGTTCAGTCGGTTCGGTTCGGTTCAGTTTCAGTCAGTACGGTTGTTTGTAGTCTTTTCTTTTGGATTGGAGTGGAAAAACTTTTGGTTGCCTGGCCTTAAATGCCTGATCCGTGATCCTGAATCCTGATCTCACTCTCCGACTCTCACTTCACTTCTCACTATACTACAGTCAACGCTGATACCATGGTGGAAGGAAAATACCGTACTAGTCTACTTCTAAAGAAGATGAATAACATAAAACAGGGGAATAATAATGTTGATCGGTTATAACATAGACTAACCAACAATAACTATTTTCTCCCTAAAACGAATAAAAAATAAAATTTTTAACAGTACTTACTCATTATTAAACAAGTATATGACATAGGCTATCATAAAAAAAACCAAATCATTGTAGGACTAATGAAATTATTTTTGTAAGGTCAGTAAGATTGAAAATTTCATTATGAAGGTTAATTACAAGTCTCAAGTCCTATATTTAGTTCTTTACTACATCTTAATTTGTGGGATTACTCAAAACTAATTTATCAGGGTTTTTATTCGTTACTTTTAGAGACAGGCAAGAGTGTTAAAAGGGAATTTTTGGTTTGTTGAGGGTAATTTTTAGAAAAAGCGGGTAATTCTTTGCTTTGGAGGGGGTAATCGGGCCATTGTGGATTGGCAACACTGGTGCAGACTGTCTGCTCCTGCTGTCTACTGACTTGTGACTCGACTAGATCAAAGTGACCAAGAATCTGACAGATTACGGTTTTGGTTCTGAATTTAACAACACAAATTCGACACTCCACCACCCAAACCCGAGTTGATTTTGATATGTAGCTCAGGAATAATTCATACTTATATCGTAATAGTTGTGTAATTTTTGTGTTTTAAATGCATCCAGTTGAAATATAATTTGTTACGTGATGTGTAGGTTACCTTGGATAGCACCTTATCTTTTAGCCACTACGCCTTTGTAAGTAAAAGGACTTTTCTTTTTATTAATAATTGTAGAACAAATTTAGCATTACAGACTTTGTTTTGATTCCTGTTATGTAAACTAAGTTTTAGCTCAGAGAATGATTTTAATTGTTTAAATTGGCATAGTAAGGTGATCATTATGAGCCAAGATTGGGCAATTTACATGATTGTTAACTTACAAGGTAGGGGCTAGCCTACAACGTAAAGTAGTATTGTGAAATTTCATGATTATTTCTAAACTATGAATTGGGAAGCAATAACTTTGATATCCTCCCTTCCTAATTAACTACCAAAGGGTGTTTGATAGGCTCTAGGCAGGCCTAGCCTAGACCTTCTTATACTGATATTTTTAGGCTAAAATTACCTAATCACACCTGGCTTTACCCTGGGGCTTATCCAGGGTTAGTGTATGTGAAGGTTAGGACACATCTTTTTGCTTTCGATGTTCTAAAATGACCCTGACCTAGGTTTTGCCGTGAAGACTGTAGCGTACCTTTTTACCTCCTCCTTTGCTTGAGACCAGTTTGTAGTGGGTAAGATGCATCAAAAGAAAAAGTATAACTTATACAATGTAGGCCTAGGCAACATATTTACTTACATTTACAACATTTCTGTGGAAGGATTATAGGTTTCCCACAAATGGCGCAGGCAATGGTCTTGAGACATAAAAATCATCCTCTAAAATCTACCTCAACTTTTAGCAGGGCTATTATCTCATGATGCTCTTAAGATTCAAAGCAAACTTATTGCCTTTGAGATGTTTGGTCCTATCTTTGTGCTTATTGTGTAGTGCTGAGAGCCATAACTGGAGGTGTTCTTAGTCTTACAAAGCCGGCGGAAGGAAATATCAATTTTAGTTTTGTATCTAGTGTTGTGGCATTGCATTTCATTCTTTGTGTTGAATTCGCACTGGTTATCATGGGCGTAACTTAGGTAGGCCTACAGATGATTGGTTGTTATTAGCCTACTGTTAGCAGTCCATAAAAAAAGTTGCCTACAATAATCCAGTCATAGTCAGCTTCTTCCTAATTTAAGAAATTAAGTTATTACATTTATATTTATTAAATGTCTCTATTAAGTAAGTTTATCTATTAGCCTACAACGATTCAGTGTCTGTACAACCATAGACAAAAAGAATTAAATATAGACTGTCAGCCGTGCTGCGGTTACCATGGTTACCATAGGTTCCGGCGCACACCGCTGTAGTTTACGTAGCGCGTACGCCGTAAATACATGGCGCTCCAAGCGGTGTGCGCCAGAAGCTATGGTAACCGCAGCACAGCTGACGGTCTATATTTAATTCTTTTTGTCTATGGTACAACTTAATACTAGGCTTGTTGCTCATTCTTGAAATAGGTAAAACAGGCTCTTTCTTCTCTAAAAATATGTTTTGTTACCGTACTTTATAAAGTAGGTATGGTACCTAGTTGAGAATTAAACATTTTACCATTCCTAAGCTCTCTATATAGGGGAAGTATCTATTAGTTAAAGATCTGTTGTAATTTGTCCTTTGAAATACAATATATATTTGTTTTCAGATGATGGCATTCCGTGTACGGGTGTTGCACTCCATAGTACTGACTGTAGTGGGCGTATCGTTTATCGTCTACTCCTCATACTATGCAAACCCTGTACAGTTGTATCACATTGAACAACCTCATGAAGGTAAGTCTCACCATACCCTCTTGTGTCTAGACTAATTATTATACGGTACCGAAATACTGTAACTAGAACCAAAATTATCATACATTTTGTGTTAAAATGAGTTAAGTGTGCACATAGATTTAATTTGTTGAATCAGTGGTACTAGATTCAAGTTAGAAAGGGCTGTGACCCAACTCAAGAAGGTTAACCAACATAACTTGAATCTTTCACTGAACTAAATTGGCAGTGGCTATTCGCACGTCAGACGTGCGCCGCTACCACGCACGTACCATGCGCTATCATTCATATAACAAGTATAAATAAGTATTCATACAATAAGTAACTTAAATACATTTAAGTTTATTTATAGAAGTCTATGTTGTCGAGTTATAAAGTTGTCAGGGATACGAGCCTTCTCAATAAAAAAAAACCAAAAAAAACAATAGATAGGAACCATCATCATTTTGTGAAACTAATGAGCGAGGTGGTACTTTTTTAAATCATAGAAGCATGTTTGATCAATCTTTAGTTTGAAGTTCATTATTTGTGATGGTTAGTTTACCTTATCTAAGACATCACATTATTCATTATTCATTATTGCGGACAATTTCTAGCACTATTATTAAAAAAACAAAAGTTTTTCTGACGGGATCTGGAATCTTTGCCAGATAGTCCTCTCCATTGGGGTTGTTTAAATACATTTAAGTTTATTTATAGAAGTCTATGTTGTTGAGTTATAAAGTATATAACAGTCAGTAACACTGATTTAATGATTTCTCAATTTTGTCTAAAAGTTTGCATGTGGATTTCTTGACTATTCAACTAATATTTCAACATACACCAGATATTTTTTTACATTATCTTGAATCTCTCACTCCCATATAGGCTACATTAGGACCTCAATAGCTCTTACTTTAATATCTTTAATACCTTGATTCGCTATCTTATTTCTTGCAATACTAAAAGTACCTTTTTAGGTAAGTTGAAAGTTATAATTTTTTAACTTTGATAAGTCAAATTTAACTGTTATAGGATCAATAATACTCGGCCTCTTTATTCAAATTTTCTCATTCACGAACGACCCTTGACAACTCAAAAGTTTACCTAAGTTTAAGTTCTCATGATGTGACTCCACCACTTGAAATTTTATTTATTGAGCAAGCCAGCTTTGTTTTGACCGAGACATGAATCCATATTCTTTGTTTGTTTGACTAGTACTGTTAGCCTGCAAGTTATTGAGATTATTTTGTGAGCGTCTGACGCATCGTTAACTAGGGTGAGAGTAAAACATTGACAGACAACAAAAAATAGAAAAGTAATAAAGGTTAACCTGTTATAGAAAAAGCGAAACTCTCCCACAAAATCTACCTATCATCTTATACAGTATAGACTAGTATAAAAATCAGAAGTAGCCAGGAGTTAATTAGGAATAGTAGTAGGTTGAGGGTGAATTGTTAAACAAAAGAGATTTATAAATGCAGAGTTTACAGACGTGGACCCAATTTAAGTTTAACCCAAATTATTAGGCCTACACTATTGCTGTTTAATAAATAATACTCTGTGTATAATTACATAGTTGTTGTTTTGTATTATTACAGTAGGTATTTAAAACCAGTACGGTAACTGGAAAATTCCTTTGTTGTGTTGTATTTTTATGTTCTGAACCTATTTGTTGTTGAGATATTTAAAATATAAAATTTCAAATAGTTGCCATTTTAACTTGGTACAAATTTGATACTTTGTTTAGCTTTTGTGACACCACTTGTCACCACTCAAGCACCTACTAAGTTTGAAGTAAATTCTTAAGTATTTCCAAAATTATGTAGGCTATACATTTGTAAATATTACATACATACGGACTTACAGAAAACCGGACATCTTGGACCTATTTATAGGATTTTTTTGGGTACACAAAATCTTTCAAGGAAGTTGGTATACACCTTGTACAAGCAAGACTGAATTAACAATCATAAGAGATCAGACAAATTTTATATTTAAAAAATGTTTAAATACTACCTTCAAGACATTTTTATAATTATTCTTTTAATATCATTTATTTTATAAACATAATCAAATCAAGCAAACCCACATCATGGTATACACCTTGTACAAGCAAGACTGAATTAACAATCTTGAGGGATCAGAAGAATTTTATATAAAAAAAATATTTAAATAGGCCTACTACCTTCATGACATTTTTAGAATTATTCTTTTAATATTATTTTATAAACATAATCAAATCAAGCAAACCCACATCATCTTTGTTTTAGTGAATTTCCTATATACCGTAGGGAATAAACTAAAACCGTAGGTCTCATGGTAATACATGGACCTGGGACCGATTTACTTTTTCGCTTTGATTCCCCAAAGGCCAAAAGCACCATCCGTTCAAATTCATATATATAATGTATGTATAGCCTATGTGTGTCCATTAGCACAATAACTCTAGCAAAAATGATTCGGTTTCGATGAAATTTTGTAGAAAAAAGTAAATGTAATTTTATTCAAATGAGTTCGCAAACAAACATTGTTCGGACCATGAGATCGGGGTTTTAATAGGGGTATTTATGGGACAAAAATTGGTTTTTCTCACTTTTGACCCTGAAAGCATAAAATTTCCCAATTTCTCTCTAGACCATTTTGAAGATCTTAAAAACAAATAATTTAGTACCGGTATATTGAAGTTCGAGCTGTTATTGTATGGTTATTGGTTACGGAGAAGATAAAAAAAATTGTAAATTTAAAATTACCATGTTATTCTTATGGAGAATAAGTAAACTAAACTGTTGTAGTTTGCTTGTTTATGGATATATCTTCATCAAACATGGAAAATCTATTTATTTTATACTAAGCTATTTATTAATCTGTTTTACTATAAAAAAAAAAACACACACACTTTTTTACCCTCCCTGTAGTAGGAAACCTAGGTACTTGTTAAACCTAATGTTATTGAAATAGATTTAATTGAAAATCAAATTCGGTAAATGGGAATTCGTTTAGTTTGCATGTTTGCCATGGTGGGGTTATTTAGTTTTAAGTTACCTATATATTAATTTCTGATTGCCAAACACAGTATGTCTTAAATCTAGGCCTACTGATTAATAAATGGGTTAACCGACCATATGCCTGTTTTTATATTATGAAATTTGGCAAATTGTGTAATGTCAATGTGATTACAAATATTAAACTTGATAACAATAATTTTATGTCCTCCTTCTTGCGGAAATTTCTGCAATTGTTTAACTACCACAATTAAATAGGCCTACTATTTTCAGTTTGAAGCTTTTGCCCTCATAAAAATATACAGGGTGGCCCAAAAAAAGGTACGCATTATTTCACGGCAATTAATTATTATTTATTAGTTATACAAACTTTATCTTAAAACTAAGATTCCACCATTGTTAATACATATTCCATTCGTCTTTTCATGTTTTGAACCATTCCTGAACATATTGTGGAGTGATGTTCATTAAAACAGAAGAGTACCTTTTTTTGGGCCACCCTGTTAACTTAAACAAAAAAAAATTAAAACTTTATATCTGATGCAAATGTGTTAATATTTTTAGTAAAACTAAAATGTTTTTAAATGTTTTTTCTTTGACAAAATCTATCCAGTCACTACTGGTCATCGATGGATACATGGTATAAATACAGAAAAACTAGATTATATTGTTGTACCGGTATCACTAGATAATAGGAACCTTAAAAATATCTATGTACCTACTACAGATTTTATACCTATTTAGGTTTATATTAAATGAGTTACACCTATTTAATATTTCTAAACTCCCTGTAATATTCAGGTTAGAAAGTAAGTTTTTAATAAAATAATTACTAAACCCATATAATTTGGCCAAGAATTCGAGATTTGATTTTCTAAAAAAGTGTTTCAACAATTTAACATATCAAATCAAATTCATGCTGCGTTTTAATCAATGGCAAAGTGTAAGTTAGGGATTTGAATTTATTTTAAAGTGTTTTGACAGTCTAACACATACAATAACACTATCACGTTTGAGAGTGCTCCAACTAATGTTATACCATAAACAAGATTTTCAAATTTCTTCTATCTGATTTATAACATTACATTGATGCCCATCCTGATCTACAGTGGTCTAACAAATTGTAATTAGAGTCAAACAAGTTTTTATATTAATAAGTTGTTTTAAATTTAGCCTACTATCTGTGGTTATTTCCTAAAAAATATTGAGGAAGGCTAAAAGAAAACTTATAACATTTTTTTCTCTTCAGCAGTCATTGACATTATAGTTAGTTACGGAAAGTGCTAATCTTCTGTTTCTAATCAAACATTATTATGGCTGAGATAAATGTCTTCAAGACATGTTCACTTATCCCGCAGTTGTTATTTTTACACCTAACAATGTCCACTCCTACTACAGTAGTGTGACATAATCTTATAATGTTCATTCATGCTACAGCAGTTATTGCGTGTAAGTGTCAGATCCTCAGACCATGGTTTGTGGAAGGCTCATCTGATTGCATCACTACCTGAGGAGGGATAGTGATGCAATCCTATAGTCTGGTGAGTCTAGTACAACCTTGGCCCAAGGTTAGGAAGATGCTCCGAGGGTCCTTCAAAGAATTAGTCATAACTTTACTCATCATTACCTGTGTGAGGAATTTTCGATGCTTAGAATGATTCTATATGACTTGCTGGTTTTAATAAATAAAATAAAAATTGTTTAGTTTTTCTAGCAGGACTACACAGTGTATCAATGGTAATGGGTTTTGTTTCCTTTTATATTCATTCCCTTTCTAGAGTATTTTTCTAGGTTCTGTTTATGTGGCTAACTATAATACATTTAGAGAAGTTCTATATTTCTGTATAACTTTGGATATATGAAGATGTTTTCAATATTACCAGGTTGATTTATTTAATTTCTTTACCGGCTAAATTTAGTCATTGGTTCTTCAGACTTATTTAAATATTCTTTTACAGCTGATTTAAAGAATATAACGTAGAGAAATGTAAAGTTTAAGAACTCTTTAATTAGATTTGAAATTATTTATAAATGGCTCTGGGTTTAAATGTTTTGTTTTTCTTCTTACTTGTTTGGGAAGGGTTTAATGTTTAAATTAAGCAAGCATATTGAGTAGGCTTTTATGACTATAACTGGTTTCTCAGGAAATCAAAACATAATATAGAAGTTAACTGTGCCACCATTGGTTAGAAGACAGAAATTCATAGGTCCATAAGTTTGTTAATCCTAATAATACCTTACTATTCTTATAAGGAATTTCACAAGGATTGTATGGATTGAATAAAATAAAACCCATCCGAACATTCACAGATATTGCTATTATTTAAGCAAGTATATGTTGTTTTACAGGAAATGCAATGTTAGCCATTCCATGTTTTTCAACAGAAACTCATAAATTAAAGAATGAAAAGTCAGAGAAACAGTAGGTTCCTAATTCATAATTTTATAGATTATTGATATGAGAAGTTTTAAATAATACTCGTCACACTCTCTACAGTCCAGTGTTACGTAACATTGAAAAACTTACATAAAAGTTATTGCATTTTCTAAAAAATCACAAATCAAACTTCCATTGAAGGGTTTATACAGACATTTTATACTGACAACTTTGTTTTTTATTTGAAAGTTAACGAAGGTTTTGAAAATTACTATACTGCTATTCAATACTGCTACAATACTGATGAAAATTACAATAACTGTGTTTGTATAATTTCTTATCATAGTTTTTGTTGTTGTAGTTTAATTTTTTATAGTGGGGTCGTATAGCTGCATATAGTGGCAGAATATTTCAGTTCTGGCAGACAGGCTGCAATTTTAGGTGGTTATAGTATACAAGTTTCTGAACCTAAAACCGCCCAGACCCCAATTTTTAAGGACCTCGGTCGTCCGTAATGACGTCATCAAAATGGCGGCCGTAAGAGGATGCTGGGTCCCCATGAATTGGCTATAACGACCGAATGCCTGAACCGATTTCCATGAAACTTGGCACACAAGTGCTTGAATACATTATCTCAGCCTGGGTTGAAAATGGTCAAGTTTCATCAAGTAATTTCAAAATGGCGGCTGATCAAAACTATTAAAAATTATTAGGAAAATAATTGTGAATTGGTTTATACAGGGAGAGTTTTAAAAGAGTTCCCCCCCTACTTTTTTATACATTTCTTAAGATATCAACTTTGAACCATGTAAGATCATTGTAGAGTAGCAAGAACTTCATTTTGACTGGGTTTACATTTTTGGCCGCCATCTTGGATCCGCCATTTTGGAAACAAAGTTATTTTTCAAATGTAAAGATAGGGTTGTGACCCACCGTTTCAAACAAGACCTTTACGCTGAATACGATGCTGCAATCCGTTAAAAAAAATGTTGATCCATTCTAAAATTATGAGAACATTTTATAACTTTATTTTTAGTCCATTATAACATTGTGGATTTACAAACTAAGGCCATAATCTCAAAATAGTGCTAGATAAGGATAAGTGGACACCACCATTCATTGTTGACCTATTTCAACTCGGTTATGACGGATGTATTTTTTTCAGCCGCCATCTTGGAACCGCCATTTTGAAATGTGATAAATTATTTTAAATATGAAGGTGGTGTTGTGACCCATCATTTTGAACTACTTTTTTATGTTAAATTCAATGCCGCAATCCGTTTTTCATTGTCATGTTTGGTTTTTGAAATATTGACATTTAAAATAAAAATAATTGTTATATTTTATCAAGAAAGCTTGATAACGAAAAACGGATACAATAAAAACTAGTCGAAATGAAGTAATCGCTACTCTACAATTATCTGACGTGGTTCGGAGTTGATATCTTAAGAAATGTATAAAAAAGTAGGGGGGAACTCATTTAAAACTCACCCTGTATAAAACAATTCACAATTATTTTCCTCATAATTTTTTTTAGTTTTGAACGGCCGCCATTTTGAAATGACTTTGATGAAACTTGACCATTTTCAACCCAGGCCGACATAATGTATTCAAGCACTTGTGTGCCAAATTTCATAAAAATCGGTTCAGGCATTCGGTCGTTATAGCCAACATGGGGACCCAGCATCCTCTTACGGCCGCCATTTTGATGACGTCATTACGGACGACCGAGGTCCTTAAAAATTGGGGTCTGGGCGGTTTTAGGTTCAGAAACTTGTATACTATAACCACCTAAAATTGCAGCCTATCTGCCAGAACTGAAATATTTTCCTGCTACCCAACCTGACTATTATGACTATTTCACCTTTTTCCCGTCTATGCAAAAAATTTTAAATTGTTATCCACTTCAAGCAGTAGGCCTACTGGTGACTATTTTAGGTTTAAAATTAACTTTCCATGACATAAATTTTTTTTTAAGAAAACTTATTATTCAGGTTTCAATTTTTTGCAAAACCTGCCAGCTCATAAATAATAAAAAGAGGGAAGACAATTTGAATAGGCAAATTAAAAAAAAAAAAAAAAAACACTAAAAGACTTTTTAATCAAATTTTCATTTTATTCCATAGAAGACTTAAAAAAATAAATACTGTAAAAATAAATAGCTTACATAATTTGAATTCCATAGCAAAATTAGGGGAACAATTTAAATTTTCACCATGAATAATAATAATTTTTTAATTTTTTGTATTTAAGTCCAGAAAATGTATATATGTTTTTTATTTTATTAACTGATCGTGTTCTTGTGATTGCAATAATCTTATATTTTTGTTTAAATATTTGCAGTTAGAATTTCTTCACTTTTTAAAGACACTATGTAAAAATACAGTATTCAAAAAATAAGTGTAACTTATAATCAAGTTAAGTTGATCTAGGTGTAAATAATTTCTTGTTTTCAGGCATTTATTGGTTACAAAACAGTCCAAAACACTTGTAACTTGTTTTATTTCAGATAATACAAAACTAATTGTTTGTAGACCTACCACAAATTATAATATTTTTAACTACTGTAAGCTTTTTAGCTTAGGATTGTTTTTTACATTACTTCAGGCTATTCCTAGAGGTTGAGCCATTGCCACTTAAATAAAATCCATTGCTGATTGGCAGACTAGAAATCCTAATAGGCTACCATGTATTTTCCTATACACCGATCAATTTTGAAAAACCTATTCATCGGGTGAATGCACCAATGCAGTTCATGGGGAATGGCTCATCAAATCAATGACCAACTTGAGGAAAAGAGCTACTTGATAAAGCCGCAATAACAATGAATATTTTATCAGATGAATTGATTAGCGTTAAAGGGGCAGTAGTCACAAATCTCATACTACTCTTAGTTGATAAGACGATCGATGAGATACTTTGAAGTTTGCTATATGGCTGCAAATCACAATATGGTGATTTGTATTGAACTTAATTAATTATCACATGTATTATAACAGTGTTGAGTTAAAATATCACTTGTATTACATCGGTGTTGACCTAAATTTTTGCTTGTATTGTAAGGGTATTGAGCTTATGAAATGGATCTAATAAATATTTTTATTTTTGCCATAATTAATGTTTTATGACTATCATTCTCACACCCAAATTATCACCATGTCCTGATGTGAACTGCAGCTCATTAAAATATCTTATTCTTGAATAACTGCTACCAATAGTCGGCAATCAATACTGCAAACCTTCATTAAACCCGACTAATTGGGGTTCCAAGATGGTTAGATTAATGAAGCCATCCTAATAATATGAAGAAAGTTAGTGCTATTCCAGGACCTTTTGGTACACCTTGTACAAATAATGTTATAACGTGGAATTATTATTTATTACATTAATGTCATACAAATAAATTTTGATAGAGGTACACAATATTACAATTACTAAAACTGTTCTTCCATTTTAAATGAGCTAAAATGTATGAATTTGATTTCAATGAATAATGATAATTATAATGGGTAATGATTCTTAAGTAGGTACATAAAAGATTAATTAACAAAAACTATTTGTAGGCTAGATCAATGCAGCAAGAAGCAATAGACAAAAGATCATTTTTTAATTCCTTTTTTAATTTGTTAATATTATATTTTAACAAATACTATTAGGTTTTTTTTAATTATTTGGTAGGCAATCCTTCTTCTTATTGGTGGTCTTTTTATTGTAAGCCAAAATACGGATGTTGCTATTTTATCCTAGCATTCTTCTCATATTATAACAGGGCTGTGTGGATAGTCAGACATATTTTCCTACCTTTTGAAATGTATTATGTTGGGCAAAGACTACAAGTAGTTCTAGGTTTTGAATAAATTCATAAGTCGTAACACTAACATCCTTCTTTGGTCCCAGTATTGTTCTTTTCAACCCTCTTCTGTTAAACAAGGATTTGAGTTAAGGTTTTCTTTGTCAAACTTAATTTAAAGATTGAAATATGACCTTTAACAAAATAACCAGTCACTATCCAATAGTAAAATCAAAGTAAATACAGCTGAGCCTTGATAAATAAAAACTTAAAGAATAAAAATATTTGATAAATACAATTTTTCTAATTTCCCTAGAACGTTTCATCCGACATGTCAAAGATTTTACAGCTAGTATCTTGATTAATTATACTTATACGATCTGTTGTGCTTTGGTATTAGCTCTAGAATTCTAAGGTTCAGCAGAAAACGCTTTATTATTCTGAAGGGTAGGTGTTTTAAACCTTTATAAATCAACAAGAATTTAAAGATGAACCTCAACCATCTGAGCCTTGGTATTTTGAAATACTTTACAAATCAAATTTTACCTATTGACCTTTATAAGGGTTCTACTGTAGTGTTTTTTGGTTTTTGTTTTTTATAACCATAAAATCAAATCAAATCAATTTATTGTTGTAGGCCTAGATATTTCACAATGTATTAACAATCGTCACAAAATACATAATGCTGTTATTAATACAGAATATGAATACTTACATGTAATCAATCAATATAATAAGACCTAGTACAAATATATATACAGTATATATATAGCCTATATAAAATACAGGCACAATTAAATAGAAATATTTTGACATGTAAAAAAATCCTCCACTGTATATGGGCATTTTAGTATTAAATGTGTTTTCATTTTTGATTTGAAAGTGTTGAAGGACAACCCCCAAGACTCCACTATATATTGCTCCAATATGTGGAGCAATTTATTAAACAAATTATCTGTCATGTATTGTATGTTTGTTTGACTCTTTGAGTATTTACAAAGCACTGTTTGTAAGTTGTTTTTAAATCTGGTTTCATAATTATGTTTATGTGAATTTTCTAAAAAAATGATTTTTTACATACAACAGAACTTGAAGAATATATATTTCAGGTAAAGTTAAAATTTTGAAATGTTTAAATATATTTATATATAGGTTTACAGTGAGTTCTAGAGCGTACACCACTTACAAGCCTTATCACCCTTTTTTGCAATTTAAATAACTTTTTGGTATATGATTGGAAACCCCACACCAATATTCCATAACTCAATAAACTATGTATCTGTGTAGCTTTGTATAACTATACACTGTTATCATAACATCTTGTGTTACACAACCTTTTAATCTTCTTAAGCAGTTGGCCTATACACCTTTCGACAGCTTGGTTGAGGTTATGTCAAAGTGATCCTTCCAATCTAGTTTTGAATTTAAATTAATTCCAAGAAATTTTAAAGGTTTTATCTCATTTAATAGGAGCTGCCTATTTGAAAAACAAATTTCCAAATCTTGCAATTTATTTAGATTTAGGATTAAAATGCAATTTAATTGCAATTTATTTAAATATCTACACACATGATTTTAGACACCTAGATTTTTTTGGTAGGTACTTTTTACTACTAGGTACTACTAACTTACCGTAGGTATTTTTGTACCTGGTACCTATATAAATTGATAAGCCCAATTAAATTGTAAAAATATAAAATCCTGTTCAACACAAAATTAAAGTTATAAGGGGCAAGGGGTTGCTGGCAATACAATTTTAAGATTTATATATTGATATGTTAAAAGGTGTTTGTCAATTAACACTCTTAGGTGAATATTATAATTATAGTACGTTGTGCAGTTATGTAAAACTTAATAGCCCAAAAATAAAGCTTTACATTTTTTAAAGAGGTGTCGGCCTCTTTTAACATTGCATTGGCCTGTCCACCTAGGCCTCGGGCCTGTGCGTGGAACATATCCAACAAAGCAAGAGGTGAGTTGGTACAGTACAAGGGTGAACTTGAACTGTATTGATCAAAAGTAGTGGCAGGTAGCAGGATCCGAACCCATGACATCACTGCCTTGGGCCCGAAATCTGTGGCGCTACCAACTGAGCCACCAACTCACTAATCCGAGGAATTCCCAAAGAAAACTTAAAGTTCTCGACCCAAACCTAAAATTGTACTGCTCTTCTTCGCTGAAATTTAAAGGAAACTGAGATTATCAGATCAATCACTCATAACATCTTACAATGCACAAAGTAGGAAGACTGCTGTGTCATCACAATAATAACTTAACCTAAACTATAACTTATAAAGTTAACATAACTAAAATATCTTATAAAATAACTAGAAAAGACTTTAGGATTCAACATATTATTTTAAAAAGCATCTTTACAAAACTCTTTTATTGTGAAGTACCACAAATGGTCTATTGTCTGTAGTATGGCTTTTTCAACAGAAGTTCATGTAAAGGTTCTAGGCTAAATTCTTTGGGTTATTATTTAATAAAATGCTGTATGATTCATTTAAAACTTTTACCGTCATGTATTTTGGAAAATTTTCATAGAATGAAAGCCTATGCCAAGGAAATTTTCATTTGTTATGATGTTTTGTTGGATATTTATGATTGAATTTACAGTGATAACACATTTCATTACTTTAGTTAAAATACCGATTTCTTTAAATAAATATCTACAGCTTGTACTTTTACTTCGAGCCATAGTCCTCACTATTGATTTTTGAGCATTAAACACAGTTTTCGATTGGGCATAGCATCCTTAAAGTATTGTGCTATATCTAATTATTGATTCAATGTAGGTGAGATATACCATTTTACATATATCCATTGATATTTTATTAATAATTACACTTAATGCATACCTAAACGAATTTAACTTTTTAGACAGATATTGAATATGATTTCCCCACTTAAGTTTATAATCAAGGTGTATTCCTAGAACCTTGCGGGTATTGAATTATTTTATATCTCCTCAGGTTGAGGTTTTAAACTTGTTTTTATTCTCACAATTTTTATTTTTTAATTGCATTAAGTGTGTTTTAGAACCATTCATTAACCAAATTTCTTAGTTCATCCACAGTTTTTTAAATAGATTTTTCTAATTTCTCAGGTAAGCTAGCTAAACTCTGTCCCTTTTCATAAAAAAAATATTGATTCTTTACCAAGGGTATTCTCTAAAATGCCGTTCTGTAGTTAAATAACAAATGTTTAAACTAATTATGCCGTTTGATTGACTCAATACTAAGTCCCACGCCTACTCTCGGTATGGTTGGTTTGGGTAATGGAAGTGTGTTTCCTTCAGCAATTTTCAAATCATTGTTGCTTACATAATGCATCTGGTATTGATCCTTAAATATAAACTAGTATTGTTGCTATTGACATTTTGTTTATAAATACTTAAAGCTAATTAGTCATGAGTAAGGTGAACTCTATTATGTAACTTGAACTTGCAAAATATCAATGTGTTTGTTGTTGTGGGCTATTGTTGTCTTTGTTGTGATCATCGATACAGTATTATTACTGGGATATGAGAAAGCGAAATGATTGATTGATGCAGTAAAGAATTGATTTTATAGGTTTATCAACATTAACATGTGCATCAAAACAAAAACAATTTACACTTCATTATGGCCTTAGATTACTATCAGCAGTAAGTCTTAGTTCTACAACTTTACCACCAAAAGACAAGAGAGGAAATCAGTCAACAGGCTTTGATTTAAAATTGATAAAAAATCACCAATAACTATAAAATCAAAAGGCATAACAGATTCACTCTTGGATTGGAGTAGTTTCGGTACTGAACTTGGAAAGGCCTATTAGGGTCTGCTATAAATTGTCTGTTTTAATGTTCCCAAATGATAAAAGCACTATTTACATATTTATATCTTATCCTTCCCTTACACAGTCAACATAGTGTCTTTGAACATTTAAATATAGAAACCTCACTCTCAGAACGCAGGGAAATATTAGTGATTAATATTGGCAACACTGTATGACAGCTGATGCTCCTCTACAATACTTTATCCTACTCCTACCCACTTGATGTTGTTAACTCTGTAGCTCAAGCGCTCCAGAGATAATATTGATTTCATATATGTGTAAATTTTTTAAGTAAATAAGATAATTTGAACTTTGCAAACACAAAGCTAATAGTTAAATACAAGACATTTCTAATTTTCTTATTTAAAGTTAGATATATTACAGTATCTTCTTTGTCCAAAAACAAATCACATATTTTCATTTTCATAATGATGTGTACATCAGTACCCATACAAGTTATGAATACCCACAAAGTACTGAACTTAGTACTCTTTCCCTCATACTATTTTTATAGAATATAAACTGACTAATGCACGCTGTTAGGTTACAGATGCATCTTTTACAAAGGAAGGAAATAAACTATTAGTGAGCTTAAAGTTGCATTTGCCAAAGTAATCTTGTGCACTTTCATAGCAAGTGACTCAGTTGTACAGGAATCTAAATTAAGTGCTATTGTTGGCTTGTGAGCTGTTAACAGAGTTATTCGCACACATAAAACTGTTATGTTCCTACGTTGTTATGGTAATGCTATTTGTGACTGCTAGCCTAGAGTTTATCACATTCGTCTTACCTCAATTAAAAAAATTTCCTTCTTCAAAACCACTGTTTAGGAGATTTAATTTCATTAATTCTTTTAATGGCTCGCTTTAATTTTAACCTTATTATTTTTCTATACTATTACTTTTAGAATATGGTATTTCCCCATACCAATATGGTAGCATATGGTAGTTTTTTTAGAATATGGTATAAATCCTTCACAATGGTATAAATAAGTAACAATAAATTGACTTATATTATAGAGGACACTCTGTACATAAATTACATACATCTGCACCATCATCGCTTGAAATCGATAACCTGTTATTATCTTGATGAATGTCAGACATATTATCATTATTGAGTCAAGAGATATTTTTTTAGTTGTGTTGCCATGCCTCTTTGATCTCCTTTTGTTGCTAAAATTTCTTCTCTTTCGATCAGATGTATACTCGGTCTATACCAAAATCAAATAATAAATGTGTTAAAAATCTAAAAACATTTTAAAAATTGTATTACTACCTTAAGTAGCATGGCTATGTGCAGATATGCATATGATATAATATAACACATATGGTGATAGTATAGAATCCGTTTATTAAATAGAGGTAGTTATGCAATAAAGAGAAAGTTCTCCTCAATTAAGAAACAAGTTTTGTTTTTGTTTCATAGGCAGGATTTAGGTGGGCTCCGAATCACCAGGTTATATAGCTAAAAGCCATAAGTCATTGGCTGGATTTGAACCTTGACCTTCATGACAGCCCACAAGACCAACTGTGTCTCAAGGTGTTTTCACTAACTATAATCTGTTGTTTTTTTTCAGAACCAGTCACCAACCAATCTAAGCCTACGGCCGAAGCGATAAAGGTTGACGTTAAAGAAAATGAAATACCAGCAGCCAAACCATCCCCTGAGAAGGTGGATCCTAAACCAGTGGTGATACAGAAAATCCCACTCAAGGCGGAGTTGGAGGTTCCTTTGAACAAAACCAAGGGTGGTTACCTGACACGAAGCATCTACGCGGCGGGACACAACTTAAGTGTGCCAGAGCTATGTACGGAGCTCGGGGCTAAGGTTCGGCTGTTCGTTATGATCACCTCGGCTCCTGATCACTACGCTGCACGAATGGCCGTACGTCAGACTTGGGGACACTTTGCTCAACGCAAGGACGTAAGTGTATAACAAAGATTTGTGTAGAGTTCTTGCATGAGGAGAGTAGAATATTGTCCATCCTATTGATTTAATATAAAATAGTTTTAATCAGTTTGTATTAAATAACACTGTAGTGGTGTTCAAAGTATAATTGTTTTGCTAACTTGTCAGTCTCGTTGCCAAGATCCGTCTTAACAGCCGCAAACTACTTCTCTGTTTCTGCTGTAAAGTTGGCCGCCGTATGCAAAGAAGCTGAACACACTAAGTGATGGGGCTCCGTTTTACCCTGAAGACAATAATAGTGTTTTTAATGTGACTATGGAATAATAATTCAGTATGATTTGCTAGATATAAGTAATAGTCTCGATATTCTATATTACTGTTTATAACTACCTACATTAAATTTATAAAATACTCTAAGCGAATTCAATATACTGTATATAAATACATAATACCCCCGCCGCAGCAAACCTGCAGACTAAGGGAATTTCAACTTGTCTGATTACATTTTTCCTCACCTAGTTCCATAAATAAGACATATTTATTCCCAATTTAAATAACATTAGATTTAACGAGTGCTTAGGTTTGCTGCTACGGGGAAGGTAAAAAGTGTTTTTTGACCATACTCAATAGTACATCAATAGTATAGGATGAAATAAATAAATTTGCCAAATGTGATCAACATATATCAATAAACAAGTAAACTACAACAGTTTTCATTTTCTCCATAAGAATAACATGGGAATTTTAAATTAGGCCTAACACTTTTTTGAATTTTCTCCGTAACCATTAGGCATACAACAATGCTTCAATATACTAAATTATTTCTTTTTTTAAGCTCTACAAAATGGTTTGGAAAGAAGTTCCAAAATTTTATGTTTTTAGGGTCAAAAATGGAAAAAAACTCATTTTTACCCTGTAAAACCCACCATAAACCCCCGTTCCCATGGTCGGATCATGCTGGTTTGCAAACTCGTTCGAATAAATGTAGGTTTACATGTTTATACCGAATTTAATCAAAATCGGATAATTTTTGCTCGAGTTCTCGTGCTAACGGACATATATATATATATATGAATTTGAACGGATGGAGTTTTTGGCCTCTGGGGACCTCAAAACAAAAAAATAAATCGGTCCCGGGTCCAGGTCTTACCATGAGACCTACGGTAATAGCTTATTCCCTATATGGGAAACTCGCTAAAAATCAGGTACAGTACACATAAAAAAACTCAATTACAAAACCCATTATTTTTTTCATCGCTCTCCTCAATAGGCAACAATAGGCCAATATTAGCCGTTGATAGAGACCCTGTCAGTCCTTCATGACCCCCTGCCTGCGGCAATGTACACACGTGGCATCGTCTAATAGGTTGTTATCCTGTTAATAGGTCTATCATTAATTGTTTTCGTGTTATGTGTAAAATGTGTATAACTTATTCTGACACCACCTCAAGTAGTGAATACTTTTGTTACCCTGACAATGGCAAAGTTATAAAAAAAACAAGGAAAAATACGTAGCAGATTTCTCCAAAAGACACTACTTCACTTGTAAAGAATTGTCTGTAGAGTAACGTATAATTTGACTATGTAAATCTAATCCCATACTAAAATCGATTAACCATTTGTTACAAAATTTTTATTATTATTCTTTTACCAACTATCACCATTGACCATTTGGATACTAAAGTAGACATCCCATCTACATGGACCAGCTGTCAATTTTTTATTAAAAAAGAACGTAGTTGTGTGAGCCAGTCACAGAATTTGCTAGTGTCTAAAACTACTATTTATTTCTTTTTTTATGACCAAGTTGATGTGTCATAACACCCCCCATGAGCCACCATTAGTCATTTCATAAGTTTGACGTGGTAAAAAAGTTTGTGTAATCGACAGACTTATCTAATTTAGAACAGCACAATCTGTCAGGGCCTCACATCAACTACGATGATTTTGATAAAAAATATGCCTACAAATTTAACATGGGGATGGAATGTCTAGTTATATTAATAGTCACATCTATCATCCACATTAAAAACTGTTTAATCAATGAATCCCTTTTTATATAGGGCCTTTTTTCTATTAGATGTTCTTTAAATTTAGGGCTTGATACATTTTGTGTTCTGATACTGATCGAAAATTCCCCAATAACTAATGAGCCGGACTCAGTTAGGCCTAGTGCATGTTTTTTTTTCTTTAATGAAGATAAATTATGACTTGAGGATGCAATGTATTTTTTATATCCATGTTTTATTTGGATGGTTGAATCATGGCCATGTTGGACGATGGCAAAATTGAACTTTTGTAAAACTGCCCAAGTTTGTCACCCCGTGCAGACAATCATAGATGAAAATTATGTCCAGTTTTTTCATCATTCAACTTAGTCTAATCAAGATAATTATAAGACTCAACTGGCTTTTTCTTTATAGTGACATACTTTCTACTAGGTCAAAGTAGAAAGCTGAAGGTCTCTCTTCTTTTTTGCTTATGAACCCCTCGTATTATCAGTAGGAAGAAAGAATGTGTTGTTAGTGAGGTACTGTATATAATTAGTTCTAATCATTGGCCGAGCAGTCTAAGCCTAAGGCATAGATTGAGGGTTTGGGGTGTAACCCAGGAGTAGTTCACCTGTCAGTTGCATAGCTCGGGTGGAAGTTGACATGATGGATGGACTTGTGAGTTGCAATGTTACTACTTGATGCTTATCCGTAGGCCTACTGTGTGTTCATCCACCAAAAACTTGTTTTCAACCCTTTAAACTCCACACATTATCAGTGATTTATACATGTCTATTTTTTAAATATATTTTACTTTTATGTACATACAAAAACAAGATAATTTTTTTTTAATATCATAATTTTGCTATAAGTTTAAGCAAATTTTGTAATTACAAAAGTTTGGATTATCAGAACTAATACACTGTACAATTTCACCTTTTTCTAATTGGTTTCATTTCCCCTTACCTTCAGTGACACATTCCTTGGCTGATGGTAAACAATATGGCTGATGAGTTTGGCAAGAGAAACTCATATGCCAATAACAAGTGATGTATTTGTTCATAAATTTCAAGTTAAATAGTCAATATCGTGACAGTATAAGAAGAACAACTCTGTGAATAGTATAACTTAAATACACCAGACTCTCTCAATATGCCTCACAACTGTGCCTTCTAAAATTATTCTATCTTGTTAGTTAGTGGTTTCTTAACTGCATAAGGTCTAATTCTCAGTAGTAGAACTCCAATTATCCGAATCAATAGGGACCAGACCCCATTCGGATAATCAAAAATTCGGATAATCGGAGTTTTACCGGAATTCCGGGAATTTTAAAGAAAAAGAAAAATCCTCATTTTCGGTACTAAGTGAACTTTTAATTAATAATAATTTAAATCAGAACATTTTTACAGTTTACAATGCTCATATTACAAGTGTTCTATACATGTTTTTAAGTCAATAGTGTTCCATCAAAGTCCAATATTGGCTAAATGTGTTAAATAACAATTCTTTGATGTTTCGCAAAACTTATTACTGTAGCTTTACGTTTTTAAAATTGTTGAAATAAGCGATTCGGATAATTGGAGATTCGGTTAATTGGAGTTCGGATAATTGGAGTTCTACTGTAGTTATACGATGAGCAACCAATCATGAATTTAGGATATTTGTTTTATTGACCTAATTCATGCAAGTCTTTAAATGGTTGAGTTTTTTCAGAGTTTGTCAACTTTTAGAGATTCATCGTAGCAAGATTTAGTTAAATGCTATCGCTTGTGTACAGATAATAATGGCTTGATAAAACTAAGTGCTTCATCAAGTGTATGTATCATTTTATTGCTTTATGTTTTATCATTTGTTTCATTAGGTTTAGAAATTTGTTAATTTAGTCCAGTAAAATAAGACATTTTGGTATGCAAAAGGTCGGGTGGTTCTGATTTTTGGATATGTTGTTAGTATTGGGCCCATAACATAAAATCCAAGTTATCCACCTCAAGATACTGCCGCTCGACGCGGGGCGCGCCACTTGTTATCGAAATATCAAAAATATGGCAATTCCTATTGTTTTTCACTCAATCTCGCGAACCGTTGATTTTACCGAAAATTTTAGATTATTTTATTAAAGAAGAAAAAATTTGTGACAGTTTAAGCCCAACAGCATGTATGTAGCGTAAATAATGGTCAAAATACAGACCATCAAAATAAATAAATTTTTAAAAGACGTATAAAAAATGTGGTTTTTTTCAATATTTCCACAATATAGTTGTTTGAAGCAAACACCGTATTGATTTAGAGAGTATACCTGTTTATTTGCTATTAATAGAAAATAAATGAAAGTATAAATAAAAATACCCCCACCTCAGCAAACCTGCAGACTAAGCGAATTTCCATTTGCTTGATTTGATTTTCACAAACCTTAAATAACATTAGGTTTAACTGGTACCTAGGTTTGCTGCTAGAGGGAGGTTAATATATTATATAAAATAATAATAGTATGATAATAAATAAATAAATTTACCCAATTTTATAAAAATGTGTCTATAAATAAGAAAAAAACAATAATTAAAAATCTTCGCTATTGGAATAACTTCAGGATTTTAATTTACATTTTTTAACCTTCTCCATAACCAATAACTGTAAAAAACATTTTAATGTAATAAATTTTTTTTTTTAAGCTCTATAAAATTCTTTAATGATACAATTGTAAAATTGTATGTTTTAAGGGTTAAAAATTAAAAAAAAATATTCTTGCCGGCGAAATACCTATAAGGCAACCATTCCTATGGCCTTATCATGCCGATCATACTTCGCAAAACAAAGTAAATGTTAAATAGTCTATCTCTTGATTCACAAATAAAAGTAATGTTTGTAACAAATTCCACTAAATCGGATGATTTTTTGGAATCATCGTGCTAACGGACGATAATAACTTTTTTGGATACAGTTTAGTAAAATCTTTGGCTTTTTTTGGATACAGGGTCTTAAAAAAACTCACATAGTTTGAAAATTTATTTTTTTATTGTACTAGATATAAACTACTGTTCAACGACTGATACCATAGAGAAGGCTATGCTGATACATTAAATGAAAGGTAATAAAATAAAAGTTATTTTAACTCCTTAAATGTTTATGTGTAAACATTTGACAGTTTTGGGAAGAGTAGTTTTGCCGTTGAAGGTATATTTTGAAGGTCTGTTTTTTGGCATGTAAACCTACATTTATTAAAACGAGTTCGCGAAGCATGATCAGGCCATGGGAACGGTTGCTTTGTATTGTTTTTTGTTTAGAACGGGTTTTTCATATTTTTGACCCTCAAAGCATACAATTTTACAATTGTATCATTAAAGAATTTTGTAGAGCTTAAAAACAAATAATTTATTACATTAAAATGTTTTTTACAGTTATTGGTTACAGAGAAAGTTAAAAAATGTAAATTAAAAACCTGAAATTATTCCAATAGCGAAGATTTTTAATTTTTGTTTTTCCCTTATTTATAGACACATTTTTATAAAATTGGGTAAATTTATTTATTGTCATACTATTATTATTTTATATAATATATTAACCTCCCTGTAGCAAAATCCAACAAACCTGTAGCAAACCTAGGTACCAGTTAAACCTAATGTTATTTAAGGTTTGTGAAAATCAAATCAAGCAAATGGAAATTCGCTTAGTCTGCAGGTTTGCTGAGGTGGGGGTATTTTTATTTATACTTTCATTTATTTTCTATTAATAGCAAATAAACTGGTATACTCTCTAAATCAATACGGTGTTTGCTTCAAACAACTATATTGTGGAAATATTGAAAAAAACCACAATTTTTATACGTCTTTGGAAAATTTATTTATTTTGATGGTCTGTATTTTGACCATTATTTACGCTACATACATGCTGTTGGGCTTAAACTGTCACAAATTTATTCTTCTTTAATGTAATAATCTAAAATTTTCGGTAAAATCAACGGTTCGCGAGATTGAGTGAAAAACAATAGGAATTGCCATATTTTTGATATTTCGATAACAAGTGGCGCGCCCCGCGGCGAGCGGCAGTATCTCGAGGTGGATAACTTTGATTTTATGTTATGGGCCCAATACTAACAACATATCCAAAAATCAGAACTACCCGACCTTTTGCACAGCAACCCCATTTTTTCTGACAGATTTACTGGACTAATTGTGAGTCATACTTTACTAAAACGTTGGTTGCTCCCCAAGTGTGGCTGGAGCTCAGTCCTACATGCGAGGAACGTGACTCGCACACCCACATTTACCACCATATGTGTTGCGAAAATAAAATGATTCTGGCAAGAGAGAAAATATATATTGTTTGCTATCATGTTACTTATAATTGTGACCTGAAGTCAAAAACATTAATTTAATTTATAACAAAGATAAAATTTTAAATATCGTCGTCATATTTCTGTGAGCTAGTGTTTTGATTATTCATTTTGTTAGGTTAACTTTTACAACCTGTACCACAATCTTTAGTCAAAATACTAGAAAGGAATAGTTTGCAGATAGTTTTAATGATCAAAATAGTTTTAAATGTTGTGAAATAACTAGCAAACATAAATATACACCCCTGCCCCAGCCAATCTGCAGACTAAAGCAAATTTCCATTTCCCTGATTGGTTTTAGCGAATTTCCCTATAGGGAAGTAGCTATTACCGTAGGTGGCACGGTAAGACCTAGACCCGGGACCGATTGACTTTTTCATTTTGATGTCCCCAGAGGCCAAAAACACCATTTGTTCAAATTTTTATATATGTATATATATACTTTATATATTACTTTATATATTTACTTGAGTGTTGCTTGCACTAAATGCGTCGGGGCGCTCCATTATGGTCCTCTAGGTCCCGACCTAGTGGAACCCAGATGGAGTGACGCTTAAACAAGCAGCCGGAATCCCTGGTTAGGATTGAGGGGCAACCCTCTTTCCGAAGGGTCTGCTTCGGCAGCCGGCGAGCCTGATGACCTTAAGTCATCCGCCCATGATGTGCTAAAGGTTGATGCGTAAGCTTCGGCCTACATCATGGGGCCCGGGTAAGTCTCACGACAGGTACCGGGTACGTAGTCAGGGGGCTTCGGCTCTCATGACAAATAATGTAATGTAATGTAATGTAAATGTAATGTAATATGTATATATATGTAGACTTATATATATATATATACGTCCGTGAACGCGATAACTTGAGTAATTTTTGTCCGATTTTGATGAAATTTGGTTTAAAGGTGTAAAGCGGGATAAACTTGAATGAGTTCGCGAACCAGCACGATCGGACCATGAGAACGGGGCTTTATGGGGGGTTTTATGGGGTAAAAATTGGTTTTTCTCACTTTTGACCCTCAAAACACAAAATTTCCCGATTTCTCTTTAGACCTTTTTAAAGAGCTTAAAAAAACAAATAATTTAGTATATAAAAGTATTTTTGTTCGATTATTAGTAACGGAGAATATTAAAAAAATTGTAAATTTAAAATTCCCATGTTATTCTTATGGAGAATATTGTCAAATGTTGTAGTTTGCTTGTTTATCGATATATTTTGATCAAACTTGGCAAATTTATTTATTTTGTACTAAGCTATCAATATTTTACTCAAAAACACACTTTATTAGTTTCTTTGTAGCAGCAAACCTAGGTACTCGTTAAACCTAATGTTATTAAAATATATTTAACTGAAAATCAATTCAGACAAATGGAAATTCGCTTAGTCGGCAGGTTTGCTGCGGCGGGGGTATTTTACTAAAATGTCTCTTTAAAGATGTCATATTTATTCCCTATTTAAATAACATCAGTTTAAAGGGTAATTAGTTTTGCTGTTACAAAGAAGCTAATAAAGTGGTTTTTAGTGAAATGTTAATAGTTTAGAATGAAATAAATAAATGTTCCAAATTTTATAAAAATAAGTTTATAAGCAAGTAAACTACAACAGTTTACTAACTTATTCTCCATAAGAATAACATAGGAATTTTACATGCACAGTTTTCTGAAATTTTCTCCTTTCAGCGCAGAACAAAGCTTCAATAAACTAAATTATTTGTTTTTTAAGCTCAACAAAATGGTTTAAAAAGATATCGCAAAATTTATGTTTCTAGTGTCAATAATGGGAAAAACAATTTTTACCCTATAAGACCCCTGTATTACTCCCTGGCAGGCAGATTTTTTGAAGGACTATGAAGTAATTCACAATTAATTTATGTGAGGTATGACTCAGATTGTTTCCGCCGTTTTTGTCTCTGACATCGCTTCAAGATTTGTGTAAGCTTTTGATTGGTTAAAACTCCAGTGTATACATCAGTAATCAGATAATTTGTAATTTTCTATCAATTTTATAATTTTCCTGTTGTTATTTTTTTGCAACTTTTTAGTTTTACTTTTTTTTATTTATCTATTGCCCATGCATCTGTTTACCATTGCCTTTGTGATGAAGAATGTTTTTATGCAATAAAATACTTGTGTCTATGACGTGTATACTCAATGCTATGACTTATGAGCACTAATACTATAATTGTAATACTTTAACTCTGCATACTGTAGGTAAGTGTTTCTAATTCACTAACGGTGATTTAATTCAGGTCGCTGTTGCCTTCTGCGTGGGTGCAACATCTAAACCTGAGGTGGCTTCTGCGATCTACCAAGAGGTTGAAACCTACGGAGACATCATACAAGGGAACTTCATCGACTCCTACGACAACCTAACTCTGAAGACAGTGTCAATGTTAGAGTGGATCGACAACTACTGTCCACGTGCCAAGTTTGTTCTAAAAACTGACGATGATATGTTCATAAACGTCCCAAAGTTGTTAGAGTTTATCGACACACACGACAAATCTCAAAGAACCATATTCGGTAGGTTAGCGAAAAAATGGAAACCTATCCGAAACAGTAGGTCCAAGTATTACGTTTCGTCAAACCAGTTTTCTGCCCCGATTTTCCCAGATTTTACGACAGGACCGGCGTATTTGTTAACAAGTGACATCATACATGAACTTTACGATCACGCCTTGGACACGACCTACCTCAAACTAGAAGACGTGTTCACCACGGGAATCGTAGCTCAATCGCTCAACATCAAAAGAGTACATATAAACGAGTTCCTAAATAAAAGAATTCCTTTTAACGTGTGCAATATTAAGAAAGGTATCAGTATTCACATGATAAAATGCCACGAACAATTTGACTTGTGGAAAAAATTATTAGACGGAAGGGCGAAATGTAAGTAAAAATCTTAAACGATACAAAAAGTTAGTGCCTGTCAACAAAAACTGTGTTACTACAATATTGCATTTAAATCACACACTTTTATAAATGAAAGTGCAATTCCCCTCACTCGAGTGATTAGTTGTAAGACACTTAAGCTTTTAAATGTTTTTTGTAAATCTTTGTGCGTGTCGGTCCCAGTTGTCTGTGTGTAAATATGTATAGTTGGTGCCATAATACAGATAGGCCAATACGCTGCTGTATATACATTTTAATTGTGGCTTAATCGTGCACTCGTCCCGTAAGTTTTTGTAATGGATATTGGCTTAATAAACACAATTTAGTTAGTTTGTAACAAATTTTTGTTTGGAAGATTTTATTGAGAAATTAGTTTTAAATTATATTTTTATACATCACTTTTACACCATATACACTAAGAGCTTAACACTTTGCAGATCACATTGAATGTACGGTCGGTTTTGAAACACACGTCACGTTATTGCTGTAGTTTATTTTATATTTATTTTGAGCAATGCCATCGTTTTAGTGGCATAGATTTTATTTATTGAATATTACAAACAAAATGTCTTTAAATGAACAAATTTTACATATGATAGTGAGTTAAATAGTTTTAATGATAATGTTAGTTTCCTATAGGTAGGCCTATATTAATATTTACATATTCTTTTATATGGGGCAAAAACAAAAAGATATCGCTTACTTGACTGGAATTTTTCTAAATAATTAATTAATTTTGTATGTAACACGAGTGATTTGCTATACAAATGCTGTTGAATTATTTTTCTAAAACGTCTTGTCACCAAGATTTTTAGCATCAGTATGTTTTATAAACCAAAGTTCAAGAACTAAATACATGTGTTCTTAAAATAAAGTCATTATTTTTTCAAAATCAATTTACTGTAGCAGTACAATTTACATAATATATTTGTGTTAGTGTATATTTAAGAATATTAAAAAAGCCAACTCAAATCATGAACCTTAACATTTATTCAAGTCTGAAATTTGAATACCTAAAGGTTGTGCTGTCACTTTGAGTTTAAAATATTTGGAAAACAATTCTAATCTTTGATTTAGTTTTTGTACTCTGAATATCGTCATATGCCTATTTCTTAGTGTAACTTTTAATGTCTGTAAAGATGATAGAAAGAGAACCTCTTTTAAAATGGCATTTTCTTTCTTGTACACCTACCTCAGTTTGAAAAATATGATGTTTTCTTTAATATTGGAATATCATTAAACATCAGTAAAAGTTGATAATGTTTAGACCACTTGTTTACTGATATTAAAATCTGTTGTATCTAGTTTACCAAAGTGAAGCTTCTTGATATACTGCCTTTTATTGGTGCCTCACATACAATAAATATTGACCTAAAACTACTAAAATTAATGACTGAAGCTATATGCTGTATAGCGATAGTCCAACACTGCCTTTAGGTTTTCAAAATTCAGATAACACAATATTTTATTGTTGTATATTTAAAATGTGCTTATTGTCTATGAGTATTATATGTGACCATTTCCTCAGTATTATTTAAAATTGATTACTCAGTGTTGTAATATACAGTATATATATAAATTGGTTTCAGTTAAATTAATTTGTTATAAGAGGCTCAATTAATAGAGATTTATAACTAAGGGAGACGCTGTTTTTAGTCATGCTTTAGGCTAAAGTGTAAATGTGTTGTTTTATTCTCTCTATTTTATCAATTTTGTCTCCTTATCTCTTAATGATATTCAGTTTTGCATGTTTTATGTGTTCAAACAAAGCCAGTGTAATGTCTAACAAAATCCTCTTGTAATAATTTATTGAGAGCCAATATTAGCTGGCAAAATAATATCTTCGTTTAAAGATAAGTTTTAAATCTAAAAATCACCTAAATAGACACATTTACTTACCAGTCAGAAAACAATATGGTGCTTATATTTTGTTAAGTAATGAACTGTTGTGAAAGAGTTCTGAATTGTTGGAAGATTTAAATATTTTTATAACCCTACATAATAAAGGGATTCGTTTACTTAGTTTGTAACCATTGTTATTTGAATTGTCTTACAGAGCGGAGTGTAATATAAAATTTAGTGGGGTTTTTAGTTATTTTTGTATATTTGTTACTTTTTTTTATAAGTTTGCTATCATGCATAGAAATTTGCAAAACTGTGTAGCTAAGAGGAATAGTGTTCGTTTTGTCCGTTAAGTTGTATAATTTGATCAAACTTCTCACAAAGTTCCCTGGTTGTGTCTAAAATCAAGTTAAAACTATTTTGAGAGTTGGTTTGATTGATTATAGTCAAAGCTTATTTTTCAATTCCGAAGGTGATGATTTAAAACACTATTTAGAACCTATAGCCAAGCTTAACAGTTTGACTGAGAAAGTCTTAGAACATGTTAAGGCAACTTGCCTGTAATCTTAGGTTTTAATTAAAAATGGGTCAAATCAAGTCCAAAATGTTGACACATCACATAATATTCTCATTATGTTTATATATCATAAGATAATTGTTTGTTCCTATGTTTCCCTCATGACATAATGGAAACAATTTCCTGAAATACACAATTTAAATTTTTAAGAGTTGTGTTTTTAGTCATGGCTAAGCTTCACCCAATCACTGTGTATATCTGTATAATCATCAATAATTAGTAGATTTATTTTCCTTAATCATTGAGAATAAAAATAGTTTTATTATTTATTGATTTATCTGTTTGTTGGTTTTACTGGTTGAAATATATTCTAGAGCAAAATCAATTACGTAAGCCAAATTTACATTAGGTGTTATCTGTACATTTTAATGTATCTTGGTTCTAAGTGTTTGTTATAGCATTTGCTGCTGTACTGTCAAAGTGTATGTTAGTTGAGTAGCCAAGTTGGCTTGCTCACTTCTTGAAGTGAACGTTGTCAGTTTGGTGTTAATAAAAGACTGAAGCCCCATTTTTAGGCTTGAAATTGGATTTCATATAAGTTCTATTATACTAAACCTTAAGCAAAGAGTAATGCTGGACTAGACAAGCAACTGGTCTCAATAGCTTTGTTATGCACGGTGTAAAGTTTCCACATTAATATGCATAAGTGGTAGCATAATTTAACAATGATATAATTAATTTAAAAATGTGTTTAAAATGTTAAGATTTGCAAATACCTCAAGTTTATGGAAGCTATAAGTCAGTGTTAGTTATTCAAAACTACTTAGGTTTTTTTATATAAAAAATAAATGCTAGATAGTCAAGCCAAAATTTTTCTTCAAATGAAACCTGAGAAAACATTAAGATTGACCCATGATTTTCAATTCTCATCTTCTAAATTCTTGTAGCTTAGGATTCTATAATTCAATTTGATAAGGGTAACCATTTGACCAATCATTCTATTTAAAGACTAACTTTAAAAGACGTACAATGTCAAATGCTATAATGAAACTTACATAACTTTCCAAACCTAATTGTTTATATGATGATGTTGAATATTTTTAATTGTTTAGTATCAAATGAATGGATTATTATTTTAGTGTCTTCTCTAATGAGAATAAAATTAAAGGTGAAACCGATCTTTTCATACTTCCGATGTATATAATGTACTATTTTAAATATTTTATATTTTGTAACTTATAACATTTGTATGACCATTAAATTGTAATATTAAGCTGGATGGTGGTGTTTTAATTAAATGTTCCCAAATACAGTAAGAGTCTCGATTTATCCAATCTTAAAATCTAGGATTATGTGGCCTTCCTTGTTATTTGACCCTCCTTGCAGATGATTAAGTACCATGACATCGTGTGCTATCTCTGTGTGGTTGAATGTACAATATAGTGAGTATGTTGTGACATCCCTTTTGCCACCCCTCTCTGCATCCAGAAAAACGCAACAGGATTTAGGCACCTGCACTTGACACCATTAGCACCTTTAGCGGCTGGTAGGCCGGGCTGCACGTGTGAGTGAGGTCGCTCTAATTGTCCAAGGTGCACGAGACTGGACGAATTATAACTATCAAAATAAAAAAAATAAAGGAGAAAATGTAATTTTAGATGGTAGCTCATTCTGTGAGTGGCTCATTCACCTTTTTAATAAAAATTTCTATGGCTGATCTACAAGTATATAGATGGCATCCAAAAGTCAATAACGAAAATTATTTTGTTTTTTTTTTCATTCAATTAACATTGCCATTTTAATTTTAACACCCAACAGCCAAGTAGTGCACACTACAAAGCAAGAGTAGATAAGTTGTCTTTTGTAGCTGTAATAGGTTAAATTAGTATTTGTAGTGTTCATTAATCTAACTCCCTCCCGGTGTCTCATGTTTTAATGTTTTATATTATCGAGAATCAACTGAATTGTAAGTATAGGGAAGGTAGGGACTGACAATTTACTGTACACACTAGGTAAAGATTTCCTTTTTCAAACTCCCAAAGTTTAACAGGTGTCAGGCTCGAGTCTAGGTTATCTTTGGAGCATGAAGGATACCTGACCCCCACAGAGGTCAGACTGAGTGGTAGAGGTCAAAGGGTAAACTTCGAAGAGGCAAGGAGGAATCAAGGTTGCAAAGAAAGCTGTCTACACTTGTTAGCATAATGGCTTATCAGTTTTCATCTTTGTCTCTTTGTTGCACCCATCGATGACTAGACTGTAAAAAATGTCAAAGAATGGTCGAGTGTAGAGCTAAAAGCCATTCCTTTTATGTGTATTTTATCATACAAATTAAATGTGGTAGTTATACTTTTTCAATTATATCCTGAAATAGGCTGTTCATCTTCTTACTTAACTTTATTGTATTCACTTTGTAATAAAAGATTCAAATCTTGGAAACTTTGATTTAGCGCTAGTCCGTCGTATTGTTGATACTGTGGGGTTGAAACACCAAATGAGTGTTTCAGATGTGATATCAGACTATAGTGTGAAGCCCCCTTTACCAGTAGTGGACACAAAAATGGTCCAGTGTCGGGACGCTCACAATTGTCTGAGAACTGACTAATTGTGTGTTATACTATAGTTGGTATTTGTTTCAAAATTATGACGATAATAAGTGTTCAACAGAGAAGACAGAAGGTTTTACAATGAGGCAACTCATTTAGCTCAATTAAATAACTAGAATAATAATTAAATGGTTCCAAACTACAGTATCATTACTACCATTATGAGGTGGGGACGCCACATAGGTGCGTATTTACCCAAATATGAGTGTAGAATGGAGTTTGATGATCTATGTAGCTTTAATAATGAATAAGATCACCTGTTTCATCAGTCATTATTTATTTAAAGCATGACAATTGAATCAAGCCTGATTGAAAGCAATGATCATGGACAGCTGGGTCCAGTTTTGAACCATCAAAAAGCTACTAACCCTTCTCAAGATTTTACTGGTGTCCTTTTGATTGTTAGGCGAGCACTTTAACCACTCAGCTACCCAGCCTAATGTATTATTACCTATTGTATTACCCAAATTAACAACTCTCAAAACATTTTGAATACTTTTTTCTTTAAATACTATACAGTTCTTTTAAACTCCTTTATCAGCATAGCCTAGCTCTCAAAGGTTTGCCTATATTACCTAACACATGTCACCTTCCCTCCACACCGTTCAGCGTGTCTCTTTGAGTATAATAATATGCCTAATATTTTTTATCCCTTAACGTAGCATTTAAGCCAACCCTGATGAGGCCCAGATAGTCTAATGGTTAGATCAAGGTACTTCTGGCCGTAAACTGCTATATTAATCCTGATAAAACTTTGGTATATTTGACTTTTCAAGAAAAAATGTGCTCTGGCATTGTTGTAGGGCTGCCGGTCTTCCTGCCACATGGCAGATGCGCCCTCAAGAAAAATGGTACCTGGCGACCTCAGGGCGCCAAGTGTAGTAAATCCTTGTTACCTCCGTGATCAATCAAAATGGATCTGAACATTTTTATGGTGTCAGCAACTAGTTTTCCTCTTCGGAATCCTTGCAGTAGGTGACTTTAATGAAATTTATTATATCGCCGTAATGGTGCAATAGTGATGTGTAGTGCACTACAGACTAAACGCAACATTTCCATTGATGAACACAATTCATGCTTTGTAGGGCAATACAAGCAAGCTTCGTTGCCGAGTCTGGCAAACTTGGTATTGGTCGGTGGACGTTGATTAGTATTATTTTCATATTCGTATTTATTGCACTGTATGGAGCAAAGTGAGTAGCAACCTTGATTGTAGTTCATATTTCCATCACCGCTAGTACGAGTGCACTGAACGCTGAATTTACACGTGTGCGCCCTGTGGTGCAGAGTTCAAAAGAATTTTACAGGTCTAAAGTCACTTACTGTTATATTAAGTTACTTACTACACCGTAATGTTAACCGAACTGTAATTTACAAAAAATGTAATTAAGTTATGTTATTGTACATGTATTATAATACACTATTGTATGTTCTTTTTACACTGGGTGACCCACAATTACTCCCCATCCCCTCTCAGCTCTTCCTCTTGTTTTTGTCATTAAAATCTTAGCAAATAGCAATAAAGAATCTTAAGAAACGAAATACTGTCCTACTTAGGACAGACAAATGAGGACATTTAAGTAGACCTATAGTTAAAAATTTACTTCAAGCAAAAAGTGTTATTAGAACAGTAAAAAAAATGCACAGATTTGTATACAAGCTTTGCAAGTGTAGAAAATATCATAAAAAACTATTAAAGGTAGTAAACTTTCAAACATTTTCCGGGGAAGGACCCCCGGACTCCCCATTCCTATGGGGGTGTACCCCCCTGGGCACCCTTAAGGCCAAACTTGGTGCCCTCCTTGTGGTGCCAGTCCGCCCCTGAGGGCAGCCAATAGAAATCAAACTTCCTTAGTAAATTTTCAGTTGATTTGTTCTTTATGTTAGTTACTATCAATTTTCAATTTCAATTATTACTCATTGAGATGGGTACACCACCTGGGTATTTATTTGAACTCAAATATGAGTGAATGATGAGTGTAATGGAGTGTGATGATCTGTGTGGCTTTTTTACTGACTAAGATAAGCTGTTTCATTAGCCGGGATCATTTATTAAAGCCCAATAATCAGGAACAACTGGGTCCAGTTTCGAACCATCAAAAAGCTACTGACTTTTCTCAGGCAGGATCAAACTGATGACCTTTTGATTGTTAGGCGAGCACTATAACCACTCGGCTACCCAGCCAATCATAAAGTTTGTTTCAAGGGTGATCTAAAATGCTATTGAGTGGGTGAATGGGCAAAGCACACTGTTTTTTTTTAATTTATTGAAAAACCTAAAATATGTATCTCGGTTAAAAGGAAGTAGTGAGGCTTGAGGTGTGTAGAAAAAGCAAGATTAGCTCTTAGAGATTAGGTTACTTCAGTTTCTTAAATCTTGATGTCACTCTAGTCTAGACTAGACTACACTCAGATGAACTTTCATTCTCTTCAAAGAAGGCGAAAGAGAGCCAGCGCCTTCTTCATCAAAGTGTAGAACAAGTGAAATTATACTATATCCCTGATCATTTTTTAATTTAAATTATGCATTTACATTTTTAGATAATGTATTCCTTTTATTTATTTTGTGAACCATGTATAGTCTATAATGTTTATAAAATATTATTAAGTTTGTATCTACACCATTACACTCGCGGCTCACATATGACTAGATTTTCTCTCATGCCACACATTTTGATAATCTAAAATCGAAATAAGGGACTGCTTAACCCTCTTGCATCTCTTACAGCTAACACACATCTATACAAGATTGTCCGCGCTACCCCCATTACCTCCCACAAAATACCCCTGCCGCAGCAAACCTACCAACTAATTGAATTTGTCTGAATTGATTTTAAATTAAATCTATTTAAATAACATTAGGTTTAACGAGTACCTAGGTTTGCAGCTACAAGGAAACTAATAAAGTGTGTTTTTAGTAAAATATTAATAGATTAGTATAAAATAAATAATTTTTCGAAGTTTTATCAAAATATATCCATAAACAAGCAAACTACTACATTTTACAATATTCTCCATCTGAATAACATGGGAATTTTAAATTTACAATTTTTTTTATTTATCCGTTACCAATAACCATACAAAAATACTTTGGGAAACTAAATTTTTTTTTAAGCTATTTAAAAAAGTGTAGATTGAAATTGGGAAATTTTGTGTTTTGAGAGTCAAAAATTAGAAAAACCATTTTTTACCCCGTAAAACCCCGTTCCCATGGTACGATCATGCTGGTTCGAAACTCATTCAAGTTTATCCCGCCTTAAACCTTCAAACCAAATTTCATCAAAATCAGACAAAAATTACCCAAGTTAATTGTGTTCACGGACACATATATATATATATATATCAACTTCAAACATCTAATGTAATAGAAATTTGATGAGCATTTTCTATAAAATGTTTTTATAAGTGTATATGTACACACATATGTGGTATTCAACTATCATCTATTTTATACATACATCACAATTTGAACTAACATTATTTTTGTCTAAATTGAAATTTTACCTTCGTCAGCCAGCTCCTGATTTGTTATCAACTTGTTACGGCCGTTTCAGCATCACTGTGCCATCGTCGGACTGTTCAGCCAAAAGGCGTCGTTAAAACACAAACACATATTTACACGAAACACACACATATTTGTCAAAACGGAGTTTTGAAAAACAGGCCTGTTGAGGATAGTACATTCCCGAACCCGAGCAAGTAGCTGACTGATTTCAATTTAGTTATAGAACCAGCTCAGGGGCTAGAAAATATGGATTATAATTATTTTTGTCTTTTTGAGACCTTAAAAATAAAAAGTACTGGTCCCTGGCCTATATCTTACCACAAAAACGACGGTAAAACAATAACTACTTTTTATAGAAAAGCTTACTAAAACAAATTTTAAGCATTATGTATAGTTATGACTCAAGAGTAAATATTATGTTGGCATATAAAAAAAAAATTGTGATCAATGTATAACTTAATGGTTAAATGAATAACCACATTGTAATTGTAAGTGGTTCTAGATATCGGTACTTTAGTTTAGTAAACAGGATTAATCATCTGATAGGAATGCCTAATCAGCAACAATGCAAAGGTAAGCTATAGTGGTTACGTCAAACTGATAAAGAAAAGTTGACAACGCCTTTCCTGTAACTATAGCACCACACCACCATGTGTCTTATTATTTTAAGAGTTGTAGATCCTACACATCAAACACACACAGATGGATATACAGGGTGTTCATTTGAAAACTTTCCATATCTGTTGTGTGCACAGGTAAGGCTTTTAACACTTGTTTGTTCTCATTTTCCCCTAATTTGGACATGCCAAATCCAATAAAATTATTTTCAATTTCGAAAAATGCCCCAAAAGGGCCCAATTTGGGGGGTAGGGGTGCTTTTTGAGAAATTTTCAAATGTAAACATGGGTTGTGTGATACATCAATTTAAAGGTCTAATTGCCCCGACTATTTTGGTGGAATAAAAATGTAATTATCTTTAACCGTATTTACAGGGTGGGTCAAAACGTTTTAAAAAAGGACTTTGAAGTTAAGTACCGTATTACCCGAACTACTGAACGGAACAGCTCCAAATTTCTTTCCAAGCTTATTCTTGATCTACTCTTTAAGATAACTTGTAATAAGGGCATTTTCCATGTTATTTTCTAATTTTTAAAAAATCTCAAATTTTAAGAATAAAAGAAAGCTGAAAACTCAAAATTCTTAAATAGCAAGGTATAACAAATTTCATACCACGTGAAAGGTCCTTTTTTAACAAACATTTTACGTATTTAAGTTTTCTTTCTATCTCTTACCGTTTAAAAATTGCAGTAGAAAAACTGAATTTTCTATGGTAAAATTATAACTAGTTTTCTAACAAAACACATTGCACTTTGCTCAACGATGTATTATGATTAATTACAAATTGATCAACTACTTTTACTTGTGTCAGTTCATCTTGGACCCTTCATCCTGTTCTTTTCTCATTGGTAACTGAGCCAGTTTCAGAAAGTTCTTAACTAAATCATTTACAGCTTTATGACTTAAGGTCTTACCTGGATATTTATTGTTAAACACTTTGCAGTTATCCTGAAACACTTTTGTTCTGCCCAATAAGTAAAAATAAAGTCTATTTTTTTAAGTGTACACCATATTCGATTAGATACTACAGAAAATAGTACTTTTTGAAATTAGTACTACCATTTACTAGTCAATGGTACTACAGAAAGCGGTCCACATGTAGGTTGTCCTCATCAGCTATAAGACTTGTTTTTCACAAAGTAAAACGTAATGACTTGTTTGTCAATCAGGGTATCAATAATCATGAATTGTTTCCTTCAGTTAATGCACCATTAAATGTGTCTAGAGACGAATTTTGTCTGTTTTATTAGAAAACTAGTTGCAATATTACTATGGAAAATTCAGTTTTTCTACTGCAATTTTTAAACGGTAAGAGATAGAAAGAAAACTTAAATACGTAAAATGTTTGTTAAAAAAGGACCTTTCACGTGGTATGAAATTTGTTATACCTTGCTATTTAAGAATTTTGAGTTTTCAGCTTTCTTTTATTCTTAAAATTTGAGATTTTTAAAAAATTAGAAAATAACATGGAAAATGCCCTTATTACAAGTTATCTTAAAGAGTAGATCAAGAATAAGCTTGGAAAGAAATTTGGCGCTGTTCCGTTCAGTAGTTCGGGTAATACGGTACTTAACTTCAAAGTCCTTTTTTAAAACGTTTTGACCCACCCTGTAAATACGGTTAAAGATAATTACATTTTTATTGCACCAAAATAGTCGGGGTGATTAGACCTTTAAATTTATGTATCACACAACCCATGTTAACATTTGAAAATTTCTCAAAAAGCACCCCTACCCCCCAAATTGGGCCCTTTTGGGGCATTTTTCGAAATTGAAAATAATTTTATTGGATTTGGCATGTCCAAATTAGGGGAAAATGAGAACAAACAAGTGTTAAAAGCCTTACCTTTGCACACAACAGATATGGAAAGTTTTCAAATGAACACCCTGTATATATACTGTATATTTTCTTTATACATGAAGGCTCTCTATATACAGAGTGTATATAAAGTCCCGCACATGCTTTATATTTTCTAAACGACAACAAGAACCCCCCTTATTTTGATGAACATATCAACCTATGCTCCTATTTAAGATTTCCTTCTGACTCCTTGTGGGACATCCCCATGATACAACAGAAAACTGAAAGTTCTTTCAAAAAGTAGATTTTTAGGTGCCGTTTTGATTTAGCAAATCTCATTGATTTATCTGTTATCGTTTAGAAAATATTAAGCCCGTGCGGGACTTTATATACACCCTGTATAAATAAGAAAATTCTACCTAAATTTCAAGTTCAAGATAAAACTGTACATACAAAAGGTTCTTATATAAAACCTATAAAACTATAAAACTCACTGTAGGTTAGCAATAAAATCAATTAGATATTCATACCACCTTAATAGATTTGTTTTACCTTTACCTAAAGTCTTGGATTTAACTTAGACCCCTTTACCCCCATGAACTCACACCTCAGATAAGAACTACACCACACATCAAACATAAAACAAACAGCTGATTTAAGTTAATAAAACTGTAATATTTAAAAAGTCCACAAACCCGTTCTATAGCATTTATTTACAGTTAAACCCTTGAAATATACAACCAAACACCTGATAAATACAAATATTGTTTATGGAAACAACAAACAAACTACTAGCAAAATAAATACCCCCGCCGCAGCAAACCTGCAGACTAAGCGAATTTCCATTTGCTTAATTGGATTTACACTAAAATGTCTCCTTAAAAATATCACATTTATTTCCTATTTAAATAGCATTAGTTTAACGAGTACTTAGGTTTGCTGTAACAGGGAGGGTAAAACGGTTTTTTTGTAAAATGTTAATAGTTTAGTATGAAATGAATGCAATTTCCAAATTTGATCAAAATATGTTCATAAACAAGCAAACGACAACAGTTTATTTATTCTCCATAAGAATAACATGGAATTTTAAATTTACAGTTTTTTGGAATTTTCTCTGTAACCATTAGGCGCATAATAACGCTTCAATATACTAAATTATTTTTTTTAAGCTCTACAAAATGGTTGGGAAAGAAATTACTAAATTTTGATTTTTTAGGGTCAAAAATGGGAAAAACCAATTTTTACCCCATAAAACCCCCCATTGACCCCCGTTCCCATGGTTGGATCATGCTGGTTTGCGAACTCGTTCGAATAAATGTAGGTTTACACGTTTATGCCGAATTTCATCAAAATCGGATAATTTTTGCTCGAGTTATCGCGCTAACGGTCACATATATGAATATATATATATATGAATTATAACGGATGGTGTTTTTGGCCTCTAGGGACCTCAAAACGAAAAAGTAAATCGGTCCCGGGTCCAGGTCTTACCATGAGTACTACGGTAATAGCTTATTCCCTATAGGGGAAATTTGCTAAAACTAATAAATTTATCTATATCTAAACAATATTGTTAAGTGCAGTTCTCCCCATCGCAGCAAACCTGCAGGCTAAGCAAATTTCCATTCACCGCCTGTTTAGTTTTTCACTAAAATATTTCCTTAAACATGTCAGATCCATCCCTATTTTAATAACATTAGGTTTAACTACTACTAAGGGTTTCTGCTGCAGGGAAGGAAATAAGGTGGGTTTATTTGGTGAAATTTAATCCATACAAAGTGGCCTTGTACTCTCAGAGCCGTATCAGCACTAACAGACTTTGTATCTTTTCTTTTTCATTTTAACAAATTTACCTCTGTCTATGTAACATCAGCACTCCTTTCAGATGATTAGTGCAGATTGTATATATCAATTCTGGAACACAATTGCAGTGTTTCCCAACATATTTACTCAATAAAATATTGTAGTGAATTAAATATTTTCTCTAACTTTTTAAAGTCTTATTATATCCATCCACGTTTTATATTTGTACTTTATTTACCTCTATATATTTATTGAATATAAATAAATATATCTTGTAAAACAGTGTTTCTTGTAGAAACAGATTTGTATAACGTGTAAATGTGTGTTCGTGTTTGCATACATCACACCATATAGGGCCTACCGCCACATTTGTAACGTCATATCAAGTAATATTTTAATAAATCCCCATTAAGCCATACCTGTGTGTTCAGCGTATCCTTTACCACTATACCAGTCTCCAGTCTGTCCTAGTCCAGCGATTGTTTCACCTCCCGGTCTCTGTTACAATCTGGTAAACAACACTTTTTTTTAATGTTAAAGTTCATTTCCCCTTTATTTTGACTCGTAAAATCATTTCCCTGAGATTGGCTGTTAACTTACTGGACATCATTTAAATTAAATAATATTATATTTTAATTCCGTTGGCAGTTATTTAATTCTCTATTAGAGGAGGAAGGCACTCTCTTTACATTCTTGACAGGGGTATTTCTTAGCTGCTAGTAGTCTCTCCTGTGAGTGCGTGCCTGTGGTAAAAAAGTCAACTTGTTCAGAAATTGTTGGGCATGGATTGATTTCTTCATTGTTTTGTGCACAAGCACAATCACGGGCCACGACCCAGAGTGTCATTCGATTTAACAACTTTGCCACTCCTTTGATGATCAAATACATTGCCACGCAGAATAAAACCATTGCAATGGTGAAGATAATGTAATCTGGAACAAAACATTTTGAATCAAATCAAAAATTGTAATTCATCAGCAATTTTTAAAGAAACTGATCTTGCTAAATGAATCGTAAAAAACAAACTGCATTCACTAATCAAAATTTACTATTATGTAGAACTACGTTTCTCACATGAAGTATGTCCCTAATTTTAAAATATTGATTCTGACACGAATTTGGACTTGGGGCTAGGAGAAGGGCTCTGTTTGGTCTATTTTTTGTGAATATATTCCACGATTTTATTCTCTTAGAAAATCGTCTTAAAAAATGTCAGAATTTCTTTCCTTCTGATAATTTAGTACATCCCTCTTCACACTCTTGTCTAACTCACAGTTAGTTGTTGAAGATGTGCAATAATTTGCAATTGAATTAACTATTTTGAATGATTACCTTTAATACTGATGAAATAGCGACGAACTGGAACTACCTGTCCCTTGTCTTGGAGGGATGGCCTCTCCCTAATGACAAGAGCTGGAGACATGGTTGTCATGAAAGTTACTAGCAGACCGGATTTGATGAATTTTGACATCATTGTCACCTTTTGCGCTTCTAACCTGAAATAGGTAACTATAACTAACCAAGTTCAAAAAGTTTCCTGTTTAGCCCTAATACTGTAGCAGAGATAGTACATCACTTTTATAGCGTCAGGTTCCATTACCTACTTTCTGCCCCATCTCTCAAACTTTTTTATCGATGGCAAAAATGTTAAAAGGCTTTTATAGTTGGACAACAGTATGCGTTCATATGTTGCCATCCGCCTGACTGAACGTATGCACACACTGTGACACTGATCCAACGAAATATATGACCACTCTGTGAAACTGGTCTGTCCGTGAAACTGTGGTGAGTACTGTATGTACACACCATGACACTAAACCGACAAAATGTGTGCACACACCACAATGCTAATCCAATGAAATGTATGCACAAACCACGACGCTGATCCGACCAAATTTGTGAACACACCGTGACACTGGTCCGACCAAACATATGCACACAGCGCAACACTCTTCCAACAAAACTAATGTGCACACCGAAATACTGATCCGACAAATTGTAGGAACACACCACAACACTGGTCTGACAAAAGGCATAAACACACCGTGACACTGGCCAACTAAACTAATGCACACACCAAGACACTGATCAGACAGAATTTTCAGACTGATCAGATTTTAAGGGGAGGGATGCTAGGATGAGATTTTAGGGGGGAATTTATTTTTCATATTGCCATTAATAATTAATAAAGTTTTTTATGAGTAGCTTGAAAATATGTTTTTTTGTGAAATTCATACACTGTTATAACACTTGCAACATAATTTTGGCTTTTCATAATTAAAATTTTATTCCTCTCAACAACTGGATGTCAACGCAACCGCGACCGCGGGGCAACATCAAGATATTGCCGCGATAACGGGAGGCGGTGAGTAAATTTTTACTACTGCGGAAGGATGTCAAGATATTGTCGTGGACATCAGAGATGATGGTGATTTATTTGCGACCACGGAGGGATATCAAGGTATTCACACAATCCCGAGAGACGATGGTGATGTTTTCACGACCACTGAGGGATGTCAATATATTGCCGAATTCTCGAGAGATGACGGTTATTACGATAGCAGGTGGTGATGATGCCTGTGCTATCGTAGAATGATGTCAGGATGTTGCCCCGATTATGGGAGGCGGTTATGATAACTATGAGGCTAGAACACTAGCTAATAAATGATTCTATTCTTTCATTTATTCATTCATTTATTTCCTTTATTAGGGGGCTGTGTACCACCAGATTTGTTTACTTATGAGTCAGGTAAAAAATGTCACCTTCGGGTCTTGGGCTGAAATCAGGTCGGTTCGAAAACGGATTGCTTTGGAAAGAGTTGATTTTAAATAGAGATATCAATTTTTGAGCCGAGCCGAGCCTGGCCTACAAGCTTGAGAGATCCAGCACAAAGTTAGAAAATTAGAAAAGTTAGTTAGAAAATCCGTGATCGCAGATTTCGGCGAGAGCGTTCCCCCGCCTGTGACGATGACGATGTCTCCGTGCCCACGGGAGGCGTTCAGGATATTGTTGCGATAGAGGAAGACGATATTAATGTTTCTGTGATAGTGCGTGATTATCAAGATTTTGACGCCATCGCAGAAGACCATGATGACGTATCTTCTTGCCCATAAGATACTATAAGGATTCTGCTGCGTTATTTGGAAAGAAATTATATGTATCCATCAACGCGGCAAATACTAGAGATTTGGCCGCAATCGTGGTAGACGATGTTGTCTACACGTTTGCAGGAGATGTCCTATGTTTGGTTGCAATCACTGTAGACGATGATAATGTTTTTGTGACTGCGGGAAGTATTCACGACTTTGCCACAGTCACGGAAGGCGATGATAATATTTGCGTGACAGAAGTGTCCTATGAAGATAATCAGGATTTTACCGCGATCATGGAAGACGATGATGACACCTCTCAGGAGATGCCGTGCCAAGCCTAAGTTCAACTTTAAATGGAAATACCTATGATAATGTTTTAAAATATTATTGGGAGAGGGGGCCCTATGTATAAACTTGCAGGGGGCCCACAGGTTCCTATCGCCGCCCTCTCTACACCACGACACTGGTCTTTCCAAAGGTATGCACACACAGCGTACGCAAACGCTGATCCGATTAATCTACAGTTTCTGTGATATGTATCTAATTGTGAATGTTTTCAGTGTTCAATGTTAAATTGTATATACAGCAAATCATAGAATAAGATTTTTCTTGAGGTGCCCATACCCAGGTCAGGGGCCCAAATAATGGGTTGATAAAAAATCTCTTTAATGAGCTAATAGCCATCATCCCATCAATAATCGTTTCCACCTTCAACAAAGTTGATTCATTAATGGAAGAACCCTACTGGAAACGGGGTCAATAAAAAAATAAAACCACAATAGATTATCTAAAAAGAAAATAAAGAAATTGCATGGGCTGAAATTTACTAAAATCTCCAAATTGGCCAAATTTATTGAGATGATTTGCTACTGAGATTCCAAAGTCACTAGGGAATAAAGTAACATGTTAACTGGGCGACACATGTATCACTATAAGTGCTGAGATTTTGTCGCACAGTAGCTATGGCCACCATATTATTTTTATGATTCACATTTAAATTTCATCGGAGTTTAAAATGTATTTAAATACCCCCGCCGCAGCAAACCTGCAGACTAAGCAAATTTCAACTTGTCTGGTTAATTTGTTAATAAAATATTTCCATAAATAAGACATATTTATCCCAAAATTTAAATAACATTAGATTTAACGAGTGCTTGGTTTGCTGCTACGGGGAAAGTATAACGTGTTTTTTGACCATAGATCAATAGGATGAAATAAATAAATATGCAAAATTTTATCAACATACATCCATAAACAAGTAAACTATAACTAATTTTATTTTCTCCAAAAGAATAATATGGGAATTTTAAATTACACTTTTTTTTATTTTCTCTGTGACAGTTAGGGATACAACAGCTCTTCAAAATGGTTTAGAAAGAAAATGCAAAATATTTAGTTTTTAGGGTCAACAATGGGAAGAACCTATTTTTACCCCATAAACCCCCCCCCCCTAAACCCATGTTCCCATGGTCTGATTATACTGGTTCGTGAACTCGTTTGAATAAACATAGGTTTACATGTTTGTACCAAATTTCAGCAAAATCGGATCATTTTTGCACGAGTTATCGCGCTAACGGGCACATATATATATACAGGGTGGTAAAAAAGTCCCAGGACAGTTAAATATAAAAAAAATAATTTAGATAGAGCTACAATACTTGGTACAAAGTTACAGAGCATAAAACTCAGTGATCCAATAACCCTTCAGGGGGACGGCCCACAAGGAGTCGGAAAAAAATCTTAAATGGAAGCATAGGTCATTATGCACATCAAATGGCAGATGTTCAAAGATTTCTTGAATCCGCCATTTTGAATCTTTGAACGACTGCCATTTTTTACTCAGGCATTCTTTTGAGCTTGAATTTACGGCATTGTAATCTACTAGTGAAGACCTGTAATTTGATGTTCATATCGACCTATAAATACGTTAACAATTTTCTTCCGATTCCTAGGGCTGTGCCCCCTGAGGAGTAAGCGTATAATAGCAATGTAAATTAAATGAATCTTTGAACAACTGTCATTTTGCGCAGGATCAACCTTTTGAGGTGCGGTTTGCGGCATTGTATTCTACTAAAAAAGACCTTTAATTTGATGTGCTTATTGACTTATGCTTCCATTTAAGATTATCTTCCGACTCCTTGTGAGCCGTCCCCCTGAAGAGTTATTGGATCACTGAATATGTGTTAAAATAGAGTTTTATGCCCTGTAACTCTGTACTTTGTAACTTTGTATTGTAGCTCTATCTGCATTTTTTTTTTTAATATTTAACTGTCATGGGACTTTTTTACCACCCTGTATATATGAATTTGAACGGATGGTGTCTTTGGCCTCTGGGGACTTCAAAACGAAAAAGTAAATCGGTCCCGGGTCTAGGTCTTATCATGAGACCTACGGTAATAGCTTATTCCCTATATGGGAAATTCACTAAAAATTTTCCGGGGGAGAACCCGGACCTCACTTTTTGCTGAGGGGTATTCCATACCCCCCCACCTCCCGGTAAGTCCGGCGCCACTGTGGTCCAGTGTAAATCCCTTAAAATATGCTCTGAAAGTCATCTGTCCAAAGGTGTGCGAAAAAGAACAAAATAAAACATCAAAAACTTATTTAGTTCACGGACACTGCTTGAGGATGACCCTGACAGATGATTGGAATTTTGTTTGGAGATAATTGAAATGATTGACGAAGATTGACTTCTGCATGAGGGAATTATATTTTTAGATGAAGCTACATTTTATCAAACAGGATCTGTAAACAGTCATAACTATTGACAATATCATAACTCACAAAATCCACCCCCCGAATAATACCCGAAGACAAGACATTTTTCAATACCCCACTCATAATTTTAAAAAATATGAAACAAGTCCTCTCTATATGGGGTTAAAAATTTACAATAAAATTCCAAACTCCTTAAAGCAATTAAACTTAGCAAAATTTACAGACAAAATCAAAACAGTTTTAGCAGAAAAAGCATATTACACTCTTGAGGAATTTTTCAACGACTCCTGGTAACAGACATCCAATCTCTCATCAACCTCTCCTAACTTAAACAGTTCCACCATGCTGTAGCTTTGTAGGGGTAACTTACTGGCTAAATCCTAGGTTTTTTATATACCTATTTAGATTTCCTTATTTATTAGAAACCTTGACAATGTACCTGTCTATGTATTACATTTGTAATAACTTTAACAGATGTTATGTGCAATAAAGAATTGTCATTTGTCTCATGTCCACATTTCTCTCAACAGGAGAACTTTAAATCAAAAAGTATAACACAATGGGCTGCTTCCATAAAGGATGGTGTTTAATCCTAAAACATGTCTCAACTAACAACAACTGAAAGATCCATTAGTTTTAATCAATCACATGTATCTTAATCTTTCTCAGCCAGAGATGAAAAAGGGGCTTTCCAACCGGATGGAGCTTCTCCACATTTCGCTAATGTGGCCAAAGCAGTTTCGACCAAAATCTTCCTAACCGTTGGATAGGTCGTGGCAGCAGCCTCATGGACTGGCCTCCAAGATCGCCAGACTTGTACTGTTTGTAAGTTTTTCCAATGGGAATTTTAGAATGGGAATTTTTATCCTCACAACATTGTGGCAGAAGATGAATTAATGAGGTTGATTGAATTTGGATTCCATTCTTATAAAACAAAATAAGGCTATTCCTGTAATGATGAAACTTTAAAAAGGAGATTCATTGGCTAAGAGATATTTTACATAATTACAAACCTTACAGCATATAATCTGTATATTTATGAAACATCCTTCTATGCAAACTGAATTCATTGCAACCCACTAACATGAGTTAATACTAATACTCAATGATACTAGTTTCATAATTCTCTGCAAGGAGTGGTAAAATCAGAACCAAACATATTAGACATATGGACTTAAGTCCCTAGCAACAAACAGAGACAGCTTATATAAAAAACGACACATAGAAAAAATAAAATAAGACAAAACTTGGTTACTTACCTTTCAATGATATTTCCAAAGCCAGATAGCCGACTTTAGTATGGGAGAGTTGAAAAACGTCCTAAAAAAGGTTAAATGTAACAAGGCCCCAGGGATTGATAGAGTCCCATATGAATATTTTAAGTATGCTCCAGATTCATTTCATATCAAATTATTATCTATTTTTAATAATATTTACAGAACTGGGAATGTTCCAGAATCGTTTAAAAGGTCGATAGTGTATCCATTACATAAAAAAGGAGATATTAACCTAGTTGAAAACTACAGAGGATTGTCGTTTATAGACTGTGTAGGAAAGATTTTTATCAGTCTAACAAATAACAGATTAGTAAATTGGGTCAACGGTAAAGGTTTGTTCACGGAATTCCAGGCAGGATTTCGCCAAGGTTACTCGACTATAGATAACATTTTTAATCTCACTTGTATAGCTCATCTGCAATTAGCGGAAAAAAAGGGTAAATTATTTACTTTTTTTGTGGATTTCTCAAGTGCATTTGATACGATAGATAGGGAGGCTTTAATTTATAAAATGTCTTGTATGGGTGTGTCGTCAAAATACAGAAATATGCTAAAAAATTATTATCAAGGCACAAAAGCAACAGTGTGGTGTCAGGAGGGAATTACTGAGCACTTCAGCACCTCCATGGGTTTAAGGCAAGGTTGTATATGTAGCCCAACGAATTTTGCTATTTTTATAAACGATTTGCCAGATGTACTAGAGGGAGGATGTTGTTATGGTGGAGTAAGAGTCAATGTCCTGATGTATGCTGACGATATCGTTCTCTTATCTCCAACTGCAACCGGCCTTCAACACATGATTAAACGATTGGAGAATTACTGTGAAACTTGGAATTTACGCTTAAATTTAGCTAAATCAAAAATTATGGTTTTCAGAAAAGGTGGGAGGCTTGGGTCCAGTTCTAAATGGTGGTACAAGGGTGAACAAATCGAAATTGTAAACAATTATAAATATTTAGGAGTAAACTTTACAAGTTCACTCTCGTGGGAAATGCATTTTAAAGAAAAATCGTCAGCTTCCAAATTAGCTGTTAATTTAATCTGGAGTAATTTAATAAGTAATAATCAAGTGCCGATTAATGCAAAAATAGTGTGTTATAATTCAATAGTTAGAGCGTTGCTGAGTTATGGAGCACAAGTTTGGGGTTTTATTAAGAGTAAAACGGTTGAATCTGCTCAAAATAACTTTGTCAAAAAATTATTTAGATTGCCTCAAAATACTCCAAATTACGTATTACACCTAGAATGTCAGTTTGATCAGGTTTATTTTTACACATTAAGTTTGCACATTGGTTATATTATTAGAGTATTGTTTTTACCAGTGAATAGACTTCCTTATATCTTGGCTAGGCAGATAATTTTGAAAAAAATATTTTGGTACAGGGAGATGTTAAAAATGGGCGAAAGACGGGGAGTAGCGTTGGACGTCGATTTTAACAGATTGCAAATTTTTCAATCTCGATTGTTTGAATTATTAGAGTTAGAGAGAACGGCTTGGCGACAGGATTGTCTGGGTTCGGCATTGACTAGTCGTTATCACCAGCAGTATCTGAACCTTGACCTCCACCTTGGAGATAGATCGTTCCTTTTTGCGGACCTAAATGTTAAACTTATGTCCTGGATTATAAAAGCTAGAACAGAGTTAATAAATCTTAACTATAAGCCCTGGATGGAAAATCAAATTTATTTATGTTCACTATGTAATCTCAACCGAGATGAAACGGTGTACCATTTTATAGCAGAATGTCCAATTTTAAAAAATGTACGTCAAATTTGGTTTAACAAGTTATATTTAAATGAATATGAGTTTTTTGAATTTTTAAATGGCAAAGATTGGCGGGCATTGGGAAATTATCTTAAAGAGGCGTGGTGTAAAAGGTGGGAATTGATAATGGAGTTTAATTATTAAATTTAATAATTGAGATATCAATACAAAAGTGGGAAAATTTATGTACTTAAAAATGTATAAAATATTGTTTGTTAAGTATTTGTCTAAGTAAAAATAGGCTTGTTTTTATTTTATTTTTTATTATTACTTATATTTTATTGCTGTTTGTAGAATAAATTCAGATTCTTAATAGGCTATATTTTAAATTTTATTTTTGATTCATTTGCTAACTGATCCTTTTTACTATGTAGTGCTATTTGTGTATTTGTTACTAGAAATCAGTTTATTTAACGAATTATAGTTTGTGATTTATGGACTCTTTTTTAATGTGTTTTAAAATATTGTAAAATCAGTATGTCAACCACAAAACAGACGGTCTTTGACCATTGTTCTTTGTGTTTATGTAAAAACACTGTATTGATATTTTATTTCAATAAACACTTTTTCTTCTTTTTCTTCTTCTTCTTCCAAAGCCAGATACAACAAAAACCTATTCAAACCAAGAAATATTCTTTAAGAAGAATCGCCAAATTGAAATTATTGACAAAAAAACTTACAGAACTTAATCTTAAAGTCACAGAAAGGGTGGTTGGTCTAGTCTGAGATATGAACTGAGCAACTGAGCTTTGGAGGAAAATGAGGTGGAGTCTGTGAGTCACAGGTAGTAGGAGAGGGGAAGGGGGAGGTAGAATGCCACCTCAGCAGCCCAACACTCTAAGGATAAACAAAAATAATAAGTGTAGTTAGATCAAGTAGATTTAATCTTTTCCACTCTTTTTTTATAACAGACACAGTAGACTTGAAAAATTAAAGTGTTTAAATATTTATATTTTAATTTGTTATTGTCTGTGTTTAAAGAAATTTACCTCATGTGGCTGACCAATGGAGGTTTTGGGAGGAGAGGAGAATTAAAAAATTGTTACTTGCCCTATCTACCAACTAAAGAGTTTCCTACCTAAAACTCCCCATCCCCACAAATAATATTTTTCTTGATGGGGGAAACTAACAACACAGAACCAGTACATTTCAAACTAGCCTTAGCAAGGATTGAATCACTTATCAAGTCTTCTAAGGATTATATTGACAGAGTTGCCCTACATTTATCGACAGCCGGACAATGGGAAACCATTTTTTGAGATAGAAGAGTGTAATTCCTGGCTATTGTCTCTGCGTTAATCAAAATTGATGTTTACTTAATTTTTAGTCATCAACTATACAAAAAACACTATAGACGGATACCATTTAAATCAGACAGGTAAAACTATTGTATCGAGGACCCAAGTAGCAAAAATTGTTGGCAAATGGTTGGTCCTACGTTTCTGTCGATGGTTGGCCATTGGTATGTTTTGGAACTAAGTCTTACGGTTGGCCAACACCAACCAATTTTTAACGAAGGCCAACCATCCCATTGGGCCTAAACATAAAAAACACAAAATAATAAAGATTTAATATGAAAAGCATAATTATCAGTTTAGTAAATTGAAGTTCATAAAAATAAATTTTGAAAAAAACTAGAAAAGATTTTTTTGGCCCAGACGGGTCTCGAACCTGGTACCTTCAGCTTATAGAGCCTCATACCTTACCTCTGAGCTATCTGTGATTGATGATTATGAGAGTTTTCAAGTGGTCAAAGAGTAGCCAACAGTTGCAATGGTCGCAGTACCTTTTTGATACTACAGTATATATAATATGATTCTGTTAATCTGTTTAGGCCTCAAGTAGTAGTTGAATTATTTTTCTGGTAATTGGAGAGGATACTGGTATTTGAATATAGACGATTTAATTACCATTAGATTAGTACTGTTGTTATAATTGATTGTTATATATGATTAATTAATCTTTCCCCTTAAACTATTAAAAATTTGCTCAAATAAGTTAAGGAATAAAAGAAAACAATATATTTGCATTATTATAATTATTACATGTTAAGCAGGTGTTCACCACTGTATCTAGTATCACAACTATCACAACATCATCTGACTACTTATATTATCGATCCAATTTTCTCCATAATTGTCTTAAATTCTGCTGCCATATCATTTATGTTCTTATAAATAAATCAATTCGTTGAAATGTGTTTAGAATGTTATATACTTAAACCCATCGAAGGCCCAATGATTCTTTCCTTTGTAGGGCCAACGAATACAAGTTTCCGTTGGGCCAATGTTGGCAAGGCGTTAAAATTTCCGCCAACCATTTCCCAACCGTGCCGACCATTTCCCAACGTTGGGCCAACGATGTGAGCTACTTGGATGAGTATTGCAAACTGGCTAAAAAAAACCCTTCAGTACTGAGTCCAATTCAAGAACCAAGACAACAACTTTTGATCCTACAGCACATTCCCCATCAGATCTGAAGACACCTTTCATTCCCAGAAGCAATAAAAAGTATAAAATTAGTGAGAACTGACATGTCAGAAATCATAAATAAACTCTCCAACCAACCAGACACAGCTTTTGCACATTTATTCCTGAAGATATTTGGCATTTTAAGAATATGTCAACAGGTGTCGCTGTGATTTTCAAGAGTTTCTTTGCAAACCAAATTTGGCTGCATGACTTTATCAACCAACACCTGACCAGACAGTCAACAAATTAAAGATACATTCTATGGATTGGTTAAAAAATCTCGTTACTTAGGAAGCCCACTACTGGTTTCCATGAGAAAGCATTTGAAGCTGAATATTTTTACATTTTAAAGTTTGTGTGCCAGTTGTACATGTCTTGATTGACAAAAGGTACTATTTTTTACATAAAAGTGTATCTAACAGATCATGTAAAGGCATTTACTTATGTAGGGGGGCTTTGACAGTAGCAATTGGGGACTAGCTTTGTGTAAACCAGAGTACATTATTTATTCAACACTCATAGTTGTTCTTTTGCTGGGCACAGGGAATATTCACAAGAGTAGTGTCCTCTAGCTTAATATTATACATATGTCTACGTGCACTGAGCTCATTATGATTAGAGCTTAATTGTTTGATATAGATTTGTTAATACAAAATATTATGTCGCAGCATTCGGTAATCCTATACTCTTATATGTGTATTTCTTTCTTATACAAATAAACTTTAAATGTAACAGTAAAAAAATTGGTTTAAGTGAGACCTAAGACAAAATGTTAGTGTACATGTTTATGCTGCAAAAGTAATTAATTGTAATTGTCTTATCTAACAGGGGCAGGCCGAGACCATAAAGCACTTCATCCGAAAAGTCAAACTATTGCGCACCTCAGACAGTTGTTTTATTGAAAGACCCTACATTTTCAGTGTTTGGATTCTAAGAAGAATATGGACTGATAAACTTGTTCTTCACGCACAAGCTTTGCCTATGTGGGGATCATATCCATCTATTTTTCTAGAACTGTAATTACTGTAAAACCATTTTTCATGGAATAAATAATATTTTATTTGATTGTAATTGATTTGAGACATTGAGTCAAAATGAAAGGTTAATTTCCTAGGGATGTCAAATATTTGAAGACTCCAATGGGATCCGGAATCTTCAATGTCGGGGATAAGGCGGTCACTCAGGCAGCAAAACACATATCTGTAAGACTTGAGCTGCAGGATCTCCGTTTCAGAGAGCCTAGAAAAAAGAATAGATGCTTTATCAAGATCAGTGTTCACACTAAATTAATGAAAGTAAGACTGAAGAATGGTGTCGTCCACCCACCGCGCTTTGGGCCAAGCTGCATCATCAGACCTTAATAGCTTAGAAACTTTTATAACCTCTTCCTTCTCCATACAAGGTGCGCTTAAACCTTCTAGGAGAGAAAGGGGTGTAAACCCTATATAGGAGAAAAAGGGTTGTTCGATTTTCAGCGATGAAGATGAAGTGGGCCCATTTAAAGGATTTGTATGATTGACAATGACTCTGAAGGGGGTAGTGACATCACATCGGCTGAACGTACAACATCTGATCGATGTCTTCGAGCAGCTTAGTAAATCCTGCAAATGGGGTAGCGGATTTCTACCCCCGGATATTTACCCCCATGAAAAAACGCCTACGTCATTTTGACGTCACGAGGGGCGGGGCTTATACACGTTCGAGAAACAGCCCGCGACTGGAAATCTACCCCCGGACATCTACCCCCAGACATCTACCCCCAGACATCTACCCCCAGACATCTACCCCCGGACATCTACCCCCGGAAATCTACCCCCATTGGTCAGCTCTTCCGCGTATCGGCCAATATTCATTGTGTTGTATAATTGATTTTATAAATTGCTTTACCTTCTTATATCCAGTAGTAAACATGCGATATGTCGATGTCTGTTTTAACATTATCCATATTTATAATTCAATAAGTTGTAACAGTCCTTTTCAACCCGACCTACTTCACTGATTTTTACGATTGAGGTGTCTTTTAAAAGCTTAAGATCTAGCGCAGCACAAAATGGTAATTAAAAGGATATTTCGATTATGGCTTCAAAATGTTGACCCCTAAGCCTTTGATTTATTCCTAGAAGGTGCTTCCAATGGTTGACCAACTTTTACACTATACAGTAACAGTTTAAAAGTGAAATGTGAATAGTACTCATCAGATCAATTTTTAAGTCAGGTTGTGAAAACATGAATGATCGTCTGCAACTGTAAACAGGAGATGAAAAAGTTATGAAAATAATATAATATTGCGCACTTTTCACATGGTCAAGTGTTACATCGTACTGAACCATTGTTTTTACACACATTTCTTAAAGGATAAAGTGAATAAACTGTGGTGACCTTCCGGTTTATTCAATGTAGGCCTAGTAGGAATAATTGTTTAGTAAAACAAAACTCAGTTGTAAACTGTTAAATTGAGAAAGAGGATCAATAAAAGTCAGGTGTATAATGGTAAATGTTTCATATCATCTAGTAAAAAAAATAGTTTCTAAGATTTAAATGCGTACTAAGAAAGGATTTAAAGTATTTTCTCTTAAATACCTAAAATAAGACAATTCAGTTGTAAACTGTTAAATTGAGAAAGAGGATCAATAAAAAGTCAGGTGTATAATGGTAAATTTTTCATATTACCTAGTAGTAAAAAAATTTAGTTTCTAAGATTTTAGATGCGTACTAAGAAAGGATTTTAAAGTATGTTCTCTTAAATACCTAAAATAAGACAATTATTCAAATTCAAAATAATGGCCACATTCAATTTTTTAAGCATAGCCTAACATCTTTTAATATATATATATACGCCTAAATACCCCCATTGCAGCACATTCGCATATTCAGAGCATGTATAAAGTCTTATTGGAAAATTCTGCCTTAAAACAAAACTTGTCAACTTATGTCCATAAATAAGTGTTCAAAAGATTCATTCATAAGAATACCAAATAGGAAGTGAATAAGCAGGTTTCCTGTTAGTAAAATGTTAAAATGAGGCATTTTAAGGTAGTATACAGAACAGAATTAGGTTAAACCCGTCGACACTGACGGTTACTTTCAAGGCTTATGCTAATTCATTTTATAACTGCGATAAATAGATTGAAGTAATACAAATTTTGAGCATTTAGCTCTTTAACTTTTTTGATGAGTAATAAGTGTAAAAGCAATAATGACTATTGCGTTAGTTACAAAATATGGTTGATCATTCAATGAATAAAATATTTCCCATACCGTACGTCATAACAGTTATTATTACAATGTTAACCGGTTTCTCTTCTTTTGGAAGAACCTTTAAATAGTATTAAAATCGTATTGGTCAATCTTTTGTGATAAACACTTCCGATCCGCGCTCATGCATGCGCTGTTAGCTGTTACTGTATGTGAAAGTTTGTCAACCATTTAAATCACTGTCTGGAAATGAATCAAATGCTTAAGGGTCACACTTTTGAAGCCCTTTATCAACATATGGTTTTAAATACCATTTTTAAATACCAGTGAAGTAGTTCGGGTGAAAAAGGGCTGTTACAACTTATTTTATTAGGAAGATAGATAATGTTAAACAAGGCAATGACATATCACATGCTTAATACTAGATATTAGAGGGTAATGATTAACCGAAGAGACGTTGATTTACATAAAACAATTAATAAAATCAATTACAACAATGAATATTGGCCGATACGTGGCAGAGCTGACCACTGGGGGTAGATTTCCGGGGGTAGATGTCCGGGGGTAGATGTCTGGGGGTAGATGTCCGGGGGTAGATTTCCAGTCGCGGGCTGTTTCTCGACCATGTATAAGCCCCGCCCCTCGTGACGTCAAAATGACGTAGGCGTTTTTTCATGGGGGTAAATATCCGGGGGTAGAAATCCGGCGACCCCTGCAAATATAGGTCTGATTTGTTGTTTTAACTAAAATGTGAGTTTGGGATACCTAAGTTATATTTTTGAGAGTTTTAATGGCCAAATAAATATGATTTTCGTCTCAGGTTATCCACCTGTTATGTTCCAGAGGCAATTTAAATTTTAAATCCTCAATTTAGTGGTAATTTATGAACTCCTTCAGTTTGGGTAGGCGATTGACCAACCAACTTGTTTACTTGTTGCATCGGCCCAGTAAACAAATTTTATGTATGTACTGTGTGTAGGGTTTTATTGTTATAGGTGATCAATCCTGTGTCGACTGTGTCCAAGCAAACAAATCAAATATTAGTGTTTCATCTCCGGTTGTAAAATGTTTCAAAGACTTCTTAACATCTATATTAGACAGCTATATATATATACCTACAGGTACAGGGTGAGTTTTAATTGTCCCCCCCTCCCGCAACTTTTTCAACATTTTTTCTAATATCAATCCCAGACCACTTCTAAACTTTGGTAGTAATTACTTAATTTTAAAAGGTTGTAATTTCCGGCCGCCATCTTGGATTCGCCATATCGGATGCAAAATATTATTTTCAAATGTAAATGTGGGGTTGTGACCCATTATTTCCAACTAGATCTTTACCCTGATTACAATGCCACAACCCGTTTTTAAAAATCTTGATCCATTCCAAAGTTATGAGGGCTTTTTATAACTTTATTTTTAGCCAATTTAAACATTGTGCATTTACAAGCTAAGACCATAATCTCAAAATAGTGCTAGATAAAGATAAGTATACACCACCAGTCATTGTCGACATATTTTCACTTGGTTATGACGGAAATAATTTTTTGCCTGCCATCTTGGATCCGCCATTTCGAAATGTGATAAATTATTTTAAATTTGGTGTTGTGACTCATCATTTCGAATTCCTTTTTTAAGCTGAACTCAATTCCACGATCCGTTTTTCATTTTTATATTTTGATTTTGAAATATTGAAATTTTTAACAAAAAAATTGCAATGTTTCATAAAGAAAACTTGATAACAAAAAAAAGGATTGCTTGCAGCAGAGACCGCTAGAGACCAGCATATCTACCGGCGACAGGGGAGGGGATAGTAATGAAGAGTTCAGCCAGTTCAGTGGTAGCCATTGTTATTGGTTGTTATTTGAAAAAACAAAAATATTTACGTCTAATAACACTTGTAAAGATATATTTGCGCTTTTACTGTTGACTGACAAGACGGTAAATACATATAAAAGTTGGTAAGTGGCGATACTCCAATCATCATCAGACCCAAATAGGCTTCTACTCAATTGATGAGTTTTTTACCTATTCACTCACCTCCCTGCTCGCCATTTGTGCTCTGTAAATATTAAGGTCACTTAAATGTTTCAAATTCTATGTATGAATAAGTGTGTTGTTTAAATTTTATTGACATGAACAATCCAGTTTTTTCTGGTAAAAGTTCAAGGAAGGTAAAAAAGTAAAGTCCTACCAAGAGACCTAAGATTCCATCTATGGAAAATTCGCTAAAATGAAAACACCATAAAATATAACAATAAACTACCAATGAAAAAAGTAAGCTTGAACATTAAGCAATCTGAGAATGTCTGGTCTAAGATAGTTCAGTCTCTTTTTTTTCAACGCTAGTGGAATTTCACGAGAGAGTCACGAGAGAAACGTTTAGTGGATGTGCCGGGGATTGAACCCGTCCCTCCCGCAACGAAGTCCGAGACGCTAACCACTAGGCTAGCAACACAACCAACAACAGTCTTAAACAATGATAGGTTTTCACGCTAAGAAGTCAGTTCTGAAATTTGCTCTTAAGATACACAAGTAGAAGTAAGAAAGTGCAGCCTTACACAAGAATTAATTTGAAGGGAAGGAAACATTTTACTGATTTTTTTCAACTTCTCTTCTTGTTGACATTAGCATATTTGGAATATTCCGTTTTACTGTAAACATTTCAACACAATTAATCTTGAACCATCATTCACATTTTGTTTTACAAGCAATGCCATCATCGGTATTCAGCACTTAACTAAGGCAGACAGGACATTTTATGTATCATCCATGCTTTGGTTTTACACAAGCTGCATGCAAAATACAAACAACAACTACAGTTTACGGATTCCTAAGAATTAAACACGTTGAATCCCACAAAGACAAGAACTCCACCCAACACCGCGTGGATCGTACAGTACCGTATTAACTTGTAACCATGAGCATTTTGGTGGTGCCAGGTGCCACTAACCGTCCTCGCAGCTCTAACGTATCGTAAAAAATGGACATGCAAATTAATAAGACCTGATGTCAGAGCCCCGCTCAAATTGTACCTGAGGCCTAACACTTTATATTTAAAATTAAACTTCGTAGTCGCTGTTTGTAGTTTCCCATCCTGCTCTAATGTTTGCCAGAACAATGACTTTTGCCGGATTCCAACAAGTACCATTTTAGATTAATCAAAGCACAGCTGTAACGGGGTTTATCTTTGATTTTTTTTAAAGAAAAGACATATTGATAGTATTCAGCACATTGTTATATCCTTAGTCATGTGCATATCGCTGACCTATTGGCTGCTGTTCAACATTGTTTTTTGGAATTTTCTACATCCCTATTTAGTACCCCCACTCCCCTGAGTGAGTTAGGTCTTAATTTTTTAAATCACATTTTATTTTATAGCTCACAGAGAGAATAGCTTATATGGTCAATGGTACAGGATACAAGCATTGAGTATACACGTACGTAAATACGTGTATACGTACGTAAATACGTGTGTAAATACGTGTATATACTCAATATGATACACAAGTAAACTACTTCGACTTAAAACTTGGAACTGCAAAACTACCAGAATGGACATCTAAAGCCCTAAAGGCATAAAAAGAATGGAAATCGAACAAGTAGTATGACGTAATTGATTCGTCCCTCTAATCTGCTAGGAACACACAAAACCCGGTTTATTTCTGTTGGATTAAGACGACTGGAGCACTGAGCTGGAAATATACTTGGAGATAGGTAGCATTGAGAACTAACTGTTGCCGTGGGGTAAGTCCGTTGAATTTTCTGTTTACTTATTAAAAATTTAATAAATCAGTAATGGATTTAAACACCCAAAATATATAGTCCTCCGCCATCCCGTAAAGGTACGTCTATTGATTTGGCTAAAATATGTGTTATACAGTCATGTAAAAATTAAAACTTAACAGTTCATTGTTAAATTGTGTATCCATTAGTTGAAATGAAGTTTTTATTTATAAATTAAAACATTTACAATAAATATATGCCATCTATAGATGTTTTGAAATTTAATATTTGAGATTCTAATCTCCAAGACGGTGATGATACCAGCCTTAATTAGGCTCGTTTTTGGAACTAAACTCCATTACATTAGGTATGGTACAATCTCCACATATAATTTGATTATTGCCATAGCTCTACATACCTTAACGCTTGTAAGTTTAGTCGTTTCTTCCTGTAATTATTGACAGAGGCTGACCCAGAAATTTTTTGAGGGAGGTTGCACTTATATTTTTACTTATTTTTACCATGTATCAACAAAACTGTAGTGAACATTAGGGTTCAAATTTACCAAATTTTAAGGCTGGGTATCGGGTAACTGTTTTTTTAACGTCCGAAGTTGAGGATAGGTAAAAATATATATCGGCTTCTTATTATTGGTTGTTATGCAACAATTTCACCGCGGTCGCAGAGGTAACGACAACGAGTATTGGTGTTCGGTTCGATTTTTAAGATTTGGCCGTAATCGGGGGAGGCGATGATAACGTCTTAGCACTCACGGTGCACATGTTCAGGGGTTTGTTGCGATCATGAGAAAGAAGTATGAGTGCCGGACTTACAACAAGTCTAGGGCCGCAAGCGAAAGGGGCCGCATCGTTTGTTACAAAAAACGATCTATTTCAACAACAAAATAATATATATATTTTTCTAAAACTAATATTTTTCGCCACGCTCACGAGTAACGATAAAGATGGCCCATGATAGTGGGAGGTTTTCATGCGATTTTACAATGAACGTGGGTGGTGATGATGATGTCCCCATGATGGCGGGAGATGTTCACGATTTTGCCGCGATAGCGGGTGACTATATAACGAAGTCACCATGTTAGTGGAAGATATTAGCGATTTTACGGCTATCGCAGGTGACGATGATGATGTCCCCATGATAGCGAAAGATGTTAACAATTTTTTCCACGATCACCGGTGACGTTAACAATGCCCCCGCGATGGTAGGAGACGTTAACGATTTTCCGTCATAGCGGGTGACGATAAACATGTTCTCATGATAACGGGAGATGTTTAAAATAAAGGGTGTCCCAATAAGAACGCCGGATTTGAAATGTTAACAAACCATATATTTTCTCGCTAAATTTACAATATGAAACATGAATCTTAAAGCATAGTATCTCCGATTAGTAATTCAGTATTATGTCTTGTAAGTGCCAAACTGCTGAATACTGACAAGCTCGACATCTCTTGATAAAGTTTTCCATCACTTTTTCACACACTTCCTGTTGAATTCCATTAATGGCACGAATCATTTCCTCCTTCAAGTCTAGGATTGTTTGAGGGTTATTGGCGAAAACAAGCGACTTTAAATATCCCCAAAATAGAACTGAGCAAATTTATTCGAACTTATAAATCAATCTTCGGACAGATGGATCATTTGGTGCATTGTCCCGGCCGTAAATAGTGCGCAGCTTCCGTACTTGTAGTGCACTTTAACTATGACCACGCGTTGTTCCGTCGTGTAGCGATTCATGACTACAAATGGGACCTAATACTGATTACATCGCTGATAATTTGGGAATTTCTATTGAAATACAGATAAGGATAAGACGCGCCTCAAATCCGGCGTTCTTACTGGGACACCCTTTATAATGTTGTCCCGATCGCATTTTTTGCCAAGGAGGAGCACCCCCACGCACCCTGGCTGGATTTGCCACTGATTATTGGCTATGTCGTTGTAAATAAAATTAATTGCTTGTTGGTCAGGAGAAGAGCGTTATTTTATTAGTCACATATATTTTGCTTGTTTTATGTCATGATAATGTTAACATTCAGTAAACAAAATATTAGTTGCAGCTAATATTACCAATATTAACAAAGTGGTATTACCAACGATAATCAGCTAATGCAAAAGCTGTTCAAGGGGCTTAATTTAAATGCATAACATGTAGGTAATCGCTGTTATGATGGACCGTTTTTGACGTTAAGTTAGCGAGGCGAGAAACCATCTTGTAGCAGAAAAAGTTTCTTGGTGTATCAAAAAATAAACGCTTTATAATAAAATCAATGCTCAAATTGTACTTGTCTTTGGGCTGTGCCATAGCTCAAAATATGTCTACTTACAAGAACCAAGAAAAAAGTGAAATAAAACATTCATTTTGCCGCCATTTTAATTCCCTCCATCTCTTTTGGATTAATGCGTTTGCTTTGATTGAAGTGAAGTTGGAAGTTGATGATCCAAAGATCCAGTGTCTAGTCCAGTCAAAGAAATACTCGAAACTTCCCTTGTTGTTGATTCTCACACCTAAGTGTTAACTTAACTGGAATTGAATATTGTTCTACTGAACCACAATTGTTTTAAGTGTATATTTATGTTAACGTTGTAAGTTTTAAAGATGTATATTCAAGTTCGTACAGTAGATGCTAAAACTAAAATAACTGTCGACATATCTAAAGTTGCACCTGTGAGTGAGTTGAAGAAACAACTAGAAAGTCATTTTGGGATAAAACCGGAAAACCAGCGTTTATTTTTCCGAGGAAAGCAGGTCAGTCAGTCATCTTGTACCTTTAAGCTAGGCCTATCCATAGTCTCAATAACCGCCATGTAGGCTAGGTCAGAGCAAAACCTAATTATTATTTTGCTAGCCTATGACAGGATTTATGGAATGTTGGTTGTTCAATAGCCTACTAGTGTCAAGAAAGTTCAACTGATATTAGGTGATACTTCTCGTGCCAATGAGGCTAGGCACTAACCTTTAGTTAGCTGGCTATTGTATTCGGACCTGCTTACACCGACTACGAGACCTCTTTAAACCACTTGCCTGCCTAGGCCTAGAACTAAGTATTATCTCTAGCCTATATTGGTGCAGGGCGAGAAAAGGATCATACTGCTTTTACTGTTGTTTCCATAGTAACTTATCAAACTGGCCTACCAATCCTTTACCAACCAATGTATTAATTGCCCTAATTTTAGAAATTGTGTAAAGTCAGTGACTTTGTTCTGCAGCCGAGGTATACATGGCTTTTGGTGGTGAAGTTTCATTAGTGTTATTAGCCTATCCGATAACCGAACAAAGGTTGATTACGTTATGTAGGCCTAATCAAATTACACATGCATGCCAGAGGATTCTACTTGCCACACCTAGGCCTAGCCTATTTGTAACTGTATACCTAGTTACAAGTTATAGAACTTTTTACTTTCAAATTATTTTACAAACAGTTTTAACACAACTGCGTGGCCTCTACTAACACTATCCCAAGGATTCTACAATAAACTGAGTGATAAACAGTGTAGGCCTTACGTTTACTGTACAATGAGTGTTGGGAATAAGGTAGCCTATAGGGTAGGCCTATAGGTAAAGTAGGTGAATTCAAGCCATCTACAAGAGGTTAAAATACCTTTTTCTGTGTAAGTAATCCTCAAGTCAGTTAAGATCTTATATTGCAACACCCTGGAGGAGTCTAGACCTTCACCCTATACCCGCCACCATGCTGTACCTAAAGAGAATTTGTATGACCATGCATTTTATCATGTTTTGTTTATGTTTGTGTGTGACTGAGGGTTAATTCAAAAATTGATTCGGAAGGCAACACTAAAAATTAATTTAAGTTTTTCAGTCTGTAAATTAAGGTCTCTATCCCCAAAGCAGAAAATTTAAATGTGTTTAAACTTTCTGCAACAGACTTGGAAAAATCATATAATTTTCTGTGGGCTTACAAGGTCCAAGTTGTGTGTAAATGAACCGCCTGTGTGATAGTTTTAATAAATATCCAGGTTATATTGTTTATCACCTAATAATATGTTACATGTTTTTGTTATAGCTTGAAAATGGGTACTCTCTTTTTGACTACAACATCAATGTCAATGATATGGTTCAAATCATGGAGAAAGTCACTGTTGAGGAAGCTTCTGCTTCAACTAAATCAGATAAAGAAAATGCTGCAACTGACCCGGAACCCTCAACATCTTCCTCAAATACTGCTGAAAAGGTATTCCTATTCATCAATTAGTTGGTGCTTGTCCTCTTGAAATCTGTTTGATCAAGAGGGTGGTCACTTCATATGAAGGTCGTCATTACACACAAAGTAGGCCTACATAAAAACACGAACACTTATAATTAATCAATCTTTTATGGTAACAGCTTGCCAGCTATGGAACTCTCTACCTAAGTTACCTTATCCAATAAAATCGTTAGAAAAATCTTTTCCGACTGACGGTGGTGCTAAAACGTTATTAAATCTTAACTGGATGACCGTGGCTTGGTGGGAGGGCATGCATTAGGCCTGGGTGTAATGGACGGTGATTGACTGTGTGTGTGGACGGTCGCAGAAACTGTTAACCCACTGGCGCTGACTTACGAGCATTACTCATACGGAAGCTGCAGGCCCGGCGGCTGACTTACCACCAGTGCCGCTCGTGTCACTGCTATGCAGCGCTTAATTTTTTTTTTATGCGCGCTAGTAATTTTTTTTATTATTACTATTTTTCTCCCTTTTTGTTTTTCCTTACTTTTTATGTTTATAAATATATTGTGCATATTGTTTTGCACAGTTACTTATTAATTTTTGTGAATAACAAACAAAGTTTTGTTGCCATGGAAACCAGATATCACCCAAAATCAGTTGTGGTAAGGTAAAACCAATTTTTTCTATGTTATTACTTATAAAAGTAATCAACTTGTGATTTTTCAACGCAGGGAATCAATTATTTAACTTTATAATAATAGTGTCATTTGGTGTTTGGATTAATTATGGAATTTGTAATTCAAGTTTACTTTAAAAAAATACTTTTTTACAATTGTTATTTTTATAATCTTTATAGGCCTAATTTTATTTTATTTTTTGAATTTTACACTGATTATCCAATTACTACTTTTTTGTAGACAATTTTACTGTGAGCAAAATGGCAAAAGAATTATTAATTTATTACCTAAGGTTTTCTTTTTCTATATATAAGAATTAGAGTAAAAGTCTACAAATTCGGTAAAATTAATTGCCGACAGAGAGTGCTGCAGGCAGTGCATTAATTCCTTCCCCAATGGGTTAAATTTACATGAAGGATTTTTTAAATTAAATAAGTAAATATAATTTTGTTGTCATTCCAGGAACCTGAGGAATGTGTAGAACGCAGCATTTACTTCAAGGTGAGGATTTTATATTTGTTGATTTGATATTAATGTTTTGACACATTCTGTATAACTATTATATGGTGTTTATTTATGCTTGTACATTTAAATTAATATTCTCCAAAAGAGACTTTGTGGTTGGATATTCAAATCAGTGCCCAACTTATCTTAGAGTTAACTTCTGTTAGTATTACAAGAAAAATAGTATCAATTTTGTTTAGTTATTATACTATACCCTTTTGTTTGTTAAGTGGTAAATGGCTAGACCTATTATGTGATAATTACATTTGTAGATTGTTGAAGAAAGTTGTAGTAAATGATAGGTTCGTAAAATATAATACTCATTTGGTGATACAAGCCCCATCAGATTTGCTAAATTAATGTGGTGGTAACATTTAACCTTGCTAAATTATAATATAATACTTTTCATCCAATAATTCTAAATAGTGTATCATTGTTAATATGAAACTGAACAAACCTCACATTAGCATAAACAAATTAAAAAAGAAATAGAAAAATTATCTTTTAATAATTGCCCTTTACTCCCTTGAAGAGTTGTCTCCTCATTATCTTAATGTGTTTATTTATTTGATGGCCATGTCTATATATTTTCATTTTTGCACATACTTTTGGTCTGTAACAACTCTATGTACTAGGTTTAGGCCATTCAGATCATTTGAACAAACTTATTCAAATCATCAGTGTGTAGAACATAAGTTAATTGATGAAAATTCCTTGAGGTATTCAGCGATATATTGGTTTTCAGCTCTAGTATGGTTCTATAATAATACTATTAAATAATTCAATAGGGTTTCTCTTTGTTGAAGACTCTTACATTTACCTTTTTCTATATTGAAATGTTATTTAATCAAGTATAACATTTATTTGTTGACCAATTTCTTTTGTAGGTACGAAACCATTGACAGTCAGATTAAAAGGTTTACATTTTAGAATTTTATTACGCTATAAAATTGCAATAATATGATGGAAATTTAACATTTTTATTTAAGTTATTGTTGTTGTGAGCCTGTAATAGGCTATTATATAGGTAAAACAAAAAAATAGCACATTGAAAAGTAAAAGTTTTTAATTGGAATTACAAACTCTTTGATAAAACACGAAACCATGTTATGTATAACTTGAAAGTTCTTGGGTTTGCCCTCTCAATTACAATTAAAGTTCAGTATTGTTTTCCTCTTTGTGCAAGATGGCAAGATGATTTTGGTAACAGTTTAAAACAACATGTTACGTTAATTGCATTTAGTATTAAGTTGGTAGTGAACAATGAGTACAGTAAACGCATGTACAATAAATAGACCAGCAATCACATGTTGTAATTATGCAAGGTCAATCAACTCCCAATCATACCCTGTATATTTTTACAACTCATAACTTAAAACTAAAGATCTGCATTATTTGCCCTAAAGTTATTCTAGGCCGTAGTTTTAAAGTGCTTTCCCTACTTCTTAATTCACATTAGTGTTGTTAAGTTATATTCTGGTTTACTTGTTTTAATGTCACTTAATAATACATTTTATGATAGGTCGGAGAGTACGTAGATACCAGAGACGAAACTTATGGTGCATGGTTCGAAGGAAAGATTTCCAGAATTATTAAGGATAACAACTATGAAGAAAATAAAATAAAATTTTCTTCTGACGAAGCCACTGGCTACCCACATGATGGCTATTTTTATGAAGTTGAATTTCTGGCTGAGTAAGTATCAATTAGAAGTGCATATTAAGTGTGTGTACATATAAAATCAATTAACCTTTGGTCAGTACACTGCTTAGATTAGTTAGGTTTTTTTCATGTTTCGTGTATAAATTTATTCTATGAATGTTGTCAGCGTGTTATCCTAAGATTTTTTAAATACACAAATAGCCTACCTAAACATTCATCTGTCATAAATAATTATTAAAAAGAGTCCTCGTCTTACCTTTCTTCAATAAAGTATTTTTGTAATGGCTTTGAGTTTTTATAGAAACTAGACAAATGTTATGTGAATGGTATTTGTGAATCTGTTTTCACTGATTACAAAATCCAAAAATAACATTCCAATAAAAACACATAAAATACTCCACTTCCTTCCAAAACACTCCTTGATTCAATTTTCCCATGTTCCAGAGGAGAACCTGTTGAAACATCAGTTTTTCGTCTGAAAGATGTTCGACCTCGAGCCAGAGAGGAAGCCCCCTTCAAGGAGTGTAAAGTGGGTCAAAAAGTCCTCGCTAATTACAATGTGGAGGAACCTCATAGAAGAGGATTTTGGTACGAGTCTATCATAACCTTCATGACGCAGACAAAATGGAAACATGATAATGTGATGCATGCAACTGTATTAGTAGGAGATGTTCCTATGAGTGATTGCAAACTTCAATATCCCAATGAACTTTTAAAAATCGCTGAAACTAAACCTCTGGCAGAAAGAGAACCCATACCTGAAGAAGAACCTCCTATTCGTGAAACAGGTTGGTAATTTTTTCGAATCATGCATGTAATAAATTTTACAATAGGCCTAGATTTATTTTAAACAAAAAGTAAAATGTCTAAAATTAACAAAAAATAAATATTATGATTATAAAACATCATATTTTAAGTAACTAAACATGATTAGTATGATGGTACAATTTACCTCCTCATGTAATCCAACTTGTAGTAGTCAGTTGACCTACATGTTTTGCTGTCAATGCAGCATTGATAGGGTAGCAAAAACATAGTTGATATCATTGTCACACACTCACAAATAAAAAAACTATGAAACCAAACTAGTTATGGTCAAAATCAGAAATTTCGAATCTCTAAACCGAAACCTTTGGCAAAACTTAAATCAAATCCCGAATCTTGATTCTCAAAACCTAGACGCGAATCTTTTTTACTTAGCTGGTTACAAGGGTTAAGGTTACAAAAAAATACAGGTAATAATAAAATGTTAAGTATGCAATCAAATTGAAAGAGAAATTGAAACTGAAAAACCCAAAACAACATAAATTTTTATAACATTAAAATAAATTAAGCTCCTGACACCAACAAGTGGTTTAGTGGTCAATATTTATTTGTGTTAAATATCGCTATGAAACTGAGTTGTATGTTGTTCCAGTTAAAGTATTTATGATGCCTTTTGAAGTTCAGAATCAGAATACAATTTACTGTTTGCATAACTGTTAATGGTGATCTGTTTGATCTATTGCTTGTGTACCAGCCTGTGTGGAAAGTGGAAACAGTGTTAGACACAATAATAATTACACAAAATATGTCAGCAAATTCAAGAATATTACTACCAAAATCTTCAATTTAGAAACTTTTGAATCTCGAAACTTGGTGATCGAATCTTGAAACCGAAACTTTTCCAAAGTTTTGGTGGTTTTGAGGTTTGAGATTCGGTTTTGAAACATCACTAAACCAAACATTTAATACTGATGATAGGTCTGATGAGCGAGTACTTACTCACTGACTCGCTGAGCCTTTTACCCTTTTTTAGTAATTACAATTTTTATTTTGAATTAGGATGCCTGTTAATGTGGGATCTCTAAACATTTTTTATTAGAACTTTTTTGCATTTTAGTTCCTTTACGTATCTTGAGCAAATGTTTTTTTAGATATTTAAAGTTTTTATTCTTTTAGAAATTCCACACGATTGTAAACATTGCAACAACAACCCTCGTCGCAATTGTAAGGAATGTGGTTGCTGTGTATGTGGATTAAAAACTGATGAAAGCAAACAAATATTGTGTGACGAATGTGACTCTGCATACCACATCTGGTGCTTGAAACCACCTCTTGAAGCTATTCCTGATACAAATGAATGGTAAATTGCTATTTTATAGAAATTTCAGAACTACTATCACAATTTTATCTATACAGTTACAGTCTAACCTTGATATAACGAACCTCTATGTAACAAATTCCTTGATGTAAGAAATCGTTTTAAATCCCCTAGAAATCTCTATAAGACACCTTGTACATTTTACCTCTACATAATGAACAAACACATCAACAACCTTGATTTAATGAATTTCTGTCGATCCCAACTAAAATAAGTCACCTCAATAAAACAAATTTATCATTGTGAGAACCTCTATATAGCGAAATTAACCTCTTCTCGACGAGTGTGCAAGAAAAGAAACGCCTCATAACAAATTGTCTACGTCTTTCCCACAATATAACAAACCTTTGAAATATATCGACAATCGTCTGCTTCGCTTTACACACCTGTCTGTATGGCCCTATGTCTCAACTGATTTCATTAGCAAGGGACTGATGACGACAGTGAAGAAAGATGAGGATATTTTGGTAGCAGTGACTAGTCGTAAAGCTACCAGGTTAGATTTAAAAATAATAATCAACTACATATGCTAATGATCTTTTTGGATTTAAGATTAACAAACTTGAGATAAATGAGATAAGAGCAGCAATTAATCGCTACTAAACTGCCAACTGCCTTAATTTTTTTTTCTAAATGAGATAGTGGTGGGATAAATAAAATATTTTTGGAGTGATTTAGATTATCATAATAAGTCTTTATACATTTTAATCTCTGCAGCAATTTATTTTTCTTTACTCTTTGGCAGGTATTGCAGTAATTGTAAAAACGATGAAAACGAGATTGTTGGAGCCGGAGGAAAATTGAAGGAGTCAAAGAAAAAGGCCAAGATGGCCTCAAAACAGAATAACACTACTCGTGACTGGGGTAAAGGTATGGCTTGTGTCGGACGAACAAAAGTGTGCACTATAGTTCCGCATGATCACTTTGGACCTGTGCCTGGGATTGAAGTGGGGACATGTTGGAAGTTCAGAATCCAGGTAAGCAGTAGGCTAATCTTCAGAGCTATTATGTTGTATTATGTATTATAACATGTCCAACTTTGACAGCATTAATTTAACAACAAATATTGACATGGGAATTTCTCTCAATCCTGTGTTATTTGAGGGATTATTGCGGACATTTACCATCACAATTTGTACAAATTAAGTTTTTCAAGATTTATAATCTGATCCTGTCCACAGTTGAGAAAGTACCTAAATCATAACAAGATTAGTATTAAAATGTGGCTGCACAAGATGGTGGCTAAGGCCAGACAGAGGTCACTTGTCTGTCTGGCAAATGACCGCTCGTTCAATAAAGTGTCTGCAATAATCTCTCAAATGACATAAACTTACCATCATCAACAATGATCCATTATGTCTGTGAATGCTAGTTGGAATCCACAATCCTCCAATTTTTCAACACAAACCGAGAAAATTACTTAATTTTGTAACATTTGTCAAATGCTGATTTCCAAAGTGAAGGTGAAGTAGCGATTTGAAATTAAATTACATTAAAATATTTTTTTTTTTATTGCAGGCCTCTGAGGCTGGAGTACACAGGCCTCATGTTGCTGGGATTCACGGGCGCGAGAACATTGGAGCGTTCAGTGTGGTCCTTAGCGGAGGCTACGAAGATGACATTGACAACGGAGATGAGTTCCTGTATACAGGCTCTGGGGGTCGAGACCTGACTGGCAATAAACGTACCAACGCCCAAGGGTTTGACCAAACTCTCACCCGTTTTAACAAGTAAATATATGTCCAATACAGTGTGATAATTACAACAAGAAATCGTGCAAGACAAGTGTCAAAACATTCATATGATTGTCATTGTGTCGTCACCGAAAAATAATCAAAATACTGCGTTACGATGAATTGGAAACAAGATGTGTAGGGTATATACACTATCGACACATTAGACATCTGAAAAAAGTGCAGTTGAGCGTAATACTAACAATCAAAGTTAATGCCAAACACTAAATGTTATCCTTGTGTTTGTTTTTTTTTTCTCAAGTTTTTGACCTTAGCCTACTCAAAAATATTTGTGATCCGAAGACGTATAATGCAATACCAAACTACTTAAGTTCTCGTTAAGTAGTTTATTGGTTGTTCACTTGCTTGTGCTTTACGATCCATCTATAACGAAACAAAAACAAAGCAGAAAATAACTACCGAGTTCAAATAAAAGTAAATTGCGTTTAAAACTCTTGTTACTTGGTTGTGACACATAGATCAGCTTAAACCATAAAATCAATGCTACAACTACAGTAACTGTTCAATAGTTTTGGCTACTTGGATCATTAGTAATGTTTTAATTTTTGAATCTGAGTTATTTTTAGTTCTTTAAATGGGTTTTAATGTACTAGTAGGTATAAATAAGTAAGTTTTGCTTATTAAGCGACAAGTTTTGTCTTTGAAATTTCAAATTTCTAACCTGTAAAACCTAGGATTTTGTCTTTGAATTTTATTTTGATCAGACCCTGGACACCCTGAAATTGCATGAATGTTAACATGCTTTATTTGATGTGTTTGCTTCATTCTTATGTTGGGTATAACCATTGACAATATAAACAAAATAGACTTCCCATATGATATAAAAGTTTGAAGCCATGAAAATAGATTAAGTTCAGGACCATCTCACCAGAATTTACTTGGTGTATTGGTTTGAGTAATAACTAAAACCAATGCAGTATCATAGCAAACAGCTGATTGATTTATCACTTAACACAGAATATTGTCATTAGTTGGTCTATCTCAACAGATTGCACCACGATTTTTGGCTTCAAATTTTTACATTACATGGGAAGTCTATTCTGTGTATACTCAATGGTATAACTTAAAAAAATATACTTGAGAATTGATAAATTTTGGTATCTTTACATCACTAATTATTGAATAAAACTAGTCTTAAAAAGTCTGGAAATAGTGTTGAATTTTAAAATGGAAATAAACTAGACACCCTCGTTAATAACAGTTTTCACATTAAAGCTTCATTTTTAAAATCAACAAATTAAAAATAATAATGTTTACACATACCTATGTCGATCTCACAGTCCAAAAGTTAAGTGCATTATTTGTATTCACAGAGCTATCGCAATGAACTGCAATGTTCCATTGAGTGAGAAAGGGGGTGAGGCTAAAGACTGGCGGGGTGGGAAACCCATACGAGTACTCCGCAACTACAAACTAGCCAAACATTCCAAGTACGCACCTGAGGATGGGAACAGGTAAGACCTACATATGATCTGTTACAACTCTTTTTGATACAGAAAAAAATTTTAATATACCATGTTTTTCTATTCCATTTGTAAACAACCATTCTGTGGTATTTGGTTGGTTAGAAACAAACCGAAAAGCTTAATGATTCTTCATCCTCTTTGTTATTTATCAGCTATTATATTCCTATAAAAATCCGGCAAAGTACAAAAGTATCTAGATTCTGGAATACAATATCAAATAAGTCCTAGCCATATGAGTAATTAGCTACCTAAACATTTTGTGGAAGCGAGGAAAGACATATTAATGATTTGTTGTTTTGACCAATTGTGAAAACTGTATAAAATTAATGACCTGTCAATTATTTTAACTAGGTATGATGGGATCTACAAAGTTGTAAAGTATTACCCAGAAAAAGGGAAATCAGGATTCAATGTCTGGCGTTACCTGTTCAGAAGGGATGACCCGGCTCCTGCACCCTGGACCAAAGAAGGAAAGAAAAGAATTGAAAGTTTGGGTTTGGAGATGGAGGTAAAAAAACATATACATAAGGCTTGATTTTACCTACATAATCCAAAGTTTTGTCTGTATATATAATTGTTTCCTTTCCTCTATTTTATCCATTCAGAAGCAAAACTTGCATTTTATTTTATGTGAGTGTTGAATTTGAAAAACCGTTTACAGTAGACACCCTTTTAACCGACCTCGCATTAACCGATAATCGGATTATCGACCCTCAATCATAAAATATTACAATTTGTTTTAACCGAACTTGCTTTGAGAGCAGTTTGGTTTAACCGCCGAATTTCTAGGAATCTCGGCATTTCCACTCCCACGCTCGGCAATGGGAACCATTAGCTTATCTCCACAGGATGTGACTAAGAATAAGTTATTTTGTATTTATCCCAAAAAAAACTTATGTTTTTGAAAACAGCTGCAATTTTTGTAATATAATTTAGAATTATCTTATCGCTAGAGTAAACAAACAATGCAAATTGTAGAGAGGGCAGGCGAGGGGGGTTAACGACTCCAAGGTCAAGATAGTTTTTGTGACTCGAGTCTCCAGTGAGAGGCTATAAATAACCATTCTGTCTCGTAGCAAAATGGTTGCTTGTATCTTTAATTTTGAAAAAAAGTTCTATACTGTATTATGATAGATTTGAAAAGCATCAATTAATATCACAGTACTAAAGTTATTAAAATAAGATTTTTTATTGACTAATTCAATACAAAAAAAGGAGATAAGTGTAGTTTATTTTATAAACAATGCAAGTACGACTTCAAAATAATGATTATATATTTCCAAATGATGATGTTTTAGGGATTGCCCGGTTTAAACAAACCTTTTGAGTTATCCGACCTAGATCCGGTCCCATTCCCCGGTTAAGAGGGGGTCTACTATACCTAACTTTGCTTCCAATCACCTTTATATTATAATTTGGACGTCGAGACACTGACTCATATAATTGGATGTTTCGACATTTGGTCATCGTGCAATACTCCCAAACATAGCGCAATTGTAAGCCGCTAGGCTTGTCTCATTATTTTCATGGTTTGACTTGGTAAAAACTATTTTTGCCTATGATAGTGAATTTAAAGTAATTAATTAATGTTGGCTGTACTTCTAACAGTATCCAGAAGGATATTTGGAAGCATTAGCTACCAATCAGAAAAAAGAAGATGCAGATGAATCGGAGACACCAAAGTCCAAGGGAAAGGGCAAGAAAAGGGTTTTGGAAGAGAGCACCAATACTCAACCCAAAGCTAATGTGAAGAAAGCCAAAGTCCTTAAATATGAGTTGGAAAAGAATGTAGCCTGTGCCATTGAAAAAGATACTGGTAATAACAAACTGTGGGAAGACTGTAAAACCGCTCTGGACTCTGGGAAACCGGTATGTACATGTAGTCAAAGACAAAAGCATTTTCCTTGTAGAAATATTTCATACACTTAAATATTGCAGTGTAATGTTGACCTAGTTCTATATTACTATAGAGTTGAATTCATTATTTCAATGTTAGATGCATCCGATATAGGATATTACAGACTTATTTATGGTGGTCCAATATTTACCAACTTGAAGGCCCATAAAAAACTATCAGAGATAAATTATTGTAACTCAGCTATACATTAACTGACTGAAAGAGCAATGAAGATTCTAACAGTCAAATGGCCAGTCTTCCTACCTTTCTCCAGAAATTTCACTTGTCTTTTTACTTTTTGATCTTTTATAAAATATTATTACCGTAGTGATCTTAGTAAGGTCTGACACCACTATTCTTGTCGTTTTAGTTGCTATGAACCTGTTTAAATTGCCATTAAACAGAGCAGGTGGAATTTCGAGTAAGCTCAAGTTTAGAGTATAGAGGCACATCTGTATAACCTAGAAGTGTTGTCATTAATAGGACAATGGGGTTTCAAAATCAATCAATGTAAGGATAATCTTGTTATTAATAATGTGATTTTATATTGTTTCAGAAATTTCTGTCCAAGGTTGAAGAAACATTTACTTGCATCTGTTGTACGGAACTTGTTTACAAGCCTGTCACTACTGATTGCTCACACAACTTTTGTCTGGTAAGTTTTGTTGTAAATTTGTTGAGTTTCAATATTTATTCTATTTAGTTCTAGTGTTAATATTGTCACTTTAGTTTTATTCCTGTATTTTCAATATGAAAGGTGATTTTTAACAACTTAGTTTTAGCGAATTTCCTTATAGCGGAGGAGATATTAGGCCTACTAGTCGAGTAGATATAATAGGCACTTAAAATAGAACAAACTCTAACAAAAGGGTTTTCAACGTTTTTGGTAGTAACAGGTGTAGTAAGCGCCAAAAAAAGTCTACCAAAATCGGACAACCGGAAGACAGTTTTTTCCAAGATAGCCGCCGTGGGGCCCTCAAATATACAAGATGACTGTAATTATGTTGATTATTAGTTCATGATTGACCGATTTCCACAAAAACTGGTAAATATGTGTAAAACTACCTTAATTTAACATTAAATTATTTTTATTTCGAAATTTGTCTTTATTTAAGGAGATATATCCCCAATTATAAATAACTACCAAAACACTTTATAGTCTTAAACAATTTGTCAAAGTATTGACTTTTATTTTAACTATGGCTTACTTATTGGGTGTTATTAGAATTAGGCACTGGAATTGAGTAAGTACTACTTTAAATATTGGCGGTGGTCCCAAGTCAATATCTAAAAAAATATGAAAAAATTGCATTTGGTTTTTTTTTTCAAAATTTGTCCAATGTTGGGAATATCTGCCATTTTAATCGTGATTTTAGAAGTTTTTCCGTGGACCGATTTTTGGCAAATAAAACTATAAGACGTTTTCTTGCAATTGTTTTAAGGTCATATCTTATATTTCTCTGACTAATAAGAAATCAATTTTTGCTTATTCTCTTTAATATTAACCTCTTGACTCTTGAGTAAGCTAGGTCATGCTACTTTCCCCAGCCCGGGTATGTTTTGCTAATTTTCAGAACTTTTTTTCTGTAACAAATTGACACAGTACCAAAAAGTACCAAAAACCGTTGAAAAACCTTTTGTTAGAATTTGTTCTATCTTGGAGGTTTTTGGGCTAAATCTACCCGTCTATACAGTCGGTGGCCCAGCAAGACCTAGACCCGGGACCGGTTTACTTATTATTTTGATGCCCCCAGAGGCCGAATCACTACCGGTATTCATTAGTATTTTCCATGTATTATGTGTCCGATAATACATTAAGTAGGACGATAAGATTTTGATGAAATTCGGCATGAATGTGTGGGGAGGGTCCACTTGAATGAGTTCTTGAACCAGCAAGATTCGGTCATAAGAATGGGGGTGTTATGAGGTTTTGAAATTGTTCTAAAACTGTTTTGTTTTTCAAGTTTTTACCCTTAAAGAATCAAAATGCAATGTGTGGAGCTCAAAAAACAAATAATTTTATATGTTGAGGCGTTGTAGGATTAAAGGTTACGGAGGAAAATCAAATAAAACTTGACATATAAAAATACCATTTCATTCTCATGGGAAAAAAGTAATTTTAGTTTGCTCGCTTATGGATATATTTTGATAAAATTTAGAGAATTTATTTATTTCATACAATAAAAAAAACAAAAAAACACCTTTTCCATTCCCTGTATCAGCAAACCTAAGTACTTGTTAAATCTAATGTTATATTTAAATTTAAATATGAAATAATTTGACAATTTTAAAGAATTATGTTTGCAAAAATCCAATCAGAAAAATGGAAATTTGCTAACTTACAACACACAACCTTAAATATCTATCAGTGTCGGGGAAAATTATCTATGAAGTGGCATATAGATCTGGAATATCCAATCCAAAATATCTGCGTCATTAACAATAAATAATGTATTCAAATCAAAGACTTAACTAGAATAAAGGGATAGCAACTACTGGCTCACCTTATAAACAGTTCATATAGGCCCTAGTATACCCTAAAGATATGGAACAATCAATATTTCACCCCCTAGGAGACTTCTTACAAGTAGAACTGTATTATTGGCCTATCTGGACTTTTTCCTGAGGTAAGCTAGCTGTTTTCTCTTGACTCCAACAGTCAAAACCCTGGCCTACTGTCACTGTGATGCGTTTCCTTAAACGAAACAAATATAAAACAATACACTCTTTGTCTCCATCGTGTCTATGGTTGCAGATTTGAGATGTGTAATTGTCTATTCTCCCTCTGTATGTCTAATAAACAAGGAGGGTTGTTAAAAAGCGAAGCACTCCAACAATGGGTCAGCAAAACAATTAACTAGTGCTGATTATATTTATTTATGTCATAGGACTGCCTGAAGAGGTCCTTCAACGCTGATGTGCAAACGTGCCCTACTTGTCGGAATCCACTGGAGAAACAGATCTTAAACAATGTAAATTCATCGCTTCAAGATGTGCTCGACATTCTCTTTCCCGGTTATACTAAATCTCGTTAGTTCAATCCTAAACAGACTTTTGCTTTCAGTTTAACAGGTGCCATGAACATGATATAATGAATAATAGATATAATACATTGCACATTGTGCTAAGATAACGTTTACTATGCAATACTCAAGCTGTTTTTAAACTTATGTACATTCCAATCTTCCTAATTGTGCCTTAATATTAATATAGTACATAAACACATGAAAGAAATGTTCCGTTCCAAGCACTGGAAATGTCTTAAGGGGGGGGTCTTGTGGAATAACAGTGAACAAGTTGTCTGTGTTAGTTTTATTTTACTAGTACAATGGTTTGAAAAGGATAACCTGAAAAAGGGGACAACTCAGTTTAGGTCAAATGTATTAGCTATAGAAATCTACTGATTTTTTATTCAAGCTTTAAAATAAGTTATTTATCATACCGCATTGCTTGTATTTACTTAACCTAATTTTTGAAAATGAAATTGGTTGTAATTTAACATATTTATTATATCTATGACTCATTAAGTTATTTGTAGTCAAAAATATACATACATGATGGCAGTTCAGTAAATTTTTTTGAAGGTTTGTGCAGGCACAATTTAAAATATTAATTAGATAGATAGATAGGATTATTGTTCTGTATTGGAAGTTAACCTCTATCTAAAAATATATAACTCGTTTTGAATCTTTGATATATTTTTTTAGTGGCACTTTATTTGACTTGCCCAAATATAGAATCTATCTATCTAGTAATGTTTAGTTATGTTTGACAAGAATTTGTAACCTCTTAAGAGTTATAGTCCAATTAAATTATTCATTGTCTATACCATGTGTGAAAATATAGATATGTTTTAAAAGTTTGTGTAACGACCGTTTAAAATACAAATTAGATAGATGGATAGGATTATTGTTCCGTGCTGGAAGTTAACCTCTATCTAAAAACATATAACTGAAACTCGTTTTGAATCTTTGATATATTTTGAGTGGCACTTATTTGACTTGCCTAAATATATTATCTATCTATCTAGTAATGTTAAGTTACGTTTGACAAGAATTTGTAACCTCATAAGAGTTATAGTCCAATTAAATTATTCATTGTCTATACCATGTGTGAAAATATAGATATGCTTTGAAAGTTTGTGTAAGGACCATTTAAAATACAAATTAGATAGATGGATAGAATTATTTTTCTATGCTGGAAGTTAGCCTCTATCTAAATGTATAACATTGTTTGGAATCTTCAATATATTTTGATTGGCCCATATTTGACTTGGCCAAATATAGTATCTATCTATCTAGTAATGTTAAGTTATGTTTGACAACAATTTGTAACCTCTTAAGTGTTAAAGAGTTCAATTAAATTATTCATTGTTTACTGGTTGTTTTTGTTGTTGCTCCATTCAATATGATCATTTACAAGATTGTGATTAGCCTGGATCAGGTAGTGCTGTTGTACAAGGCCAGTGAATGAGTACAGTACTGACAAGACAATGCTAAAAAATATTTTGGTATATATGATAATTTTCAATCGTTAATAGAGGTTCAAGTGGGATTCTGAGTGAAGAGTGGTTTAGATAAATATTGAGATTTGTAAGAGTTACTTTACTATCTGAGATTGAACATTTAAATTATATAACAGAATTACTTGTGCTTGTGTCTGAGTCCCAAAGTTAAGGTATATTTTTAGAATACTTAAGAAACAATTTCAAGAAGGTGTTTCAACAATTCTCTAACCATTAACCAGGCATCATTTTGTTATCAAAACATTCATGTTAACCCATTTCCCATATATTGGGTAATAATTATACCTACCAATGATACGCAGTCTGCATCCAAAACATTCGTGTAATCATTTTTTAGGGTAGAATACAATATAGGAGAAGGATTCCGAATTAAATGAAAGGGGAGGAAGGGGTGTTATATTGAGTGTGTGCCCACCTTGACTAATCATAAAATTAAATTCTATGATAATTAATCATCTATATGTAAAGGCACCAGTAATGCCACTCTAAAACATTGTTGAAAACGTTTTGTAAAAATTACTATTTTTGTGAGTATGTAAAGAACCTATATTCCTAGTCAGTCTTCTTCAATGGAGGGGTAGAACAGGACAAACGCTAGGCCAGCACTATAGAGTAAATCTCATCAGTCAAACCTTTGCAAATACATCACTTGAGATTGGAAACCTTATAAATTATTTGAAATTTTATTAAAATTTGTTAATTGTGAAAACCCCAAATACTGTTGTCTCAAAAGTTATCACTAATAAAACAAACAACTTTGTGTCCATACCCAAATTGGATGACTATTGCATCAACAACTGGATGCTTAATAGTCTTCTGCAATTAAAGTGGACATTAGACTTCCATGAGAAGAAAACAATTCTTATATAATAGTGACTCAATCTGATTTAAATTTATTTACTGTGTCTCTATTTTAAGAATTAAATTATAATTCCGATTTTCTATACATTAATTTAAAATGTATCTATTTGAAAATAAGCCTAAACATATTATCTCCTCAACAAATGCTCTTTTTGCCTTTATGTGATAACTGTATAAAAGGTCAGTTCAGAGAAACTACAATATGATGTAAAATGTTGTTTGCATTCTATAATACTACTCGTACTCACTGTTGGACCTTAAAGTGTTAGATATCAGCAATCATGGCCTAGAGCTGAGATAATGAGATAGATGATCATCACACCTCACTACACTGCAGTGTACAACCTGACTGTTGCCTAGGTCTCTACTCCAGATTAACCATGTAAGTATTTAAATTAATCTCATCTTGACTAATAATATAAATAATTAGGATCAATAGAATGATTGTTATAAAATATTTTTGTATTAACTATGTAGAAAATGAAAAAAAATATCTTCTTTTAAGGATAGTAACTTTTCTGTATTTTAGTGAATCTCCCATTTAGGTAAGAAGCTATTATCATGCGGTGGCTTGATAACATTTTGGACCTGAGTCCGAATTGCATTTATTTTTTTCTCTACTGTATTCATAATATGTGGAGAAAGAATTGTTTTTGTCAAAATTTTTGAGTTTGAGTTTTGAATAAAAATATTTTGAATTGATGTCTGTATGTGTGGATGTGTATAGAGCAACAGACTACACTCGTGGTTCGATTTTGACATAATTTGGTATGTGGGTACTAATCCATGGTATCTTAGGCAGTTTTCAATATGTAAAAAATTTTAATGGTGATTTTCTCTTAAAAACTTATAAAATGACGAAAAAATCAGATTTTAACATAAACGGATCAAATGATTTTAGTATGTTTATAAATATCTATTATAATATGGTCCTTTTAACCACAACCAATTAACAATGGTACAAACCCCAATGCTGTAAAAATTATGGTTCAAAGTTATTGCAATATTTGTGATTAATAACCCCTCTAATTATCTCGCCCTGTTGCGTTTCTACCTTGCTTTACAAAATTTGTTTGACAATTGTCAAAAACCAACTAACACAATATTTAGAAAATAATAATCTAATCATCCCCTCTCAATTTGGATTTCAGCCTAATCTTAATACTCAAAAATCAGTTACCAATATGATCAACAATATTGCTGGAGCACAGCAGACTGTGGGAGTGCTATGTGACTTTTCCAAGGCCTTTGACTGTGTTAATCACAGAATACTTTCTAGAAAAAATAATTAGACATGGGATACACACAGCATTACAATCACAATGGTTCACTCCTTATCTGAAAACCCATAAACAAAGGATAATAATAAACAAATTACAAAACTGTATTAGTGTCAGATTGGGAGGATGTTCCATTTGGAGTGCCTCAAGGATCAATTCTTGGACCATGTTTATTAGATTTATTTGTAAACGACCTTGGAAGTGTATTTAAGGTGCCAATATTTCAGTATTCAGATGACAGAAATAATTTGCAAAGAGAAAAAATATGTTTACATTCACCACACCATCACCAGAGAGCTTTATTCTCTTGAGGACTGGTTTACTTTCTACAGCCTCTCCATGAATGTATCCAAAAGACAGCTGATACAATTCTCTGCCTCCAATATAAAGACGAGATGAGAGTTGACCATATGAATTCAAACTCAAATGTAATATAGTTTCTCAAAATTCAGTTTGTTATTTAGGAATAAAAATAGACTCACATTTAAAAATTTATCAAAAAAGCTTACTTTTGCTGTATCTGTTTTTCAAGTAATTAGAGATCCAACAAATTTTGATACACAAATTGCAGTATTCATATTATGATTATTTCCTTTCAATTAAAAAATGCCTGTAAAGACTTTTTATGGGGATCGTCTAGTGAAAGCAAAAGTGTTTATTTTAAAAAAAGCGATTATAACATTTTTTGTTCTGAGTGTGAAAATGGGAAGAACAACAAATTTTTACCCCATAAAACCATGATCCTGTAGTCCATCTTGCTGGTTCCCTCTAGAATTAATGTAGGTTTACACTTACATGTCATCAAATCCTATCGATTTTACTCAAGTTATCAAACCAACGGACACATAAATAGATTTATACTGTTTATAGTAAAATAAAAAAGTAAATGGGTTCTGAGTCTTGAAAGACCATACCTCCCATGGGACCAACGCTGCTGTAATAGCATTCCCTTTATGTGAAATTTGCTAATACGGGAAAAGCCAACTTTTTAGAATAGTGGGAAATTTATGATTCTACAAAAAAAATGGGGAAAACTTAAATTAAAAAAAAAAACGAAGGATACCTAATATGGCTGAACTTTTATATTCGACTCAACCACCTAAATTGGTTATTACAATGAATTTTCTATATTAATCGATTGTAGGGATGGTTGTGCCCAACTGTGTTCGATTATTAAACACCTTACAATTAAATTGCATATTGTTTACTATATTAATTTAATTATGTGGCTGATTTAAATTAAGTTTGGAGCTTTTTACTTTTGCAGAATTAATTAATTACTCTCTATAGATACAATTAACATACAATTTTGATGATATAGTCATAGATTGATAAAAATAAAAATAATTATTGGTTCAATATTTTTTGTGTACTATAGAGAAAAATAATTAAATTTAATTATTTTTGTCTATGATTATACCTATCAATTTTGTTCTCAACTTTTCAGAGAGTCTTATCTTTTTTGCAAGTAATTTAACCAAATAATAACTTGAAAAGTACATTCAAATAATAGATCCTCAAAACTGTAAGTTTTACCGACATTTTATGGCAGAATCCGACCATGCCCTTAATTATTGATGAATATTTTTGCATATTGATTGATACTGTAACCATAATGATTAACAATACCTTATGCCAAATTATATCTTATATTTAGTATACAGTAGTTCTATATAGAATTTAAACCAACATTAACACACAGCATGGTGGAAGGAACATACATAGGTGTGCTTTTCCCGTCATATGCTGACGTCACCCAGATTCAAACAAAAAAATCAGCTGATTGTATTGCCATATAAGTATATATATTTTTTTTGATTTGATTGTTATTGTTGTTATAATTTTTCTAAATGGTAAAAAAAATTGTGTTTGCAATCTGAGTGACGTCAGCATATGACGGGAATAGCACACCTATGTATTTACGCCACACTACACTACTACACTATTTTGACGAACTTCCCAATCCCACAAGGATTTAGTCCAGAAAACAGCTGTTTGCCACCAGATGGCTTAATCAAATGGGGGTTTCATTGCGTACTGTATTTGGGTGGCAATTGGCAATAGGCAATGACTAGTCATAAACAAAACATAACCTCTCAGAGGTTATGACTAGTGATTTTTAATCCTTTAGTTGGTGGTAATATATAAGGATTTGTACAGATTTAGTAGTATGGCGTAAACTATCGTACGTCACTCGTCCAAAATGTGTTTATCGGACTCCTATGGTAATCCCACACTCGTCCGGCAAACACTTATTTTCATTTCAGGACTAGTTAGTAACGTAATACACTATTTCCTTCCACCATGAACACACAGCGTAATTCCGTAATTTTAATTTTAGCCCGCCTTCAGGGTATATTAGCAACAAGAGATTATGGTATTTTATTTGTAATATTGTTAAATTATTAGTAGTACGATATTTGTGTACTGTTTCTTGTATGCACTGGCCTTGAAGAATAAATAAATAAACGAGTCGGCAACACTGAATCAATCAAACTAAAATCATTGAATATTTTCATCATTAAATCAAGCTAAAAAAATGCAGACCGCTCACCGCTGGCCGCTGGCTGGATGATGATCGGATCAGAGGGAAGGAGGGAGATTGCAATTGAATAGCTGTTGTGTTGTGTAACTCGCGATTGCTGGAATGGGAAACATAACCTTAAAAGTTAAACCTAATCTAGCCTAGCCTATTACCCAAAATAAACATTCAACTACTTACTCTAGGCGGGTTGTCTTATGTATACATCAAATAGATAACATCCTGTGACTTTAAAAAATGCACTAAATTTCACTCTTTTGTTTTAAGGAATAAGCGACAGGTAAAATACCTTAATAGTAGGTAGCTAAACCCAATTGATGCATAGCCTACACTACTTTAGTCTTATCTTATTTTTCTGTTAGTGTTAGACAAAGAGAATTTAGTCTATGCTACTTTACTCTTCCCTCTATGATATAATATTACACACTTTGTTATAGCCTACAGAGTCCAAATTTTGGAAACAGTTTCTTAACCGGGCTATGCTAATATCGATTGAAACTAAGTTATTGATTCGATTAGTAAACCTTCAGGGTACAGTTTCTTAACTTGGCTACGCTAATATCGATTATCAATCTATATTTTCAATTCCATGGTTTCAATCAATATACACAGCCCAGCTAAGAAACTGTAACCAAATAAAAAAAAAAATTGCTAAGCAATAATTTAATCTTAAGCTAACTGATAAGACTTTATTTATTCATTCACATAGTAAACACCATGTTTAACTTACAATATATACATTTTATTGTTAAGTAATTGATGCAATAAGAAAAACAATATAAGGTAGACATAAAATGACTCATCAATTTACTTTACTTATGCCTCATAGGTCCTAGTTTGAAATCAAAATCATAATAAATTAACCCATTGGGGAAGGAATTAATCCGCTACCTGCAGCACCCTCTGGCGGCAATTAATTTTACCGAATTTGTACACTTTTACTCTAACTGCTATAGAAAGAAAACCTTAGGTAATAAATTAATAATTCTTTCACCATTTTGTTCACAGTAAAATTGTCTACAGAAAATTGTTAATTGGATAGTCAAAGCTGTAAACTAAAAAAAAATATATATATAAAGATTATAAAAATAAAAATTTTAAAAACAATAAGTTATTTTGAAAGTAAACTTGATATACAAATTCCAAGATTAATCCAGACACCAAATAACACTACTATTATAAAGGTCGATCGATTCCCTACGTAGAAAAATCAAAAGTTGTGTACTTTTATAAGTAATAACATTTAAAAAAAATTGTTTGTTTACCTTACCGCAGCTGATTTTTGGTGATATGTGGTTTCCATGGCAACACAAAATTGTTTGTTATTCGCTAAAATAAATGAGTAAATACGCAAATCAAGAAGCAAGATATTTATAAACATTATAATAGTAAGAAGAAACAAAAAGGGCGAAAAATAATAATAACTAAATAAAAAATGGCGTTGCCTAGCGGTGACACGAGCGGCTCTCGTAAGTCGGACTCCGGGCCTGCAGCGGCCGTACGAGTAACGCTCGTAAGTCGGCGCCAATGGGTTAAGTATCGCTCACAAAAATTTTACTTGCCTAACTTAGTATATGGTACCAATAGTGTAGCCTATATCATTCATTGAAATCTGATAACTCTTGTAAAATTTTTATGATCAGGCCTACCTTACCCTAAACAAACAAAAGCGATTAAGTTAGTCGTGGCATTGATTAAAATAAAATAACTTAACCTGACTCATCAAGCTATTAGATTTATGACCACCAACATAAAAAAGTGTTTTTTTATAAAAAATAAATAATATACACAATGTTTTAATAAACCCTAAAACATCTAGAGGTTGTCTGACGGGGGTAAACTTGAGGTTTTTTTTATTGAATGTAGGCTAAGAACAGTCATTCTGTGTATAGTGTACATTTCAACGGTATGATGAGGTACTCACTCCTAAACAACATTGTTTTAAGTTAACAGTATATGACATTAAACACATTTTATCTCCTAATTGATAGCCTAGCTTTTATACCTGTTTTGTTTTGTCCTAAGACGCTAGGCACGAGCCCGGTATGAGTCCCTTTTAAGTACGAGTCCCTTTTAAAGGTGTGCAAAGCATTGGTTAACTAGAACCTAATGCATACATGTTTTCTGCTAGAAAACTTAAGCGTAAAACAAGTGGAGTATCGTAAAGTGAAGAAAACTGAAGACCAGCTACACCCAAACTATGATCCCTCAAGGTATGCCTATTGTCAAGATACCTTTAATCAAGTAAAGCAACAAAGTCGTTTACATGTCATGTTAAGCTGTATGTTATTGGTAGGTCTTAGTAATGCCAGTTCCTGAGGCTCTCAGTCTGCCAAAGCCTATTGCATTATTCACTTAACACCTAACTGATATGGGTCCTGTTGTAAGCATACGATAGTAGGTCTGTGTATTAAATAACATTGGATTCGTACAACGCTGACACTCCAGAGATTGAGTATCTTAAGGCAAATATGAGTGTTCAATGACTGAGATTATAGCATTGTTACAGGCTAAAATCAGCCTGTATTTTAATATTAGAGGACTATTCATTAATTTCCCGATGATCAATGACGGCTAGATCCAGCGTCGAGTCATAAACAAGCTTTTGATTTTAATTACAATGAAACTGACAACCTTCTGATTAGTAGGTGAGCACTACGGTATATCCACTCAGCTATCCCGCAGACAGGGTGATAATGTTCTGCTTTCTAAGAAGTTTTTACTCTTGAAAGCAAATCCTATTTAGGTCACATTATAACCATAAAGTTCATACAGTAGAGATTAGAGAACTATAAGTTAAGTTTCCTCCAAAATACCAAAGCATGGTTTGTTTCTGGACCTTGTTAACATTTCTAAATCATTTGTTTTAATTTTATTGGGATACCTACACAATTATATCTAATTCATGTTTCTTATATTTTCAGAAATAATGCAGCCCTGGTGGATTCTTTCATTAAGAATCGGAGCTTTTGGTTTTCTCAAAGAATTTCGCCCGGAAGATCCTTACATCACTCAGTACTTGGTTGGACCAATTATGAACCTGACTGAAGATGAGGTAGGTCATTAAAACCATTTCTCCTTATCAATACAAGGGTTGTCCGTGACTTAGTTTGAGCTTAAACTAAATATGTTTAACAAAGGACGATATTAAGGCCATATTTTTGTTTGTGAAACAGCTGGTTCCCACCCCTATGGGACAAATAGTTCATAATAATATTCAAAGACGCAAAAGAAATTTGACACAAATAACAAATTAATTTGGTGTCAGTTAATCAATTGAAGAGTAAGGGATGATATTTGGTAACAGGAACAAAAATGTTATCTGAAAAAAGTAAAGTTAATCATTGAGAAAGGTGAATAGTTTGAAAGACCAGAGGGATAAATATGTTGAGATATGGAAATATTGAAATTGAAAGAATTGAATGGATGGAAAAAATTAATTTTTTTATAGTTACAATAGAAAAACTGATTAATTCACATTTTGAAATAACATAGGTATGTTTTTACAATCAATTACTTAAATAAGTTGTAACATATGTTGCATATGTTGCAACATATTGTTGCTGGGAAAAGAGATGTAGGCCTACATTAGGTAAAACATAGAGTGTTAAATGAATGTTCAAAGCTTAGTTTACTGAACAGTCAGTAATCATCCACTATTGAAGTCCATTGCCAGTTGACACAGAGTACAAGGAGTAGTGGGGAGTACAAAGGTGGTCTTAAAAATTTGCACGATGTCACTGTTTCATAGTGTAAGCCAACTGCTGTTTTTCATTAGTCTTGATTGAAATAGCCATAGTGACCAATGTTAGGGAAATGTTGCAAACGGATACGAGAGATTGTAGAATGAATAGGGGACGTATCTATAAGACTGGCAATGACTACAGTTAGCCTTAAGCCGCATCCCCACTATCCCGTTGAAGGCCATTCGTAAAATCCGACCTTGGAATCCTTTGACAACACGTCGGTTTGGAATTGGCGAGCCGTATGCCGATTGGCACCATGCGGCACAAGCCGGCTGTGCGTCCACACTAGCGGCTCGGCAATTCCGATCCATGCTATTCGGCATATTGAGGATACGGCTTTTGAAGTCTGAAACACACCGATCAGAAAGCAGAGTCTCCTTAAGTAGTTGTGCGCATCAAGTGAAGTAGTTGTGCACATGTGATGAGATTTACTATGAGTCAAATAAACTTCTTAACAACAGTGACAAAAGTAGCCTACTTTAAAATTCTTGGAACACTTTAAAGTATTCAACTCAAATTAGGGATGGACAGGATTGAATTTTTAGTTCAGGACGGGACGGGACGGGATTTTTATTTCCTTCCCAATTTTCGGGACGGGACGGGTTTTTTTTCTGTGCATAAAAAGAAAGTCTTGAGTATTGCAGTTACCAAAAAAGACAAACAAAATCAATTTTTACCGTTTGTGGCACTGATCTATAAAAACAAAAAAATGGGTAACAATTTGCAGGTACCTATAGAAACTTGTGACTCGCGGTCGAAATGACTCGCGGTCACGGTGCGATCGTCAAAGTGACCGCGGTCACGGGGTGATCGTCAGTATGACTCGCGGTCACGGCGTGATCGTCGGTATGACTCGCGGTCACGGCGTGATCGTCGGTATGACTTGCGATCACGGCACGATCGTCGGCATGACTCCGCGGTCACGGCGCGAGCGTCCGTATGACTCGCGGTCAAGGCGTGATCGTCGGTATGACTCCGCGGTCACAGCGCGATCGTCGGTATGACTCCGCTGTCACGGAATGATCGTCGGTATGACTCCGCGGTCACAGCGCGATCGTCGGTATGACTCCGCGGTCACGGGGTGATTGTCGGTATGACTCCGCGGTCACGGGGTGATCGTCGGTATGACTTGCGGTCACGGCGTGATTGTCGGTATGACTCGCGGTCTCGGCGGGATCGTCGGTATGACTCCGCGGTCACGGCGCGATCGTCGAAATGACTACGTCTTTTGCGTTCGCGGACCTATCGTGAACATCTCTCGCAATAGCTGCGCCATCGTCACTCGCGAAGCGGAAAATCGCCGACGATCGGACCAAATTCCGTCCGGAAAAATTCCCGAATCAAATGCAATCCCGTCCCGATAATCGGGAATATTTTTTTCCCGAAAAATTCCCGAAATTTCGGGACCCGTCCATCCCTAACTCAAATGAGTCCTTTGATCAACCGATGCTTCTGCTATAAAATAACCAACACCAGGGCTCTGGTGTGTTAATTCAAAACAAAAGGACATCATAATGTGATCAGTTCCTTTTAATTTATGACTGTTTAAAAGGTTAAGATGCTGCAGATACAAGTCACTAACAAAAACAAATTACAATCACCTGAATCATATTTGTTCAAGGTGAACCAGAAAGTGTATCCAATTGCAACGTATGTTGGCCTCGTCCAAATCATTTTTGTATTCCTGCTGACAGATTATCTTTGCTACAAGCCTATCATTGTACTCAACGCTCTCTGTGGGGTAATATCTCAAGGAATCCTTATATGGGGCAGAGGACTAACTGCTGTGCAAGTAAGACTTACTCTTGTCTTGTTATTACTATAAATTTAAGTAGGCTACCTTTAAATATTAACAGCTGATAAGTATACCTTGAACAGGTAATGTTATCTTTTAGCAAATTTCCCCTGTAAAGAATAAACTATTACCCTAGGTCTCAATACAATAGGCCTATGTCCATATTTAACCAAAATAAAAAAAATGTGTTCCCTCCTCCTCCTTTATAACGGTGTTAAAATAAGCAAAACTGGTGTTATGCAATCCCTTACAAACACACTTTATGCCGTCAACTCCCACCCAAGCCAGACACCGTTTATTTAAGGTAGGCTCTCCCACCTGCTAAGCCACATGGTTAGGCTTAATATGGATTGCTCATGTAATCTAATGGAACAGGCACATGTAGAAAGACCTCAGCACTAACTGTCACCATGGGTGACCGGGACGGGTGCTACTATAAGCATGTGCAGCATTAATTAGCGCTTGCAGTTGAGATTCAATGAACTACTTAAGCGCAAGTAGGTTTAGCAGTACGGCCGTAAGCTACACTCGTCAAACTGTCTTTAAATATTAAATTACATATTAAGAAAATGAAATGTTTGAAAGACAAAATATTTTACCTTATATATATATTTTTTTGTCCTAAGACGCTAGGCACAAGCCTGGGATTGTTTTTCACATTACTTCAGGCTAGACCTTGGGGTTGCGGCATTATCACTTAGATAAATCATTGGTGATTTGGTGGGACTTGAACCCCTTGACATTAGGGATTAAAGTCCCGCGCTCTAACCACTAGACCAGCTCGCTCCCCTTACCTTATATGTTAAATAGTTCTTATCCTTTACATGTGTCATTCAAGATCTCCAGACTTAAAAGTATATTTATACCACTCAGATTTATTTTTTGAAACTAATATTTTTTTGTTAATCTTGTCAATAGGTGATGGAGTTTTTCTACGCTACTATGACTGCGTGCGAAGTGGCGTATTACACATACATTTATGCCAAGGTAGATAAAGAGCATTACCAGAAAGTGACAAGCCACATGAGAGCAGCTGCGCTGACTGGAAGGTTTACGTCTGCAGTTACGTCACAGACAGTCCTGTCCCTTGGGCTCCTCACTGTTGCTGACCTCAACCATCTCACCTTCGGAGGTACCTACTGATATTTGGGTTTCAATCAAATACTTAATAATATTTTTGTATATCAATTATTCACCCTATTATTACATCCAACAAAAACTACCAGATTACAGGTATAGAAATATACAAATGACCCCGCTGCAGCAAACCTAGAGACTAAGAGAGACTAAGCGAATTTTCATTTACCTGGCTAGATTTCCACTAAAATATTTCCTTAAAATTGTTGGATTTATTTCCTATTTAAATAGCATTAATTTTAATGTGAACTTAAGTTTGCTGCTACAGCAAAAGTAATGAGGTGGGTTTTTTTATTGATACGTTGATAGATTTAGTATGAAATAAACAAATTTTCCAAGTTTGATTACAATATATCCATAAAGAAGCAAACTACAACTAACAGTTGATTTCTTTTCTGTTCTTATTCATAATTATTAATATTATTGTTTTTAGCATAAAACGAAGATATTCCTAACAATTTAGAGGAAATCGTTGCAGTTGTTTTTGAAATCATTGTGCTTGAAAACATTACTTGTATTATGGTATAGGATTTGAGAGTGGCACTAGTACTTTCTTTGTCACACTTTTGAATTAATTTGTTAATGATTTCCCTAGCCTGATTAGTTCCAGTTTGTCCCTTAAAATGAACCAGTAAAAATTCAACTAAGGATAGCCTACATACACATTTGCTATGACATTACTGACATTAGTAACCAAAGCCCTATTAAAAACACCACTGGTTAGAAGTTTCGGTCAAGAGTAGATAATAATCAGCTTAAATATTGCAGTTGTAATCAAAGGTGGTACTATTTAAAATAGGCCTAGTTAAAAAAAAAGTTTTTACTGTTCTACATTCTTTTTTGGCTATAACTTTCTTTAAAGTGTTTGAATTGTATAGCTTAAATCTGAAATACTATTTTAGGGTAAGTTTTAAGTTATGTTTTAAAACTATTCTGTGTTACTTGATACTGTGGCCAGAGGTTTGGTACTTTTTTGTTTGTGTTGCTCTAAATATTTACTTCATGAGAGCACAATGTTTGCAGGTATGTGCTGTGCGTTAGTGTGTGCCCTCACTCTACCATCCATGAGCCACAGTCTTTACTTTCACAGAAAAGCTCCCAAACCCATCAACAGGGATGACAGTCTTTCAGGTAAGCAAATTTTTATTTATATTCATGTTGCTTTGAAATGTTCATATATCAAACATTGTGTGAACTATAAAATAATCAAGAATATAATTTAAAACATAGTTTTAGAGAGGCTAAATAATCTCAATTTCAATCAAATTAACAATAGTGTGAGGGCAAGATTCATTTTAGTTTTAGCGAATTTCCCATATAGGGAGCTATTTTTTTCATATTTACCACTCTGATTGATAAAGTAAATATGGTGAAAGTGCTTGCATAAAGTACCTTGTTCTGTTTTATTCCTTATGATAGAAAAAATAAATAATGTTGTCTCATGTTACCGGTATTTATATTGATAATATTTCATAGCCTATATAGGTATACTGTATACAGTAGAACCTCTTTAATCCGAACTAATTGGGACCAGGGGTAGTTCGGACTAGTGAATAGTTCGGATTACAGAACATGTTGTTGTTTTTACATAACAATAGCTAAAACATGGCTAAAATTGATCTAAATTATTTCGGGAAAAGTGAAAAAAATGTTTTATAAATTAAAATTCAGTGTTTATTTAATACAGTAGTAAACATGGTGAATAAACAGCACTGTACATTAAATACAGTATACAATAAATAACTGCTGTACTGTGTATAGAGTACAGCAATGAGGGGTTCAGATTAGTGGATGTTCGGATTACGGGGGTTCGGATTAAAGAGGTTCTACTGTATATATATTTCAGGGGAACTTTACTAGGGAGGGCTTTTACTAGGATAATAGCTTATTAGAATGGGAAAGATTCACCTTAGCACAAGAAACACTATACACAAATATTCTTAATTTTTTGTGTAGTATAAAGTTTTTGCTAGACCCTTGTTCTCTGTGATAAAATCAGTGGCGGCTCGTCCATAGGAGCACATGAGCTGGTCAACCCCTAATGAAATAGAGCACAAACAACAATGATAACACTTGTTTATAATAGGATCATGGTCTATTAATCAGTAAGTCTTAACAAGAAACACCAAAACAAGATATGTCAGCGTAACTATAGGGCCTGCAACCTGAGTGCGGCAGTAAGCACAAACACTTCTGTCTTACCATTAAAATGGACGGGTTAATTTTGTGCCGGTGGTCGCTGCCTAAAAGCAGCTCCGAGCGCTCTCACTAGCTGACAAGGCACACGTTACATGTATTAGTCACTTGTTGATCTGTCACTTCACTTCACTAGTTCACTGTGTCACTTACTACCTCAGTCAGTGTCAGTAGTTGTCTGCTTGGAATAAAGTGTTAGGGCTAAGAAATGCTGAAATGTAACCAGCAGTGTAATGATTTGGAATATTGGTGTTCAGTCAAGGCCCCACTAGAAAAAACAGGTTATGTTGAGGATTCATGACGTCATTGATAGATTTCATTGATAAATTCATTGCCATAATGTTTCCCCCCTTATGTTCCCTTATGTTCCCTTATGTTTTAGGTAAATAAACAAGCTGGCTGTTTGTAAGATTTTAATGGTAACAGTTTAGTACAACTATCCACCACTGTGACATAGTGTTATGCTGCCCGTGCTGCAGCATGGCCTGTTTTTCCAGTGGGGCCTTGATTCAGTAATGTTTCAATTTTATAGTGTATTTTGCTGTAATGGAAAGTCAAAGTGTACAGAAATATAGGCCTACTATTAAAAATGAAAAACAAGTATTGTTTGTAAATTTATCATTGGAAGAAATTATTTGTATCACTAAAAGTAGTGTAGTTCAACTCCAGGCTTAATTTATTTAATTTTGAGTTAAGGTATTTTTCTAATTTGATGGCATATCATTTGTAATAATATATAATATCTATAAAAAATAAATCAGTTTCTTTTTATAGCAATTGTGTAGTATTGTTACATAATGGTTTTAATGAAACTTTTTTACCAACAAAAGAATTTGGCAGCAATAAATGGCTATGAAGAGTCAAAAAAGTCATCTTTGTAACCCATAGCCCTTCCACACCAGTATTTTCCCTTTCACAAGGCCTGGGAACTTCCCAACTAAATGGTCACCAGCTGCCACTGGATACAATACTAAGATTTGTATTTTAATGTTTTTGGAAATACTCTTGAGCTGCTGGTTTGCTGTATAGTGGGTAAATTTGTTGCTCAAAATCAAGCATAATACATTAGTTATAGATAAAACATAAAAACTATATTTTAATTCTTAATATTCAGAGTCAGCGAAGCTAACATACATTCTTCTTACTTGTTTACTTTTTGAATATTTCAAATATCGGACAGTTGATCTTCCATCAGTGACATAATATTTATAAAAACTTCATTATATGTACATAGAACTTAAACTCCTATTGGTCAAAACCCTGGAAAATGGTTTAGTTTTACTTTTCAAGAGGAATGTCTAGTAAAGTAAGAACTTTAATTTGTAACCAAGTAAGGTAGGTAGGTCAAATCATAGGAGAATTATTTGAAAAGGCTGTTATTAAAAACCAATCAATTCCTTAATAACATAGATAATTTAATTTCAGAACAAACAAACAGCTCTGCAACTCCCCATGAATCTTCTCGGTTGAACCTAAATCACAGCAAATACTCTCTTGAGCAAGGTATGTTTTAGTTTTTGGTCTATGTCAAGTTTACTTGAATACATTGAGCTTAAACACAAATTTAAATTTCTTAACCATTACTTTTGCCTTAAATTTTGTTGTTGACTTTTCTCTTCAACCATAAAAACAAAATTCTACAGTTAAAGTCTTTTTTGCTATCCCAGTTTCAAGGAATTGAATTATATTAGATTTACCTCTGTTGCTGTTGCCTGAGTTCTTGTAGGTAAGATGTTTGTGTCACCCAATGCATTTCTCTACCTTGTGTGGGATCTTCATGGGTCTTCTTAGTTAAGGGTGCGCTCTACCCGTCTGGCGCGCGCAAATGTAAGGGTTTTAGTTCTTCCTGATTGTAGCCCCAATTGTGAACCGATTTAAAAGATCTTGGTGTCATATTTTTCGTTAAATGTTATTGTAGGTTTCCCGTTTTTTTTAATTTTGATAATTTAAAAAATGTTGGGCTCAAAGGTTGGTGAAAAATGTAAAAAATAGGAGTTTTTTATCATGAGTTTTAATACATTAAAATAATTTTTAGAGAAAAAATAAAAAACGGGAAACCTGCAATAGATTCTTAAAAACAAGAACCTGGAATTAGTTTACTAAAAAGTTGAATGATGACTATGTAATCGTGCAGACTTGAAAGGCTTGCAAGCGCTCTTCAAGGCGCCGTGCAGTGGCGCGGCCATGCGGCCAACGGCTCAACCTAAAGTCGGCTCTCCCACCACAGCCATCGATCGATATTTCCCCTCCTCTCGGTTGATTCTGTTCTATCTTTGCGTCGTCGCCGTTTTTACACATATGAGTATACTGTCCTCTTTGTAAACAGTTATACTCAGCCAACGCAACTTGCTTGCACAGATACAGCTTTAAAACTTTACCAAAATATAAGTTTGTTTATAAACGTCGGGTATGAGATTGTTGTAATAACAACCATAATAAAAGTGTTTTAAGAAAACCAATACTCAATAGTACTGTATTATAACAGCATTTTTAAATTTTTGTAACCAACCCCTCCAAGTTGGGGACTTGAATCTGATACCTCAAATGTTCTAGCTAGACTATTGACCACTCAGCCATTCAACTTCAAGTTTAAATCCACTACAAGTCATAACACGGGTCTACAAATAAAATACCCTGTCGCAGCAAAACTATTCACTAAGCGAATTTCAACTTGTATGATTACAGTATCTTTTACTAAAATATTTCCATAAGTAAGACAAACTTATTCCTATTTAAATAACATTAGATTTAACGAGTGCTTAGGTTTGCTGCCACGGGGAAGGTAAAAAGTGTTTCTTTACCATACGTCAGTAGAATGAAATTAATGAATTTGCCAAATGTTATCAACATACAGTATATCCATAAACAAGTAAATTAAAACGGTTTAAATTTTCTCCATAAGAGTAACATGGTAATTTTTAACAACACTTTTTTTTTATTTTCTTCCTGACCGTAGGCATACAACAGCGCTTCAATATACTAAATTACTCTGCACCGATGACCTCTTGCCAAGATCAAGTTTTCGGTCAAATAGTATATTTATTTATTTATTTATTATAGAGAGGGGTTATAAGTGGCTAAAGCCGGGTTTACACGCTACGATAAAACGTAACGATTTGTCTGCAACGACAAAACGTTCATGCAAGACGGAACGTGTAAACTGGTAGTCGTTACGTTTTGTCTGAGTTGGAGTGAGGTTGGAAGGTTGGTGGAAATTTCCACCAATTTCTTTAGATCGTAGCGATTTTCTGTAGATCGTAGCGACAAGTCGTTGCGTGTAAACGGTGACTCGGTAATCATAACCTCAAATTTCGCTGAGTTCGTTGGAAGAGATTTACTTGTACGCGCAAATCTCTCACCAATTAATTAAATGCGCCTTCCAATTGTATAAAAAAAAAAAAAACTCTTATCCACCATAACATCTAAATAGGTCGTTTTCGTAGTTCATTGAATGCACCAGCCATAATTAAAAAAGCAGAGGCTGTTATGTCATCCATGGCAATTTGTAGAACACAATATAATCCAAATCAGCCACCGAGCCTCACCACATCACAATAAAAGAGAGTACTACCCTGCCAGTTGTAGTCGCGGGACTTGTGCCTGGAATTGAAACGGCATGACAAACTACGTGCGACATGTGCCGCGACATGGCCTCGACATGTGCCGCGACTTGTGCCTGCGACTTGTAGGAATGGAAACGTAGCTTGAGGTTTGTTTTAACCTAAACATGTTTTTTATAATTTATTTAGGCAAATTAAAACTGATTATCGTTTTTTAACACAACTAAAAACATGAAAAATGTAGTAAGCGAGGATCTTTTTTATTTTTTGGTCAGGAAAAAAATTCCTGCAGCAAAGTTTTAGCTTAAAGTATGAATTTTATTTTTTATATGAAGCTTTTTTTGATACGGAGTTTGCTTGTATCATTTTTCAGCAATTAAAAATGGGCATAAAATCGCTTGGCGCGGCATTGGCGCTAGGAGCTCGGCCGGCTACTGTCGGGGAAATAAATATGTGCACTCGAGTTTGAGCCTAAATATCTCTTAGATGAATTATCCGAGTTTGTTGAAACAAAAATAAAATATAAGCTGGTTTAAATAAATTTTACGTGGTAACAACGAAAAAAAAATCCGTTTAACAAAAAAATTTATATAGTTGAAAGATACTAAAAAGTACCGGTTTTTAAGAAACTCTGCACTAACACTGATGTTTAAAATTTAATTGTAAAAAAATCACTTAGCCAATCTTTCTGAAATTTTTATGGCTTACTGGTAGGTTTATTGTTAACATTTCCATGCATTGTAAAATTTTTACTCGCAATAGTTCTTATGCTGCTGTTAATTTAAAACGTAAGCTAACATCGTTAATAAGACGCTAAAAATTCCATTCAAAATACCATCGTGTTTGTCATGACACAAGAAATAACACCAATATGACAGATTTATAATGCGAACAAAGGTGTTTTTAAAACATATTTATATTTGTAAACAAAAATGTCTCCCGTGACTGGCAGCGGGCCCGCCTGGTGTTTGTACGATATTTAGGCATCAGTTTACGGGATTTAGATACTCAGTTTCTGGCATTTAATTATCATAATACACAATAAATACGTCATTACGTTACGAAGGATGGGTAACTAAATTTACAAGCGTATGTTGTAGCGTATGTGTAACAGGTTGCTATGACGTTATTTGCGAGATAACATTTAAAAAGGTAAACAAGACTCGCCACGTATGTTAGTCAACGAATCGTCTAAAAAGTACATTACCGTATAGGACACAGAAAAAAGGAAGAACAATCATATTTATATTATTGAGCATAATTTACTACAAAATGAATACGGTAACCAATAATTATGGTCGCCGGAATAAGGCAGAAGCAACCCTGACTTTACCCGACGTAACATTGACTTTGAATACTGCAAATAGGCATCTTATTTATGTGAACCAAATAGACCATTGTCATTTAGATTGCTTTATTTGTTAACCACACAACCTTACTTAAATAATTGGTTTTAACTAGGGTGGTCTGCCGTTACACTTTAGACGCATAAATGAGCGAAGCATTATTTAAAGATTGTCAATGGCTAAAGCAGCTAACACCCTTCAATATGTTCCCTTTCAACAGATTCACCGTTTGTTTGCCCGATATTATTTCAATTCTAAAGAATGACAAATTTATCTGATAGTTTATACTGCACCTTTGTAGTGAAACTGGCCATCCTGACCATTTGCTTGTACTTTGTAAATGGGCATAGCAGGATGTACTCGTGCAATCAACATTTGTTCTACAATCGTCAGGTCAGTTAATTCGTTCGGGACACTTGACACATCCATATTATTTAACACCGTGAATTTAGTTGCATTTGAACGCCATGCGAACAAATCGGTGATTGGTTTGAAGCTGTTAGTTGTTGGCGATGACAGTTAGTGCTGGTGTAACATTTTTGTGCATCTAATTCATGTTGGAATTGATTAGCTAACTGCCTATCATTATCAGCTTCTTCCGCCACTGCTTCATCTGGTTCTTCTTGTTCACGACGCCACTCTCTTACAATATTTGCATTATCGGTGCGACGACCAATATTACGACGTGGCCTTTGAGGCATGCTCAAAACAAAGATAGCAAAACTGTTACTTCCATTGATAAACTGTTACATTCCAACTTTAACCTATGATGAAAGTAAACATTGAAATGTAAACAAAACGGTTACAAACAATTATCATATGTTTATTTTATTTAAATGAAACGAGATAAACCCATATGTCATAAACCCGGGTCGCCGGAATTCTACCCCCGGATATTTACCCCCATGAAAAAACGCCTACGTCATTTTGACGTCACGAGGGCCGGGGCCTATACACGGTCGAGAAACAGCCCGCGACTGGAAATCTACCCCCGGACATGTACCCCCAGACATCTACCCCCAGACATCTACCCCCGGACATCTACCCCCGGAAATCTACCCCCGGACATCTACCCCCGGAAATCTACCCCCGTGGTCAGCTACGCTACGTATCGGCCAAGATGCATTGTTGTAATTGATTTTATTAATTGGTTTATGTAAATAAACAGCTCTTCGGTTATTCATTAGCTTCTAATATCCAGTATAAAGCATGCGATATGTCGTTCTCATGTTTAACATTATCTATCTTCCTAATTCAATAAGCTGAAACAGTCCATTTTCACCCGACCTACTTCGTCGATTTTTACGATTGAGGTGTCATTTTAAAGCTTAAGACCCATTGTAGCACATTCTTATATTCAGAGAATGTATAACGCTTAATATATATATACAGGGTGAGTTTTAATTGTCCCCCCCCCAACTTTTTTCTACATTTTTTCAAATATCAATCCCAGACCACTTCCAAACATTGTTGGGTAGTAAGTACTTCATTTTGACAAGGTGGTCATTTCCGGCTGCCATCTTGGATCCGCCATATTGGATGCAAATTTGTTTTTCAAATGTAAAGGTGGGGTTACACTTTTTCACATGGTTTTTTTGTTCACATGGTTATACTTTTTTAAGCTGAACTTAATTCTATGATCCGTTTTTCATTTTCACTTTTTGATTTTTAAATATTGACATTTTTTACAAAAAAATTGCAATATTTCATAAATAAAACTTGATAACAAAAAATGAATTGCGGCATTGAGTTTAGCTTAAAAAAGTAGTTTGAAATGATGGGTCACAACACCCCCTTCATATTTAAAATAATTTATCACATTTCAAAATGGCGGATCCAATATGGTGGCCGAAAAAATACATCAATAATAACCAAGTGAAAATAGGTCGACAATTACTGGTAGTGTATACTTATCTTTATCTAGCACCATTTTGAGATTATGGTCTTAGTTTGTAAATGCACAATGTTAAAATGGGCTAAAAATAAAGTTTTAAAAAGCCCTCATAACTTTAGAATGAATCAAGATTTTTAAAAACAGTTTGCGGCATTGTAATCAGGGTAAAAATGTAGTTCGAAATAATGGGTCACAACCCCACATTTACATTTGGAAAAAAAATTTTGCATCCAATATATGACGGATCCAAGATGGCGGCCGGAAATGACCACCTTGTCAAAATGAAGTACTTACTACCCAACAATGTTTGGAAGTGGTCTGGGATTGATATTTAAAAAAATGTAGAAAAAAGTTGGGGGGGGGACAATTAAAACTCACCCTGTATATATATATATATATATTTTAATATATATATTTATATATATATTTTAATATATATATTTTAAGAGGTTGGTGACCTCTTTTAACCTTGCATTTGCCCGTCCACATAGACTACAGATCTGTACGTGGAACGTATCCAGCAAATCAAGGGGTGAGCCGGTACAGTACGAAGGTGAACTGTGCTGATAAGTTTTTGTGGCAGTGACCAGGATCCGAACCCACGACATCACTGCCTTGGGCCCGAAGTCCGTGACGCTACCAACTGAGCCACCGACTCACCTTTAATAAGTCCTAACTTAATTGGGAAATTCTGCCTTAATACAAAACTTGTCAACTTAGGTCCATAAATAAGTGTTCAAAATATCCATTCAAAACAGAGAATCAAAGCACATGTTAAAATCAAGCCACGGCCTAAACACAGTACAAAGAGAAAAAATTTGAATGATGACTACTTCTAGTCATCGATCTCTATTACTACAGAGATCAATGTCACTAGTTAACATTTAAGTCGCAATTTGGAAACGACCACTGATCGAATAGGTACAGTATTTTACATATTTGATTTACGTAGCTAAATAAGATTATAACAAATAACATTTATCTTATGTTATTGGGAATAAAACAACTACAAGATTCTGCAGTTTTAAAAAACTAGGTATTCTGAAATCAATATTTTTTTCTAAATATGCTATTATGAATATGCTTTCTTATTATTTACTTTTAAATATTTTTGATGATATCATCGTTTTGGTGACACACCTGTTGTGTCGATTGTTGTGTTGGCAACGACTTAGGGTTATTGCCCAAGAAGAGTAAAGTATTTTTTGAGTTTTTGTTTTACAAAAAAAAATTTATTCGCATAATCAGCTAATGAATAACCGATGAGCCGTTGATTTACATAAACCAATTAATGAAATCAATTACAACAATGCATCTTGGCCGATACGTAGCGTAGCTGACCACGGGGGTAGATTTCCGGGGGTAGATGTCCGGGGGTAGATTTCCGGGGTAGATGTCCGGGGGTAGATGTCTGGGGGTAGATGTCCGGGGGTAGATGTCCGGGGGTAGATTTCCAGTCGCGGGCTGTTTCTCGATTGTGTATAGGCCCCGCCCCTCGTGACGTCAAAATGACGTAGGCGTTTTTTCATGGGGGTAAATATCCGGGGGTAGAAATCCGCTACCCCATAAACCCAATATAATTTTTCTTTTAACTTACATTAAAATAACAAGCAAAATTGCGTGACTGTGACATTTTATTTAATTGGAAGAAAATACAAAAAAAAAATATATATATAAACAAGAAAAATACAAAAATATATTTATTTAGCTACGTATTATTTGGAGAGAAATTTAAGCCAGCTTGAATTTAGGAAAATATGTTGGAAACAGGAAAGATAGAAAAAGAGACATTGGATTTCAGGTGCATTCCTTATCTCTTTCATGTCCGATCAGCTACAATACCTCTCCCCTTTCCCCTTCCCCCAAACCCCTTCTGTACTCTTCCATTCTGTGTCTAGTTCTAACTCTGAATTCTGAGTAGCAGGATATGTTGTATTTGTTGGATCATAGTTTACTTGCCCGTTGTGGGGATTTATGTCCAATAATTATTGAAGATTTGTTATTTAGTCAGTATTAGTTCACAGATTTTGGTTCGGAGTACAGTGCAGTTAAATTTGTCTATTAACACATTGCGTGCGGGTCAGTCGCCGGCGACTGATTCCTTATCATTGAGATAAGTGGAATTTTCAAGAGTAAACATGACGGCCGCATTGAAAGAGTTAATATTATAATTGACAAAATCTGAGTTGTGTTACAATCATTTTCATACAGGATTATCTTAACTTACTGAATAACACAAAAAAATATTGCAGAAGCCTTAGGGTAAGTTTATTCCATGTATTATTTTATTAGATTTAAGGTGTGTTCAAGAAATTTGTAGTTTCAAGTGATTTAAATAATATGTAAATTTGATTTCAAACTGCCAAATTGAATTGTACAGACCTGTTAGATTTGGACAAACTAAAACCTGTTGGTAAAGCTACAAGTTTGAAGTTACAACATTTTCATAAATTGTTTTTGTAACTCGAGAAATTATATTTACTTGATTGTTTAGAAACAAAGGTATACATACTGAAAGTTGATTTTGCAATGAATAATTATTTTAAAATGCTCTTCTTTTGTCAAAGACAGAAATGTATCAATGAATTCTAGTGTTTAATTGTTTTATCATGTGTTTAATTGTTTTGTACAGTAAAAATTAACTTGTTTATTTTACCAGGCACATTGATCAGGTATGTACATTGTATGGTTCAATTTAATGTTGTATTACCGGTATTATTTAATTGTTGTATATTTATCCTTGAAAATTGATTAACCTTGTAAACTTGTATTTTTAATAAGGCTGTAATACTTTTTGTTGTAAAGCTGTATATACTCCCTTTCTAAAAAAAGAGCTATTTTGTAATGTCATTCATAATTTTTCAGTGTTAAAAAAAAGTATAATGAATTCTTGATTTATGTTTAAAAGTAGGTAAATAATGTCTCATTAAAATAAAATAATGAAATGTCTTAAATGTTGTTCACCAAAAGCTTTTGAGCTGCATTGTTTACTTATCAAAAAAATATTTGATTAAAATGCTTATCTACAATGAAATAATCAATAATAAGACACTTGTTATTTATATCATGGGTTATTTCAGGCTTCTTATGTGTAGCCTACAAAGGATCTCATGTCTCGCTCTAATCATGTAAATGAAGCTGGAATATAACTAAATTGGAATACACTAATACGAGTTGGATTCAATAATTATAACCCAAACTGGTAACGAGTTAACCCAAGGACTTCCTAGATCATCAAACCAAGGTAGACAGACTTTATACTTTTATTTATTGCTGTGCAACCTCACTTCAGCGTCCCTGCATAGTGCCACAGACTATTGAATTTTGTGGAGTAAATTGTGTAAATAGGTGTCTACTGTACAGCCGGAGAACTTTTGTATATTATAAATTTTAATTAAGTTTTCTCTGTGGTAGTCGGATATAACTTTAGAAATTGTTCCAAGGGTATTTTATTTAATTATTTTGTAGGGTTTATAATCTCAAACTGCATATTATACAATGTATCCAACCTAACCTTTGTTTTCTCTTACTCACCCCCCCCCCCCCTCCTCCGACCTGAACAAACCGAGGCAAGAATATTTTAAGATAACTGAATTTAGGTCTGTAACATGACCCGTAAAATAAAATCCAGAAGGAAATTTGCAAATATTTTTTACCAAAACATTGTGCTCAGTATTCTTTAGCTGTTGGCCAAATTTCATATCAATTGGTCAAGCCATTACATTCTGTTGCCCTAACAAAGAAGTTACAAAGTGAGGGAAAGTGAGCTTTGCTCAATAATGAACGATGAAAAATAAATGAGTGGATTCTTTCTTTATGTGATAAAAGATACTTTAAAAATGAAATTTTCATATCAACATTGCCTTTTTTCGTAGGGATGGACGAGATTGGATTTTTAGTTCGAGACGAGACGAGACGAGATTTTTTATTTCTCATAAAATTTTGAGACGAGATCGAGACGAGATTTCTCTTCTCATACACAACGGGAAATGCACGTTCGAAATTTTTACCTGATTTTGTAACATTGTTAGATGACTGTTTAAATACTAAAATAATGATAATAGGCAAGAATATTTACAATCTTTCATTAAATAACATCAGCATAACATTTTTTTATTAATCACGCCTAACTTATTAAAAATGCCTACGATTAGGAAACATGGTGATATCAGTTAGGATAGAGTTCAACTTATCCTAAAATAAAATAAATCATAAAATAAAAGCAATATTAATTTTTATAAAATAGTTACTTGTTTTGACTTTTTTATAGTAATAAAACATTCCTCACACTGCTTACACTTAACAAAACTTCTCAAATGTTATTAAAGTAATATTATTAAAATAATGAAAGTAATATTTACATTAAAAGAATTAAAGTAATATTTACATTAAAAGAATTAGTTAAATAAGAACGCCTTCGAAAAGGAAACGCAACTACAACACGCTCCTGTATTGCGGGTATTGCATTGACTTTCTGCAGGCGTTTTTAATTTTTTTTATTTTTTATTCTCGTCTCGATAAAAATCTCGGCCAAAAAGTAATCTCGTCTCGTGTAACGAGATTGAAAATTTCCCGAAATTTTGAGACTTGACCATCCCTACATTTTTGTAAACATTAATTACATAATTATAATCCCCAAGAATGTGTGAGATACCGACTGATTCTGTGCCCATTACGGTGTAGCTACAGTTGGAATAGAGTTAAATAATAATGAAAATCTTAAACATCAACAAAAGAAAATAAATAAATATAACAGTTGATTTAAAAAAAAACCTTAAGATTACTATAATTTAATGTAGTGATACTTTACAAAGTATAACTAAAGTATTTTTTTTTATTCAATAATGACAAACAAGACTCAATATTTAGAAATGTTTTACTTTTTACTGTATAAGCTTATGGGAGCGATAGCGAACGTCACGTTGCTGCCAGTGAGTGTCGGTGGCAGGGCATGATGGAGGTTGAGAAGAAGCAAAAGATACGCGGACGCGCGAATAACAACCCGGTTGCGCTTGCGCGTGTGTGCGTCGGGAGCTCCGCAGTCCGCAGGGCGCTGCCTACACTGAGCTATGGCTGCCTAGCGTAGCAGTCCTAGCTCCTCCCACCACTTCCCCTCCAACTAGGTTGCACCGACACGGCGCAGTCTGGCGGACACTTCGAACATCGTTCTGAGATTTCCGAGCTGAGGTAGAGCGCACCCTTAATCTCCTTTTCCCTAACACTATAGTCTTGATTTACACACACATGTTGTCGTGTTCACAAGAATCGCTGTCAGGTTGATCGGACAACGTGACGAGGAACATATATTTGTACAATGTGTGAAAATACTTGAATAATCAAGTTAAAAACTAAAAAAATATTATTTCTTTTATTATTTTAGAGTCTAACTTTTTTCCCAACAGTAGAAATTTTGATCATATCCCCTAAAAAGGTGGAGGCATTTGTAAAAGAGGCAGTAGGGCTGTAATTTAAATTAATATTATTAATTTTTCTCCTCCCTGTTTACAACTTCTGATTGTTTTTTACCTAAAATATTTATATTATAATTACTTATTCAATAAAATGGCAGATTTATATTTCTAAACTTCATTCAATGATAGAAATATATCTGTCCATACAGTGTGTATTTCCTATCCTGTCTACTATGTATTCAGTTATTGTTTTAGATGAGGACAAAGATGACTCTGTCCATACCAAGACAGCAACTACTTCTCAGATAGATGTTCCTTCCAGTGATTCAGAAACCCAAGGTATAGTATGTTTGTTCCCAAATATCATCTATGTGAAGCATTTTGTGTTACAGTTTTTGGGTGTAGTCAGATATTTAAAAGCCTATTTAAGTTTGGTTTTAGCAAATGTACTTAAAGCTATTACTATATTCTACGTGGTATGATCAACACCTAGGATAACTCTACTTTTCATTTTAGGGTCGGTTCTTTGAAGACAAAAACTTTGGAAGTATAAAGTGTTAGATTTGCACATATTCATGTGTCTTCTGTAGTATCTTACTTTATTGAAATTTGACTTAGACGTATAAACCAACATTTGTTTGAATAAGTAACCAGATCAATGTGTTCTGACAATGGGGCTTTGTGCTCTGAAATCAATCTTTTACCTTAAAAACCAGCTAAAAAGAGTGACAATTTCATAAAATACATTTTAAATCTATCTATACCTATTGGTTACTAAGATATATAAAACTGCTTAGTATAAAACAAAACATTGTCTCCTATGTAATCCTTCTTCAGCATAAATAATTTGTGTAGAATCATTTTATATATCTATTGTGTGATTATATTAGATCAAAACAAAATTAATTTATCTTTGAAACAGCAAACCTAAGTGCTTATTGAACTAATGTTGCTTATACTGGAATGAAATCTAAATACAAACTTAAATTTCCATTTATTATAAACCTCTGTAAAAAAATACAAAAAGCAACTAGCAATTTGATTTTTTGCAGGTTTGCTGCAATAGGATATACATCAATCCTATTGCAGCACTTCACAGGAGGACATAATACACTGATAAGCAATCAGTCCACATTAAACCTCCGATTATTTATTTACGGTACAAGAAATATAACATTCAACAAAAACCAACTCAGTTTAATGACAATTAAACAAACAATATTATATAAACATTACTTTGTTTTTAAAACTGTTTGTCTTTTTATACAGACACTCCAAGAGAATCAAACTGCCATAAAGTTGCCTCTTTACTGTGGAAGGATTTGAAAGATGCGTACACTAACCTGTATGTCCTCAAGTTTTGTATCTGGGTGGCGCTAGCGACATGTGGTTACAATCAGGTATTACCAGTTTAGTTATATTCTAAAATTTCAATTGGTCATACACATTAAAATTGTGGGCTATAACTGGAACAGTAAATCAAAGAACTTTGAACTTTGATTTTACAGTTTGGACTTTGTAATAAAAGTAGGGAGACATAAAATAATGAGAAATATGTAAAAAGTCTAGATTTTATTTGAAGTTTGAAATTTGATTTTCTATTGACACCCAAAATGAAGCAATCTTTCGAAAAACCAATTAAATAAAAAATATTGCCTTGTAAAGTTGAATAAATAAGTGTTTGCAGTTAAGGCAAATGTAAATGCAGCCCAACATATAATTCATTATTTAAATAATAATTTAAGATCAAATTAACTTAAGGTGCTTTAGCACCACATCAATGAATTTTTTGATTTAGATATAAGAGGCTGTGATTTTTAAATTAGGTAGAGATTATTATTTATGACTCTTGTGTATTATGACTACTTATTGTTTAAACTTGACGAAGTCTATTGTAATTATAGTGTAATTACTGAATGACCAATAAATCTATTCTATTCTATTATTCTATTCTATTCTATTCATGATTATCATTTGAAGCATATTTTAAGATCTGAGAAAATTAGCCAGAGGAATATATTTATTTAGTTAAGAGGCAAACCTTTTGCTTTGCCAATCAACCCAAAATCTTGCAATTTTGTTGACTAATATTTTTATTGACTGTTAAATAGTAAGCTTTTGGGGTTTACATTAAAAAAATAATACAATAAAAACCATACATCTTTTTTAATCTTTAGCATATTATGTTTACCTTAATTTCATGTTTCAATTGCTAATTTTGACACAAAATTACCTGGAGTTAAAGCATAACTGTATAAGTTTAAACAAAAATATCACAAGTGCAAGTAAAAACTTTTTTTAAATTTTGCGTGTTTTATTTTGATTTACATATTTACTTTATGCTAATCAAATAGATTTATTTGAAAGCTAATTATTTTTGGTTGTGTTAGTAAGTCTAGTGTTTAATACGTTTTCATTAGTAATTATTCACTTTTTCGGTTTTGTTGAATTTTTAGATATTTTGGCCTGTTTTTGAGTATTTTATTTTTAGTTAAAGCTTGTTTTTGGGTTTTTGTTTCCAATATGAAGATGATGACATATGTTCAAATTCTTTGGGTTAAAATTGGAGGAAAACAACAAGTTGCTTACAATGGGGCAGTGGAAGCGGTTTACACGATTATTAGTAAGTTATTTTAATTTTTCTAGTTGTTTAAGTTTTATATTTCATAGTAATCTGTTGAAATATTTAAAATATTTCAGTCATACTGTAGTTTGCACTTAAATAAAAACTTATGATTTACTCAAGACGAGAATCAATGGGTCATCCACCATAAGGCTTTTATATTCATCAAACTTTCTAATAAAAAAATAAACCCCCTAACCCTGGTGAGTAAAGTCTGCTCGTCGTGTGTGGTGCTCGTCTGCCTTCTATATTCCTACTATTAACATAGCATTGTATGCCAGTGTCTTAATAGGTACTGATGATGATTTGAGTGCCCAATTGATCACCACTTACACTTATTTATGTATTCATCACTTTCTTATAGTGAACAGTATATGTTTAAAGTACTTATAGAAATCTTTTTATTTAAATTCCCATAAGCTTGTTTTGCTGAGATTAGAAGATAGAGGTTATCCTCCTAGCACATTATTATCTCTGATCTCTTAAAATCCTCTTGCAGTTTGTCAATTGTTAATATATTATTATTTTAAGCTATGAGCCATTCTTTCAGTAGGGACAACAGCTCTAGGAACTTGAGGAGATTTAATGGGATCAGGGCTTTTAGCTCCTCTATCAAGACTCTTCCGATTGTGACCGTGGAGTTCGCTTTATATCACATAGCTTTAAGATGAAACATTTGTCATGCACAATAAATGTATCCATTATAATGACATCTGGGCTTTCAGGTACTGCCACCTTCCCATACTTATTAGTTTATGCTGTTTTGTGAAATTGTAGTTATCGCTAAAAAAGAAAAATGAAAATAATAGGAAACTATTGCAAAACTTAACACTATGATTAAGATTTGCAACAGTCACTAAGCAAAATGCCATAATGTTAACCCATTGGGGAAGGAATTAATGCGCTACCTGCAGCACCCTCTGGCGGCAATTAATTTTACCGAATTTGTAGACTTTTACTCTAACTGCTATAGAAAAAAAACCTTAGGTAATAAATTAATAATTCTTTCACCATTTTGTTCACAGTTAAATCGTCTACAGAAAAGTGGTAATTGGATAGTCAAAGTTCTAAACTAAAAAAAATATAAATATAAAGATTATAAAAATAAAATTTTAAAAACAATATTTTGAAAGTAAACTTGATATACAAATTCCAAGATTAATCCAGACACCAAATAACACTACTATTATAAAGTTCAATCGATTCCCTACGTAGAAAAATCAAAAGTTGTGTACTTTTATAAGTAATAAAATTTTTTTTTTATTGTTTGTTTACCTTACCGCAGCTGATTTTTGGTGATATGTGGTTTCCATGGCAACACAAAATTGTTTGTTATTCGCTAAAATAAATGAGTAAATACGCAAATCAAGAAGCAAGATATTTATAAGCATTATAATAGTAAGAAGAAACAAAAAGGGCGAAAAATAATAATAACTAAATAACTAATGGCGCTGCCTAGCGGTGACACGAGCGGCACTCGTAAGTCGGCCGCCGGGCCTGCAGCGGCCGTACGAGTAACGCTCGTACGTCGGCGCCAATGGGTTAACAATATTTAACAGAATCATGAGATATCAATAGATTTCAATTTGTTAAAAAAACAAGTATGGAAAGAAACTTGCAAGTCAACTTTCAGCTCCTTATTAGAATGTTGAACTTTTGCAAACATCTTCTTTCACCCTGGTTTTGGAGAAAGAGTAGTAGTCGAAGGGGGGGGGGGGGGGGTTCACTGTAACTTTATTAATGCAATACAATATACCATATACAAAATCATTAACAGGGTAACTCTATTTACTTAATTTACTGACCTACACAAAAACACACAACATCTGAAACTAAACACTACTGTCTACTGCTAACTGTGGATGGACGGAGGTGGGTCACGGCAAGCAATGCCTGTCGTGGTTTGCGGTTGAGTGGGCGTGTTAGGGACTATTGATCAGGGAGATTGGTGAACCTAACCTAACCTAACCGATTAGGACGGCCCGTTCTACCTGAGGAGGTGTCTCTCTACGTTCTGTGCCAACTATACATATGTAATGCTTTATAATCGGCCCTTCCCACAAGAATCAAATCGTATTTAATTTATTTTTTATGCATCACACACCCATAGAAATGTTTGTTCTTTGTTTTAGATCTTATTTGCTCATGATTGATGGTCATTTGCAGGTGCTGTGTCAACTCTAGCATTTGGTCAGCTGAATGCCAACTGGTCCAAATATGGAGAGGCCTTTCTTGGCCTGTTGACTATACTGCAAGGAGTGGTTCTGGCGATCAGTGCAAATACTGACTCTATGTTTGTGGCATATACTGCTTATATCATATTCGGGATGCTCTACAACATAATGCTAGTTATGACTAAGTAAGTATGAGTAGATATTAAGATTTCTAACCCGGAACTACACATTACTTCAGGCTAGTCCTAGTGGGTTGCGGCATTATCACATGGATAAAATCCATTGGTGAACGGCGGAGGACCTCGGATACCGAAACCCCGCGCTCTACTACTAGACCAGCTCGCTCCCCCTGTAGCAGGACTCTCAGCTTACCATTTACTAGTGTGATATAACTGACTCCTTAATTGTAAATAATTTCATGCCCATATGTAGGGAAATTGTAGATTTACATTTGTCTGGATTCATGAAAAATTAAGTCTACTGAACCATAAAATCAATTGGAAAATTAGCTAGGCAACAGGAACTATCCACCGTGGCACGATTAATTGGTTTGGCTTGGCCAACAATATGTAATGGAGTAGACAACCACATGGATCTCAAGCAGTTCAGAAAACAAGGTTATCCGAAACGGTTTTTACCCTTTATTTCGTTTACTAGGGGTTTTAATTTACATGGTTTTAATAAACTCAGTGAAAAATAATATTGAATATGTTAAGATCATAATATAAATACCCCCACCGCAGCAAACTTCAAGACTAAGGGCATTTCCACTTACAATAATAGAACACCTTATATCCGACCATGACAAGGCCAGGGCCTTCCTCGGAACTCTGCAAGCTAGAAATAAGAATGTAAATATTTATTTAGTTTTTGTATTCGTAAAAAATTTTAACTTTTACGATGAAATTAAACTTCAACTCAACTCATTCAACATACATAATATTTATGTATTATTCCTATTATAAATTTTGTAAAGATTACAAAAATGACATTTTAATTTTAACAATACTTGTCATTCTACATGAATTAACCTCGGTTATTCAAATGAACGCTAAATAAATAGTTCAGCTAAAACCAACTTTTTTACGTTTTGTCGCTACAGAGAGTGTCTCAATTAACCGAGGTTGTTGGGACTGAGACTACCTCGGTTACAGAGCATCTCAGATAACACGGAGGTCTCTTAGATTTTGAGGTTAGGGGTTATAGTACCACATTAGAAAGTCAAAGACTAATTATGTTTTAATAACAATGCATAGTGAATACAAAATGATAAATAATTGCTATTTTCACGGAAAATGTTTTTAAAAAGGCAGTGTTATTAAGAAAAACCATAACTCAATCATGCTTAAAACACTTCTTAAATTGTCTTGGTAAACTTAAAATAAGATAGAGAGGTTAAGGTTAAGAGGTTATTAAGAATAGAGGTTAATTGGATTTACGGGGTAGCGGATTTTTACCCCTGGAATTTTACCCTCCAGATTTTTACCCCCTGATTTTCACCCCCTGATTTTTACCCGCGGAATTTTACCCCCCGGAATTTTACCCCCGGAATTTTACTCCCTGGCCAGATATATAAATTAGTGAGAATGATTAATTATCTTCATTCTGTTTTAATTTAATAGTAAACATTTTGTTATGAAGTAGCCTATATTAATTTATTTGTAACATTAACTAAATCGAACAGGTTTTAAATTTTAATTTTGAGATTCTAGTATTAGGATTCGATCTTTGAAGCCAACAGTTGGTTTTAATATGACGTATAAACAATCAACTGAGTGATAATTGTTTAGAAAATTTCTTTACAAAAAAATAAAATAAATAAATATAGGCTACTAAATAATGAAATGTTTTACAATTAATTAAAAACAGAAATAAGAAAATCAATCATTCAATTTCTAAAATCGGCCAGGGGGTAAAATTCCGGGAGTAAAAATCCGGCCCGTACATCTTCAGTTGTCTAAATGCTAGTTATATGGACAGGGGGTAAAATTCCGGTTTTTATCGCTAATCTTATTAATCACGCTCTGGCTATTTTCATTGGACTTCCAAATCCGCGGGGGTAAAATTCCGGCCGCGAACAAACTTTTGGCCACTCTGGTTACTACGTCATAGTGACGTCAGCTTTGCCCAGGGGGTAAAATTCCAGGGGGATAAAATTCCGGTGATCCTAGATGTATAAAAAATAGATATCAATACATCTTACAATACTATAAATTGTAACTAGACATTTTAATTTTTTATTTTTTCCGTTACTAAGATGTTCAATTTCTCTAATTCTGAAGACTTTAAATTTTGTACAAAGTTTTATTTACTTGACTCAGTATGATATAAATTTACCATAGCTTTGATCTTATTTTAAAAATTGTCATTAGAATGCTGGGTTGAAACCTCTTAATTTTGCCCTGTTGGAGAGTTTGATAAGTTTCTTGTCAGATTCAAAAGTAGAAGTAGAGTATTTCACTTGTATAGTGTTAGATAGTACTTTGTCTTCCTTTTTTTAAAACTGTAATAGTGATAAGTGGCAATTTCATTAAGTAGCAATTTTCTACCTATGTGGTAGTTTTATGTAACAAATTGTTTATCTAAATATGTGTAAAATTTTCTATATAAAAAAAAATACTGCCCAAGCTTTTAAGTTAGAAAATTTGTTTAAAACATAGGTTTGGCGTTTGTTCGGTTGTAAATTTAAAATTACAATACAAAATTAATGTCGCTGATTGTCAAAGGATTTTGAATGAAATATGTTAAGCATTTTAACATAGGATTATTTAAATGAGTTTTTTTATTTTTATGCTCTATAATTTCCAATTGAAACTGTCCAGTTGCTCTTTGAGCATTTCCTAATGCAAAGCCTATGGTTTTTGTGAGCGTTTTTGGTGCTTTATATCAGTTCTCCAATATTGCATCTACGGCTTAAACTTATGAATGTCATCTTATTGTAAAGTACTAGCTGAGAAATTTAACAGGAACTGTTTGCACCTTAAAGCTTAATAACAAAACATCATCACAGTAAGAGAATCATTGTAACAAAGAATGACCACACAATCATCAATGTCAGAGATTTGCAGTGTTGTAAGATACTGACTGTTGTAGATAACACCAAGTGCATATTTAATGAGCGTTTTTTTCTTGTTAAGTAACTAATGTTAATCAAAGAAAAGGCAATTCCAAGAAAAAGTAAATTATTGTTATTGTTAATAGATATATTAAAATTACAATAAATTAACATTAATTACATTAATAACATTTAACATTAAAACCTCAAGGAACAAAAAACATTTTCTAAAAAACTTTAAGAAATGGTTGTTTGAAATTGATGAAGTTGACTTAATAATAAATATTTAGGCATAATTTAGTTCTTTTGTGTATTATAGAAATTCCTTTTTTGTTTATATGTACAGTTAATACAATATCAGTTTCATATTTTCCAGGTAAATTCAAACATCTTAAAAAAAAAAAATTGTGAACTAGACTACTATTTCATTTTGTTAAGTAAATTAAATATAGTAGAGTAGGTTTAAGATTTTACTGGTTGTGAAAACTGAACAGATGTTTTGTTTATTTTTAAACTTTTCACTTTCTTTGTACCCTTTCAAGTGAATTGAAGATCGAGAATAGAAAAAGTTGAAATTTGTGAAAATTATTATACCTAGGAAGATGGAGACGTATCAAGAAAAATGAACAAATTTCTAAGCAGGAATGATACAAAGGAAGATGTTGGGATGTTCAAGAGGGGACGATTCATGGGAATATTAAATAGCATGTATTCTCCCAAGAGTCGTCGCCTCTTGAATGCCCCTTTCACTACACAAGATAATCTTCGTTGTCTTGGATTGTTGGGCAGTAAACTATGTTTTCCTCCTTTTCTCACTGACATAGGTGTCATAGTTCTTCAATTGATGTCTATAAATTAGTACTTAGTTTGCCAAAAAGTTTTGAGATTTTTTTTATAATTTGTTAATATCTCAATCAGAGTCTATAGTATTCAAACATTTTTTGTATCAATGTTGAAAAATATAGTATAAGTTTTTGGGTTAAACAGGTTTTAATTAGTCAGTATTATTCTTTAACTAAGCCTAGCACAAATTTTAGCTCCAATATTGTAAAAGCATGCTAACAAAGAGGAGGTGAATAATGTGACTTAGAATTTAAAGATGAAACTGATATTAGCAACCATGAAAATAATGTTGATGACACTTCTGCCAAGAAGAAGGCTATTAAGAGTTAATAAAAAACATAATAAATAAGAAGAGTAAACAGTTAATTTATACTAAAACACATTTTTTACTAAGTCTTTTATTTTTATCGGGCCTTGGTTATTTAATAAACTGGCAGATAACATTAAAACCTCAAGGAACAAAAAACATTTTCTAAAAAACTTTAAGAAATGGTTGTTTGAAATTGATGAAGTTGACTTAAAATTAAATATTTAGGCATAATTTAGTTCTTTTGTGTATTATAGAAATTCGTTTTTTGTTTATATGTACAGTTAATAGAATATCAGTTTCATATTTTCCAAGTAAATTCAAACATCTTAAACAAAACCAAAAAATTGGTGAACTAGGCTACCATTTGATTTTTTTAAGTAAATTAAATATAGTAGAGTAGGTTTAAGATTTTACTGATTGTGAAAAATGAACAGATGTTTTGTTTATTTTTAAACTTTTCACTTTCTTTGTACCCTTTTAAGTGAATTGCAGATCGAGAATGGAAAAAGTTGAAATTTGTGAAAATTATTATACCTAGGAAGATGGAGACGTATCAAGAAAAATGAACAAATTTCTAAGCAGGAATGATACAAAGGAAGATGTTGGGATGTTCAAGAGGGGACGATTCATGGGAATATTAAATAGCATGTATTCTCCCAAGAGTCGTCGCCTCTTGAATGCCCCTTTCACTACACAAGATAATCTTCGTTGTCTTGGATTGTTGGGCAGTAAACTATGTTTTCCTCCTTTTCTCACTGACATAGGTGTCATAGTTCTTCAATTGATGTCTATAAATTAGTACTTAGTTTGCCAAAAAGTTTTGAGATTTTTTTTATAATTTGTTAATATCTCAATCAGAGTCTATAGTATTCAAACATTTTTTGTATCAATGTTGAAAAATATAGTATAAGTTTTTGGGTTAAACAGGTTTTAATTAGTCAGTATTATTCTTTAACTAAGCCTAGCACAAATTTTAGCTCCAATATTGTAAAAGCATGCTAACAAAGAGGAGGTGAATAATGTGACTTAGAATTTAAAGATGAAACTGATATTAGCAACCATGAAAATAATGTTGATGACACTTCTGCCAAGAAGAAAGCTATTAAGAGTTAATAAAAAACATAATAAATAAGAAGAGTAAACAGTTAATTTATACAAAAACACATTTTTTACTAAGTCTTTTATTTTTATCGGGCCTTGGTTATTTAATAAACTGGCAGATAACATTAAAATCTCAAGGAACAAAAAACATTTTCTAAAAAACTTTAAGAAATGGTTGTTTGAAATTGATGAAGTTGACTTAAAATAAAATATTTAGGCATAATTTAGTTCTTTTGTGTATTATAGAAATTCGTTTTTTGTTTATATGTACAGTTAATAGAATATCAGTTTCATATTTTCCAAGTAAATTCAAACATCTTAAACAAAACCAAAAAATTGTTGAACTAAGCTACCATTTGATTTTGTTAAGTAAACTAAATATAGTACAGTAGGTTTAAGATTTTACGGATTGTGAAAAATGAACAGATGTTTTGTTTATTTTTAAACTTTTCACTTTCTTTGTACCCTTTTAAGTGAATTGCAGATCGAGAATGGAAAAAGTTGAAATTTGTGAAAATTATTATACCTAGGAAGATGGAGACGTATCAAGAAAAATTAACAAATTTATAAGCGGGAATGATACAAAGGAAGATGTTGGGATGTTCAAGAGGGGACGATACGTGGGAATATTAAATAGCATGTATTCTCCCAAGTGTCGTCCCCTCTTGAATGCCCCTTTCACTACACAAGATATTCTTCGTTGTCTTGAACTGTTGGGCAGTAAACTATGTTTTCCTCCTTTTCTCACCTACATAGGTGTCATAGTTCTTCAATTTATGACTATAAATTAGTACTTAGTTTGCCAAAAAGTTTAAAGAATTTTTTTATAATTTGGTAATATCTCAATCAGTGTATATAGTAAAGTTTATTCAACAATTTTTTGTATCATTGTTAAAAAATATAGTATAAGCTTTTTGGGCTAAACACGTTTTAATTAGTGAGTATTATTCTTTAATTAAGCCTAGCACAAATTCTAGCTCCAATATTGTAAAGATGAAAAACGTGCTAACTAAGAGGAGGTGAACACTGTGACTGAGAATTTAAAGATGAAACTGATATTTGCATCCGTGAAAATGATGTTGATGACACTTCTGCCAAGAAGAAGGCTACTGTATTAAGAGTTAATAAAAAACACATAAATAAGAAGAGTAAAAAGTTTATTTATACTAAAACACATTTTTACTAAGAATTTTATGTTTTGATAAACTGGCAGATAACATTAAAAATCAAGGAACAAAAAACATTTTCTAAAAAACCTTAAGAAATGGTTGTTTAAAATTGATGAAGTTTACTTAATATTAAATATTCAGACATAATTTAGTTCTTTTGTGTATTATACAAATTCATTTTTTGTTTATATGTACAGTTAATACAATATCAGTTTCATATTTTTCAAGTAAATACAAACATCTTTAAAATAAATATTGGTGAACTAGGCTACTATTTGATTTTGTTAAGTAAATTAAATATAGTAGAGTAGGTTTAAGATTTTACTGATTGTGAAAACTGAACAGATGTTTTGTTCATTTTTAAACTTTTGTATATTATTTTTAAGTGAGACTGGTTTTTCTTTACTATTCATTATTGTAGTCTAGTCAAGATATGAAATAAAACCCCTTAACCTTAAAAAAATTGCTTTAAAAGATTTTTTGATGGTTCATATTTCCAATAAGTTTGTGAAATAATATACTAAAAGTCTAATAAAATCGGAGTCTCGGAAATCGGGGTTTTTTCAATATGGTGTCTAGAAATTAAAAAAAAAAATTTTCCGTAAACTCTCTTCTTGACCTCCAATTAAGACCAAATTTGGTACAAACCTGTGAATTTGTATTATCTCGAAATACCCCCGCCACAGAAAACCTGCAGACTAAGCGAATTTCCATCTACTTGGCTGGAATTCCACAAAATTATTCCCTTAAAATTGTCAGATTTATTTCCTATTTAAATATCATATAATAGAATGTGTACTAAGGTTTATTGCTACAAGGAAGACAACGTGTGTTTTTTATTGAAATATTTATATCTTAGTAAGAAGTAAAAAAAAATTTCCAAATTTCACTAAAATATGTCCATAGACAAGCAAGCTATAACACTTTATTTATTCTCCATAAGAATAACATGGTCATTTAAAATGTACACTTTTTTTATTTTCTCCGTAACCGTTAGGCATACAACAACGCTTCTGTATACTAAATTATTTGTTTTTATGATCTCTTCGAAATGGTTTGGAAATAAATTGCAACTTTTTACTGTGAAAAATGGGAAAATCCCATTTTTACCCCGTAAAAAATAGGAGATCTTAAGCTTACTCAATTTTTGAGCTTAACATAGACACAAATCTTAAATATACACAAATCATAATACAAAAACTTTCTTCAGGGTTATATGTTTTGAAGCGTGTGTCACTAGTAACCTGGACATTCTAAAATAAAAATATTTTGTCTTATGGTCAGTCAATCTATGGAGGAACGCCCAAAAAATTTAGATACAGTTCTGAAACTCCAAAAATGCAATAAGAATCATGCTCTACTTAGACAAACGAATAACTGTAAAAGATAAATTTTCAAAACTACACATTTTGACTGTCTGATAAATAAATATATACTATAATGTGTTATGTGTGTTAAAAATTAACTACAAAATTTGGAAATTATAAAAAATGTCCATTCATTTAAAACTAGAAATAAAAATGATAAACATTTTGTAATCTCAGCTTCTTTGAAAAAAACGAAAAAAAGGAAACCTTTATGGGATCAACATTTTTTAATCATTTTCCTACCAAAATAAAAAGTAAAATAAACCAAAATTATTTCATAAAACTAGTGAAGCAACTAGTGCTCTACTACTAACCACAAAAAAGCGTGACTATAGTACTAATATTATAAATGTGAAAGTTTGTTTGTTTGAAGTTTAATCACGCATTAACTACTGGTTCGTACAGTGTTTCCACACGACCAAAAAAATAATCCCGCTTACTGGGTCGAAAAATCCCGTTTTATCCCGCTTTTAAATCAGCAAAAAATCCCGTTTTATCCCGCATGATTTTTTTGGTACAATTCCTAGCATTTAACTTTACGTATTATTTTTATAAGTTGTTTAAACAACACTATTATATTTTGCTACATTATTTAAACAATTTGAGTTAGTCTTTCTCTAAAATTGAGTAGAAAAAAATATAAATAGTCGTCACTGACGAAAATCCCGTTTTATCCCGCATCACGTTTTAATCCCGCTCAAGGTCTAAAAATCCCGTTTTCGGGATAATAATCCCGCGAATGGAAACACTGGGTTCGTATGGGGCTGAAATGTGGCTTTATGATAGCTCAGATTCCTGATTAATATACAAGCATATTCTTCGGGATATAAAAAATCCTTTCGGGCTCCACCCCAGTGGCTCTGGAATTTTCCATATTAACCTTTTGGGTATTCATATTAAAACAAACAAATTATAGAATTTATATTTATTAGGGTAAATATGTATGTTGAATTTTAGCTTGTGATCTTTATTTTAAAACCTATTAAAGGACTGTTCAAGCAAAAAATACTCATAAATTAAAATACCCCTGCCGCAGCAAACCTGCAGACTAAGTGAATATCCATTTGCCTGATTGAATTAACTCTAAAATATCACATTACAAATATCACATCTATTCCCTATTTAAATAGCACTAGTTTAACTAGTATTTAGGTTTGCTGCGACAGGGAAGAAAAAAAGTGTTTTTAGTAAAATTTTAAATAGTTAGTATGAAACAAATGCATTATCGAAATTTGATAAAAATATATTCATGAACAGGCTAACTACAACAAGTTTTCTTATTCTCCATAAGAATAACATGGGCATTTTAAATTTAAATTTTTTTGGAATTTTCTCCGTGACTATTAGGCACAAGACAACGCTTTAATGTACTAAATTGTTTGTATTGTGAGCCCTAAAGTGGTTTCGAAATAAATTGCAAAATTTTATGTTTTTAGGGTCAAAAATGGGAGAAACCAATTTTTACCCCATAAAACCCCCCATAAACCCCTGTTCCCATGGTTCGCGAACTCGTTCAAATAAATGTAGGTTTACACGTTTGTACCAAATTTCATCGAAATCGCTTGAAAATTGCTTGAGTTATTGTGCTAACGGACACATTTGACCAAAATCTTGGACGCCATCTTGAATTTTTGACTTCCGAGACTCCGATTTCATTAGACTTTTTTTGCCTGGTAAATACACATAATTCTAAGTCAAAATAACCAATAAAACAATTTAAAGCAATTTTTTTAGGGTTCTCGTCCAGATCTACTCGGCTATTGTTAAACGCTGAATTTGTTTGTTATTTTAAAAATTAAAATGGAACCTCCAACAGGCATTTATAGCCTTGGAGGCCCTATATTTTCTTTTTTGTGTGTACTGTAGCATAAAATCACTTATTTGCTCACTTATAAATTAATTATACAGGGTGGAACGAAGTTAGTGTTAAAAAAATTTATGTGTTAAACTACTAAGTATTGGTGACAAAATGGCACCAATTTAAGTTTCCATGCCCTCACAGGTAGGGAATAAAGGACAATTTAAGATTTTTTCAAAATATTTGTATTTGCTTACATAAAATGGCCATAAGTGCACTAAACATTGTTTTTATTCCAAATTCATTGTCATTTTTAGAATCCTCCAATATTAATATTACAAATTCATTGGGTTAAAACATCTGTATAAGCCCTTATTTGGCAATGGAAGTTTCAATTTGTGATTTTTTAGAAAAAAGTAATAACTTTTTCCAAAGTTTTTCTATACTACACTGGACTCTAGAGTTTAAATTATTACTAAAAACTTTGGCAGTTAATAACCTTTAAAATGATGTATAAACATCTACTGTTCGTTTGATTTGTCGTTCTAAAATTTAAGAGTTTTTTTAAAAACACAGAACGGCTAATGTTTAATTTCCTGTAAAAAAACATGTATTGGCTTCAATGATATGGCAGCAGCTGCTTTAAAAATCATATTTAAATGGGTATTATTGCAATTTTCAGAATCCTTGTAAAATTCCTGAAAGTCCAGTTGCCCTTTGCACATATCCTATTGCAAAAAAGCCTATGGTTTTTTTGAGCGTTTTTGGTGCTTTATGTCAGTTCCCCAATATTGCATCTACGGCTTAAACTTATGAATGTCATCTTATTGTAAAGTACTAGCTGAGAAATTTAACAGGAACTGTTTGCACCTTAAAGCTTAATAACAAAACATCATCACAGTAAGAGAATCATTGTAACAAAGAATGACCACACAATCATCAATGTCAGAGATTTGCAGTGTTGTAAGATACTGACTGTTGTAGATAACACCAAGTGCATATTTAATGAGCGTTTTTTTCTTGTTAAGTAACTAATGTTAATCAAAGAAAAGGCAATTCCAAGAAAAAGTAAATTATTGTTATTGTTAATAGATATATTAAAATTACAATAAATTAACATTAATTACATTAATAACATTTAACATTAAAACCTCAAGGAACAAAAAACATTTTCTAAAAAACTTTAAGAAATGGTTGTTTGAAATTGATGAAGTCGACTTAATAATAAATATTTAGGCATAATTTAGTTCTTTTGTGTATTATAGAAATTCCTTTTTTGTTTATATGTACAGTTAATACAATATCAGTTTCATATTTTCCAGGTAAATTCAAACATCTTAAAAAAAAAAAATTGTGAACTAGACTACTATTTCATTTTGTTAAGTAAATTAAATATAGTAGAGTAGGTTTAAGATTTTACTGGTTGTGAAAACTGAACAGATGTTTTGTTTATTTTTAAACTTTTCACTTTCTTTGTACCCTTTCAAGTGAATTGAAGATCGAGAATAGAAAAAGTTGAAATTTGTGAAAATTATTATACCTAGGAAGATGGAGACGTATCAAGAAAAATGAACAAATTTCTAAGCAGGAATGATACAAAGGAAGATGTTGGGATGTTCAAGAGGGGACGATTCATGGGAATATTAAATAGCATGTATTCTCCCAAGAGTCGTCGCCTCTTGAATGCCCCTTTCACTACACAAGATAATCTTCGTTGTCTTGGATTGTTGGGCAGTAAACTATGTTTTCCTCCTTTTCTCACTGACATAGGTGTCATAGTTCTTCAATTGATGTCTATAAATTAGTACTTAGTTTGCCAAAAAGTTTTGAGATTTTTTTTATAATTTGTTAATATCTCAATCAGAGTCTATAGTATTCAAACATTTTTTGTATCAATGTTGAAAAATATAGTATAAGTTTTTGGGTTAAACAGGTTTTAATTAGTCAGTATTATTCTTTAACTAAGCCTAGCACAAATTTTAGCTCCAATATTGTAAAAGCATGCTAACAAAGAGGAGGTGAATAATGTGACTTAGAATTTAAAGATGAAACTGATATTTGCAACCATGAAAATAATGTTGATGACACTTCTGCCAAGAAGAAGGCTATTAAGAGTTAATAAAAAACATAATAAATAAGAAGAATAAACAGTTAATTTATACTAAAACACATTTTTTACTAAGTCTTTTATTTTTATCGGGCCTTGGTTATTTAATAAACTGGCAGATAACATTAAAACCTCAAGGAACAAAAAACATTTTCTAAAAAACTTTAAGAAATGGTTGTTTGAAATTGATGAAGTTGACTTAAAATTAAATATTTAGGCATAATTTAGTTCTTTTGTGTATTATAGAAATTCGTTTTTTGTTTATATGTACAGTTAATAGAATATCAGTTTCATATTTTCCAAGTAAATTCAAACATCTTAAACAAAACCAAAAAATTGGTGAACTAGGCTACCATTTGATTTTGTTAAGTAAATTAAATATAGTAGAGTAGGTTTAAGATTTTACTGATTGTGAAAAATGAACAGATGTTTTGTTTATTTTTAAACTTTTCACTTTCTTTGTACCCTTTTAAGTGAATTGCAGATCGAGAATGGAAAAAGTTGAAATTTGTGAAAATTATTATACCTAGGAAGATGGAGACGTATCAAGAAAAATGAACAAATTTCTAAGCAGGAATGATACAAAGGAAGATGTTGGGATGTTCAAGAGAGGACGATTCATGGGAATATTAAATAGCATGTATTCTCCCAAGAGTCGTCGCCTCTTGAATGCCCCTTTCACTACACAAGATAATCTTCGTTGTCTTGGATTGTTGGGCAGTAAACTATGTTTTCCTCCTTTTCTCACTGACATAGGTGTCATAGTTCTTCAATTGATGTCTATAAATTAGTACTTAGTTTGCCAAAAAGTTTTGAGATTTTTTTTATAATTTGTTAATATCTCAATCAGAGTCTATAGTATTCAAACATTTTTTGTATCAATGTTGAAAAATATAGTATAAGTTTTTGGTTAAACAGGTTTTAATTAGTCAGTATTATTCTTTAACTAAGCCTAGCACAAATTTTAGCTCCAATATTGTAAAAGCATGCTAACAAAGAGGAGGTGAATAATGTGACTTAGAATTTAAAGATGAAACTGATATTAGCAACCATGAAAATAATGTTGATGACACTTCTGCCAAGAAGAAGGCTATTAAGAGTTAATAAAAAACATAATAAATAAGAAGAGTAAACAGTTAATTTATACAAAAACACATTTTTTACTAAGTCTTTTATTTTTATCGGGCCTTGGTTATTTAATAAACTGGCAGATAACATTAAAATCTCAAGGAACAAAAAACATTTTCTAAAAAACTTTAAGAAATTATTGTTTGAAATTGATGAAGTTGACTTAAAATTAAATATTTAGGCATAATTTAGTTCTTTTGTGTATTATAGAAATTCGTTTTTTTGTTTATATGTACAGTTAATAGAATATCAGTTTCATATTTTCCAAGTAAATTCAAACATCTTAAACAAAACCAAAAAATTGGTGAACTAGGCTACCATTTGATTTTGTTAAGTAAATTAAATATAGTAGAGTAGGTTTAAGATTTTACTGATTGTGAAAAATGAACAGATGTTTTGTTTATTTTTAAACTTTTCACTTTCTTTGTACCCTTTTAAGTGAATTGCAGATCGAGAATGGAAAAAGTTGAAATTTGTGAAAATTATTATACCTAGGAAGATGGAGACGTATCAAGAAAAATGAACAAATTTCTAAGCAGGAATGATACAAAGGAAGATGTTGGGATGTTCAAGAGAGGACGATTCATGGGAATATTAAATAGCATGTATTCTCCCAAGAGTCGTCGCCTCTTGAATGCCCCTTTCACTACACAAGATAATCTTCGTTGTCTTGGATTGTTGGGCAGTAAACTATGTTTTCCTCCTTTTCTCACTGACATAGGTGTCATAGTTCTTCAATTGATGTCTATAAATTAGTACTTAGTTTGCCAAAAAGTTTTGAGATTTTTTTTATAATTTGTTAATATCTCAATCAGAGTCTATAGTATTCAAACATTTTTTGTATCAATGTTGAAAAATATAGTATAAGTTTTTGGGTTAAACAGGTTTTAATTAGTCAGTATTATTCTTTAACTAAGCCTAGCACAAATTTTAGCTCCAATATTGTAAAAGCATGCTAACAAAGAGGAGGTGAATAATGTGACTTAGAATTTAAAGATGAAACTGATATTAGCAACCATGAAAATAATGTTGATGACACTTCTGCCAAGAAGAAGGCTATTAAAAAACATAATAAATAAGAAGAGTAAACAGTTAATTTATACAAAAACACATTTTTTACTAAGTCTTTTATTTTTATCGGAGCCTTGGTTATTTAATAAACTGGCAGATAACATTAAATCTCAAGGAACAAAAAACATTTTCTAAAAAACTTTAAGAAATTATTGTTTGAAATTGATGAAGTTGACTTAAAATTAAATATTTAGGCATAATTTAGTTCTTTTGTGTATTATAGAAATTCGTTTTTTTTTGTTTATATGTACAGTTAATAGAATATCCAGTTTCATATTTTCCAAGTAATTCAAACATCTTAAACAAAACCAAAAAATTGGTGAACTAGGCTACCATTTGATTTTGTTAAGTAAATTAAATATAGTAGAGTAGGTTTAAGATTTTACTGATTGTGAAAAATGAACAGATGTTTTGTTTATTTTTAACTTTTCACTTTCTTTGTACCCTTTTAAGTGAATTGCAGATCGAGAATGGAAAAAGTTGAAATTTGTGAAAATTATTATACCTAGGAAGATGGAGACGTATCAAGAAAAATGAACAAATTTCTAAGCAGGAATGATACAAAGGAAGATGTTGGGATGTTCAAGAGGGGACGATTCATGGGAATATTAAATAGCATGTATTCTCCCAAGAGTCGTCGCCTCTTGAATGCCCCTTTCACTACACAAGATATCTTCGTTGTCTTGGATTGTTGGGCAGTAAACTATGTTTTCCTCCTTTTCTCACTGACATAGGTGTCATAGGTTCTTCAATTGATGTCTATAAATTAGTACTTAGTTTGCCAAAAAGTTTTGAGATTTTTTTATAATTTGTTAATATCTCAATCAGAGTCTATAGTATTCAAACATTTTTTGTATCAATGTTGAAAAATATAGTATAAGTTTTTGGGTTAAACAGGTTTTAATTAGTCAGTATTATTCTTTAACTAAGCCTAGCACAAATTTTAGCTCCAATATTGTAAAAGCATGCTAACAATGAGGAGGTGAATAATGTGACTTAGAATTTAAAGATGAAACTGATATTAGCAACCATGAAAATAATGTTGATGACACTTCTGCCAGAAGAAGGCTATTAAGAGTTAATAAAAAACATAATAAATAAGAAGAGTAAACAGTTAATTTATACAAAAACGCATTTTTTACTAAGTCTTTTATTTTTATCGGGCCTTGGTTATTTAATAAACTGCAGATAACATTAAAACCTCAAGGAACAAAAAACATTTTCTAAAAAACTTTAAGAAATGGTTGTTTTGAAATTGATGAAGTTGACTTAAAATTAA